>NC_132782.1:103445071-103748101 GCF_048418805.1 Vulpes vulpes
GACATCATCTCCCAGGAGCATATTGGGAAGATTGCTCTACCAAAGCACAGCTACTTTAAAAAATTTTTATTTATTTGAGAGAGAGAGAGAGAGAGAGAGAGAGAGATCAAACAAACATGAGCAAAGGAAGGAGCAGAGGAGGAGGTAGTGGGAAGGGGAAAGAATTCCAAGCTGACTTCACACTCCACACAGAGCCTCTCCGGACTCAATCTCAGAACCCCGAGATCCTGACATGAGCTGAAACCAAGAGTCAGACACTTAACCGACTGAGTCCCCCAGGCGCCCTACAGAGCTACTTTCAATAGAAGCAATTAGTCCTTTACAGAATTTTTTTAAGATTTTATTTTTTTATTCATGAGAGAGAGGCAGAGATATAAGCAGAGGGAGAAGCAGGATCCCTGAAGGGAGCCCCATGAGGGACTTGATCCCAGGACCCCAGGATCATGCCCTGAGCCAAAGGCAGACACTCAACCCCTGAAACCGTGGGGCAAAGGAGACAGAGAAAAGGAGACAGAGACCAAATGCATTGGAAGTCTTGCTATCTCCAAGGGTAAGAGTCTACAAGTTAGTTCCAAGTTAGTTCCAAAGAGGTTGGATGTGAGATTTAGAAGAATCAATGGTGCTTTAGAGCAGGGTATTTGGAGAGCCATTACAAATTTTGCCTATTGAGTCTTTTTTTTTTTTTTAAGATTTTATTTATTGAGACAGAGAGAGAGAGAGGCAGTGGGAGAATCAAGCATCATACAGAGAGCCCGACGTGGGACTCGATCCAGGGCCTCCAGGATCACGCCCTGGGCTGCAGGCGGCGCTAAACCGCTGCGCCACCGGGGCTGCCCTGCCTATTGAGTCTTAATAGTGCTATTAGTGCGTGCAACTGACTCTCAGGATTGGGGACCGTATTGCCCAGAAGCAAGAATTCTTGTCCCCTCGCTGTATAAGAATCAAACTGACACAAGACAGATTAACAAGAGAAAATTAAATTTAGTTTTGTATTTACAGAGAATCCACATAGACATAGAAATTCCCAAAACAGGTAGAATGTGGCACACAGGTCATCCTGAACTAAGAAGGGGATAGCAGTCAGGGATTTCAAGGGAAAGGAAGGTACTTCACAGGGTAATGAGAAGAGCAGATGTTTGAGAATTAGATGTTTGCCCTGCTGTACAGATGGGTTATGCAGATAAAAGTCATCTCTCATAATAACCCTTATTCCAGGAAAAGATCCCCAATTTATATTCTTCTGTGTAGTTAAGGGAGTGGCAAAAAGTTACTTTTGAGCCTGCAGGGTCCCGAGTGCCTTCAACTCAAGAAAATCCTGGAGCACTGGTTGGTTCAGGCAGTAGAGCATGCTACCCTTCATCTCAGAGTCATGAGTTCAAACCCCATGCTGGACGTGGAGCTTATTAAAAATAATAATAATAAAACAATTTAAAAAATAATAAATCTTTTATCTTTTATGAGATGAGTGGCTCATCTTAGGATGGCCTGCCCACAGCTCCTACGGTTTGCACAATGAAAGTGTTGTTTTTTTTTTTATTATTTATGATAGTCACACAGAGAGAGGGAGAGAGAGAGAGGCAGAGACATAGGCAGAGGGAGAAGCAGGCCCCATGCACCGGGAGCCCGACCTGGGATTCGATCCCAGGTCTCCAGGATCGTGCCCTAGGCCAAAGGCAGGCGCCAAACCGCTGCGCCACCCAGGGATCCCTGCACAATGAAAGTGTTATAAAAGGGGCAGCTGAGTGGCTCAGTGGGTTAGGTGTCTGCTCCAGTCATGGTCCCAGAGTCCTGAAATCGAGCCCCACATCAGGCTCCCTGGTTGGGGGGAGTCTGCTTCTCCATCTGCTTCTCATCCTACTCATGCTGTCTCTCTCTCTCAAAATAAAATAAAATAAAATAAAATAAAATAAAATAAAATAAAATAAAATAAAATAAAATCTTTGGTAATGGGGAAGAAAATGTTGTAAAAACCAGCCCAACAGCACCTACGTATTGATGAGCTAACCAGTAAAATGGGTTCCCTGATCACTATGAAGTTCAAGAGGTGTTTCCCCAGGTAGGCATAATGTTTTCCAACAGCAGAAGCATTGGCTGGTCTACACGACCAAAGTTTGGTCCAGTGATAAAACATACAAACCATGACTAAAACATATTAATATGTAGGAGATGGGGAGCTGTACGAAATCCATTTGTGTGAACAGCTTTCCTTGGATCATTCTTTGGACACGTGGGACAAGTGAGGTAGTCACTTTTTCCCACCATTTGTTCACAAATGCTATTACTGTGTCAATAGACCAAGGGTTTAATGCATGTACAATCGTTAGTGGGAATTTCAGAACTTCTAGTAGGGCCAGATTGTTACTTGGTCCAAACCAGAACTCTTTTTATCAAACCAACAATTATTAGATTTTCAGCATTGTTTTTCACCTCTCTGGGACCAAATGTTGGGTACCTTTTGTCATTTTTTCCCCCAAATTATCATTTGAGAGAACATATATTTGGACTATGACAGAGGTTTGGCTACTGGTCTCCTTGAGAGCAGCATTTTTGGTGGAAATATCAGTGCTGTAGATTACTTTGGCTTCTGGGGAGTAGAGTCTGGCATGCCCCAGAATCTTAGCAGCCAGAGCTGCTGACAAAAGTATAGCATCTCATAAGTTTTGGGCAGAGGATCCATTTTTATTTTTTTAATTTTTGTATTTTTTTATTAGAGTTCGATTTGCCAACATATAGTATAACACCCAGTGCTCATCCCATTAAGTGCCCCCCTCAGTGCCCGTCACCCAGTCACCCCACCCCCCCGCCCACCTCCTCTTCCACTACCCCTTGTTGGTTTCCCAGAGTTAGGACTCTCTCATGTTGTGTCACCCTCTCTGATATTTCCCACTCATTTTCTCTCCTTTCCCCTATAATCCCTTTCACTATTTTTTATATTCCCCGTATGAGTGAAACCATATAATGATTGTCCTTCTCCGATTGACTTACTTCACTAAGCGTAATACCCTCCAGTTCCATCCACATCAAAGCAAATGGTGGGTATTGGGATCCCTGGGTGGCGCAGTGGTTTAGCGCCTGCCTTTGGCCCAGGGCGCGATCCTGGAGACCCGGGATCGAATCCCACGTCGGGCTCCTGGTGCATGGAGCCTGCTTCTCCCTCTGCTTGTGTCTCTGCCTCTGTGTGTGTGTGTGTGTGACTATCATAAATAAATAAAAAATTAAAAAAAACCAAATGGTGGGTATTTGTCGTTTCTAATGGCTGAGTAATATTCCATTGTATACATAGACCACATCTTGTTTATCCATTCGTCTTTCGATGGACACGGAGGCTCCTTCCACAGTTTGGCTATTGTGGGCATTGCTGCTAAAAACATCGGGGTGCAGGTGTCCCGGCGTTTCATTGCATCTGTATCTTTGGGGTAAATCCCCAACAGTGCAATTGCTGGGTCATAGGACAGGTCTTTTTTTTAACTCTTTGAGGAACCTCTGCACAGTTTTCCAGAGTGGCTGCACCAGTTCACATTCCCACCAACAGGGCAAGAGGGTTCCCTTTTCTCCACATCCTCTCCAACATTTGTGGTTTCCTGCCTGGTTAATTTTCCCCATTCTCACTGGTGTGAGGTGGTATCTCATTGTGGTTTTGATTTGTATTTCCCTGATGGCAAGTGATGCGGAGCATTTTCTCATGTGCATGTTGGCCATGTCCATGTCTTCCTCTGTGAGATTTCTGTTCATGTCTTTTGCCCATTTCATGATTGGATTGTTTGTTTCTTTGCTGTTGAGTTTAAGAAGTTCTTTATAGAACTTGGATACTAGCCCTTTATCTGATACGTCATTTGCAAATATCTTCTCCCATTCTGTAGGTTGTCTTTTAGTTTTGTTGACTGTTTCTTTTGCTGTGCAGAAGCTTTTTATCTCAAGTCCCAATAATTCATTTTTTCTTTTGTTTCCCTTGTCTTCATAGATGTATCTTGCAAGAAGTAGCCATGGCCAAGTTCAAAAAGGGTGTTGCCTGTGTTCTCTTCTAGAATTTTGATGGATTCTTGTCTCGTTAGATCTTTCATCCATTTTGAGTTTATCTTTGTGTATGGTGTAAGACAATGGTCTAGTTTTATTCTTCTGCATGTGGCTGTCCAATTTTCCCAGCACCATTTATTGAAGAGTGGATAGTCCTTTTTCCAGTGGATAGTCTATCCTGCTTTGTTGAATATTAGTCGACCATATAGTTGAGGGCCTATTTCTGGATTCTCTATTCTGTTCCATTGATCTATGTGTCTGTTTTTCTGCCAGTACCACACTGTCTTGATGATCACAGCTTTGTAGTACAACTTGAAATCCAGCATTGTGATGCCCCCAGCTCTGGTTTTCTTTTTCAATATTCCCCTGGATATTCGGGGTCTTTTCTGATTCCACACAAATCTTTTTTTTTAAGATTTTATTTTTATTTATTCATGAGAAACACAGGGAGGAGAGAGAGAGAGAGGCAGAGACACAGGCAGAGGGAGAAGCAGGCTCCATGCAGGGAGCCTGACTGACATGGGACTCGATCCCGGGTCCTCAGGATCACACTCCAGGCTGAAAGTGGCAGTAAACCGCTGAGCCACCCGGGCTGCCCTGATTCCACACAAATCTTAAGATGATTTGCTCCAACTCTCTGAAGAAAGTCCATGGTATTTTGATAGGGATTGCATTTTTAAAAAGATTTTATTTATTTATTCATTAGAGAGAGAGAGAGAGAGCGAGGCAGAGACACAGGCAGAGGGAGAAGCAGGCTCCATGTGGGACTCAATCCTAGGACTCCAGGATCACACCCTGGGTCAAAGGCAGGTGCAAAACTGCTGAGCCACCCAGGGATCCCCAGGGATTGCATTAAATGTGTAAATTGCCCTGGGTAACATTGACATTTTCATAATATTAATTCTTCCAATCCATGAGCATGGAATATTTTTCCATCTCTTTGTGTCTTCCTCAATTTTTTTTAAAGATTTTTATTTCCTAGATATTTGCAAATGACATATCAGATAAAGGGCTAGTATCCAAGTTCTATAAAGAACTTCTTAAACTCAACAGCAAAGAAACAAACAATCCAATCATGAAATGGGCAAAAGACATGAACAGAAATCTCACAGAGGAAGACATAGACATGGCCAACACACACATGAGAAAATGCTCCGCATCACTTGCCATCAGGGAAATACAAATCAAAACCACAATGAGATACCACCTCACACCAGTGAGAATGGGGAAAATTAGCCAGGCAGGAAACCACAAATGTTGGTGAGGATGTGGTGAAAGGGGAACCTTCTTGTACTGTTGGTGGGAATGTGAACTGGTGCAGCCACTCTGGAAAACTGTGTGGAGGCTCCTCAAAGAGTTAAAAATAGACCTGCCCTACGACCCAGCAATTGCACTGTTGGGGATTTACCCCAAAGATACAGATGCAATGAAACACCGGGACACCTGCACCCCGATATTTCTAGCAGCAATGTCCACAATAGCCAAACTGTGGAAGGAGTCTCGGTGTCCATCGAAAGACAAATGGATAAAGAAGATGTGGTTTATGTATACAATGGAATATTACTCAGCCATTAGAAATGACAAATACCCACCATTTGCTTCGACGTGGATGGAACTGGGGGGTATTATGCTGAGTGAAATAAGTCAATCGGAGAAGGACAAACATTATATGGTCTCATTCATTTGGGGAATATAAAAAATAGTGAAAGGGAATAGAGGGGAAGGGGGAAGAAATGGGTAGGAAATATCAGAAAGGGAGACAGAACATGGAAGACTCCTAACTCTGGGAAACGAACTAGGGGTCGTGGAAGGGGAGGTGGGCGGGGGGTGGGGGTGACTGGGTGGCGGGCACTGAGGGGGGCACTTGACAGGATGAGCACTGGATATTATTCTGTATGTTGGCAAATTGAACACCAATAAAAAATAAATTTATTATTTAAAAAAAGATTTTTATTTATTCATTCATGAGAGACACACAGAGAGAGGCAGAGACACAGGCAGAGGAAGAAGCAGGCTCCATGCAGGAAGCCCCATGTGGGACTCAATCCAGGGACCCCAGGATCACGCCCTGGGCTGAAGGTGGCGCTAAACTGCTGAGCCACCCAGGGATCCTCTCTTCCTCAATTTCTTTCAGAAGTGTTCTCTAGTTTTTAGGGTATAAATCCTTTACCTCTTTGGTTAGGTTTATTCCTAGGTATCTTATGCTTTTGGGTGCAATTATAAATGGAATTGACTCCTTAATTTCTCTTTCTTCAGCCTCATTGTTAGTGTATAGAAATGCCACTGACTTCTTGGCATTGATTTTGTATCCTGCCACACTGCCAAATTGCTGTATGAGTTCTAGCAATCTTGGGGTAGAGTCTTTTGGGTTTTCTATGTACAGTATCATGTCATCTGTGAAGAGGGAGAGTTTGACTTCTTCTTTTCCAATTTGAATGCCTTTTATTTCTTTTTGTTGTCTTATTGCTGAGGCGAGGACTTCCAGTACTATGTTGAATAGCAGTGGTGAGAGTGGACATCCCTGTCTTGTTCCTGATCTTAGGGGAAAGGCTCCCAGTGCTTCTCCATTAAGAATGAGATTTGCTGTGGGCTTATCGTAGATGGCTTTTAAGATGCTGAGTAATGTTCCCTCTATCCCTACACTCTAAAGAGTTTTGATTAGGAATGGATGCTGTATTTTGTCAAATGCTTTCTCTGCATCTATTGAGAGGATCATATGGCTCTTGTTTTTTCTCTTGCTGATACGATCTATCACATTGATTGTTTTACGAGTGTTGAACCACATTTGCATCCCAGGGATAAATCCCACTTGGTCATGGTGAATGATCTTCTTAATGTATTGTTGGATCCTATTGGCTAGTATCCTGTTGAGAACTTTTGCATCCGTGTTCATCAGGGATATTGGTCTATAATTCTCCTTTTTGGTGGGGTCTTTGTCTGGTTTTGGAATTAAGATGATGCTTGCCTCATAGAACAAGTTTCGAAGTATTCCATCTCTTTCTATCTTTTGGAACAGCTTTAGTAGAATAGGTATTGTTTCTTCTTCAAACGTTTGATAGAAATTCCCCTGGGAAGCCATCTGGCCCTGGACTTTTGTGTCTTGGGAGGTTTTTGATGACTGCTTCAATTTCCTCCCTGGTTATCAGCCTGTTCAGGTTTTCTATTTCTTCCTGTTCCAGTTTTGGTAGTTTGTGTTTTTCCAGAAATGCATCCATTTCTTTTAGATTGCCTAAGTTATTGGCGTATAGCTGCTCATAATATGTTTTTAAAATCGTTGGTATTTCCTTGGTATTGGTTCTGATCTTTCCTTTTTCATTTGTGATTTTCTTAATTTGAGTCTTTTCTCTTGTTTTTAATAAGGCTGGCTAATGGTTTATCTATCCTATTAATTCTTTTAAAGAAGCAACAACTCCTGGTTTTGTTGATCTGTTCCATAGTTCTAGTCTCTATTTCATTGAGTTCTGCTCGAATTTTTATTAACTCTCTTCTTCTGCATGGTGTAGGTTTTATTTGCTGTTCTTTCTCCAGTTCCTTTAGGTGTGAGGTTAGCTTGTGTATTTGAGTTTTTTTCCAGTTTTTTGAGGGATCCTTGTATTGCAACGTATTTCCCTCTTAGGACTGCTTTTGCTGTATCCCAAAGATTTTGAATGGTTGTATCTTCATTTTCATTAGTTTCCATGAATCTTTTTAATTCTTCTCTAATTTCCTGGTTGACCCTTTCATCTTTTAGCAGGATGCTCTTTAACCTCCACATGTTTGAGTTTCTTCCAAATTTCTTCTTGTGATTGAGTTCAAGTTTTAAAGCTTATGGTCTGAAAATATGCAGGGAACAATCTCAGTCTTTTGGTATTGGTTGAGACCTGATTTGTGACCTAGTATATGGTCTATTCTGGAGAAAGTTCCATGTGCACTTGAGAATAATGTGTATTCAGTTGGGATGTAAAGTCTGTAAATATCTGTGAAATTCATCTGGTCCAGTGTATCATTTAAAGCTCTTGTTTCTTTGGAGATGTTGTGCTTAGAAGATCTGTCAATTGCAGAAAGTGCCGTGTTGAAGTCTGCCAGTATTAGTGTATTATTATCTAAGTATATCTTTACTTTGGTCATTAATTGATTGATATACTTGGCAGCTCCCACATTAGGGGCATAATTTCATGATTATTAGGTCCTCTTGTTGGATAGACCCTTTAAGTATGATATAATATCCCTCTTCATCTCTTAGTATAATCTTTGGGATAAACTTTAATTTATCTGATATGAGGATTGCTACCCCAGCTTTCTTTTGAGGACCATTTGAATGGTAAATGGTTGTCCAACTTTTCATTTTCAGGCTGTAGGTGTCCTTAGGTCTGAAATGAGTCTCTTGTAGACAGCAAATGGATGGGTCTTGCTCTTTTATCCAGTCTGAAACCCTGAGTCTTTTGATGGGATCATTAAGCCCATTCATGTTGAGAGTTAGTATTGAAAGATATGAATTTAGTGTCATCGTAATACCTATTCAGTCCCTGTTTTTGTGGATTATTTCTTCGGGCTTCCTCTTTCTTTGATAGAGTCCCCCTTAATATTTCTTGCGAAGCCAGTTTGGTGGTCACATATTCTTTCAGTTTCTGCCTATCTTAGAAGCAGAAAGAAACTTTTCAGTTTCTGTCTATCTTTATCTCTCCTTCTATTCTGAATGAGAGCCTTGCTGGATAGAGTATTCTTGGCTGCAGATTCTTCTCATTTAGGACCCTGAATATATCCTGCCAGCCCTTTCTGGCCTGCCAGGTCTCTGGGGAGAGGTCTGCTGTTAATCTAATATTTCTCCCCATATAAGTTAGGGATCTCTTGTCTCTTGATGCTTTAAGGATTTTCTGTTTATCTTCGGAATTTGCAAGTTTCACTATTAAATGTCGAGGTGTTGAACAGTTTTTATTGATTTTAGGGGGGGATCTCTCTATCTCTGGGATCTGAATGCCTGTTTCCCTCCCCAAATTAGGGCATTTCTCAGCTGTGATTTGTTCAAATATGCTTTCTGGCCCTCTGTCCCTTTCGATGCCCTCTGGAACCCTAATTATACATAGATTTTTCCTTCTAAGGCTGTCATTTATTTCCCTTAACCTTTCCTCATGGTCTTTTAATTGTTTCTCTCTTCTTTCCTCAGTTTCCTTTCTTGCCATCAACTTGTCTTCTATGTCACTCACTCTTTCTTTTACCTCATTAACCCTCGTCGTTAGGACCTCCGGTTTGGATTGCATCTTATTTAACTGATTTTTAATTTCTGTCTGATTAGATTAAATTCTGCAGTCATGAAGTCTCTTGAATACTTTATGCTTTTTTCCAGAGCCACCAGTACCTTTATAATTGTGCTTCTGAATTGGCTTTATGACATTGAATTGTAATCCAAATTCTGTATCTCTGTGGCAGAGAGTACTCTTTCTGGTTCTTTCTTTTGTGGTGAGTTCTTCTTTCCAGTTATTTTGCTCAGTGCAGAGTGGCTGTATGAGTGGGCTGCGTCAAGAATATCAACCACGACTTAAGTAAATTTCACCCCAGATGATTCTGCCAAGGTCAGAGACCAGAAATTAAAAACAAAGATCAGAATGAAATAAAACAAAAGGACCACTAAAGTGAAAAACAAATTTTAAAACAAAGTAGTAAGGGCAGCCTGGGTGGCTCAGTGGTTTAGCGCCACCTTCAGCCCAGGGTCTGATCCTGGAGACCCAGGATCGCATCCCACGTCAGGTTCCCTGCCTGGAGCTTGCTTCTCCCTCTGCCTGTGTCTCTGCCTCTTTCTCTGGGTCTCTTATGAATAAATAAATAAAATCTAAAGAAAACCCCACAAAGTAGTAAAACAAAAAATGCCAGGAATCCTAAAGAAGAAGAAGAAGAAGAAGAAGAGAGAGAGAGAGAGAAAGAAAAGAAAAAGAAAAAGAAAAAGAAAGGAAAAGGAAAAAGGGGGTGGGACTGGGAGATGGTGGTGATGAAGAAGTTGTAGTGGAGGGAGAATGTAGTCTACCTGAGGGGTTCTAGAGGGTGATCCTCTTGTTTCTGAGTATATGAAGTTCTGCATGTTAGAAGATGCTCAGTCCCAAATTTATATAAGCCAGCAATACGTGTAGAAAGACCCAACATTGACCACCAAAACATAAGTGAGATAAAAGAGGGGGGCAGAATGGGAATGAGGAATCTCACAGAAAGAATCAGCACAGTATACCACTTGGTTCTGGGTGCGTACTGGTGATATTTTAGCAGGTATTCACTTCCGCCATTGTGGAACAAAATGAGGCAGAGAAAACAAAAAAAAAATACAAAACAAAAAAACCATATCTCATATATCTCCCAAAATTAAGTTGAGTATGTTGAAGGGAATCTAGAAGTGGAAAATACATCTAGGACCTGTGATTGTAGAAATATAAAAGTCAAAAAGGAAGAATCTTAAAAATGAAGAGGTGGTAAATATTGTAGTTAAGGTGGGAAAAGAGGAAATTAACAGTCTGATATAAAAACGGGTTGTACTGGAAAAAGAAAGGAAAAAAAAGGAGGGGTACCCTCTGGCTCTATATAATGTAAGTCCCTAGACTTCCCCTGGAGCTTTCCAGCGCTGCTCAGGCAAGGACTTGCTCTTCCCCTGTCCTTCCAGCTGGTCTCTGGGGGGAGGGCCCTGCTGTGCTGATTCTCAGGTGTGTGCACCTGCCAGGTGCACTGCTCAGCAGGAGCCATTTATCCTGTGAGGACCCTGCTCCCTGGTGGCCCCGATCCTCCCAGGCACAGGGTGACACCAGGAGGGACAACCACACTAGCAGCGGCCAGATCCCCAGCCCTGGAGTCAGCTCCCTCAGTAACCACCACAGTCTCCCAATCTTCAGGGACCTGGATACTCCGGGGGCGGGGGGTGCTGATCTGCACAACTCCGGGGCGCCCATGGCAGGAGCGTCCCCACTGTCCTGTGCCCTCCCCACCTCCGCCTGTCCTGGGGGAGGGCAGGATCCTGACCTCCCGGCTTCTCCCCAAGGCCCTGCCCGATAGGATCTATTTTTAATATGAAGTCCCATTAGAGCAAAGGACATTTTGTGGTTTCCCATAATATTTCAAAGTTAGGAGCGACCCTGAAAGTGTATCGACACTTTCCGACACTTGCCGTCCAGCCCTTGGCTACAATACAAGCCTGAGTAAAGGCGCAGAGCTCATCCTGCAGGGCTAAAGAAGCTGGAGGTTATATTTTTATTTTTATTTATTTATTTTTAAAGATTTTCTTTATTTATGAGAGACACACAGAGAGAGGAGAGACACAGACAGAGGAGAAGCAGGCTCCCTGCAGGGAGCCCGATGCAGGCCTCCATCCCAGGACCCTGGGATCAGTACCTGAACCACTGAGCCAGCCAGGGATCCCCAAAGCTGGAGGTTTTAAAGGAGCTACCTCCATGACTTGAAGAGAGTCGTGATAACATCCCCAGCCTGGTAGTCACTATTTTTCTTCTTTAAACAAAAACCATTAGCAAATGGTGACAAATCTGTGCTGGGTAGAGAAGTTTCCTCTAAATGCTCACAGGAATGTCAAAATGCAACCTGCCAGCGTGAGGCAGTCATGAGGGCTTCCGTGGATCTAAATGTAGCTTCTAGTTTGAGATCTTATGCCCTGGGTGCCTCATCTGAATGTGAGCAAACCGAAATTCTTCCCTGGAGACGTTTTGTCCCTTTGAGGCAAAAGTTTTAATGGGCGGCTGCTGTCTTCCAGTGAAGAGGTTGGAGAGGGGGTGCAGAGAAGCCAATCCTCTACATATGACAGCAAAATCGAGCCTGCAGAACACTTTTTCTCAAACCAACAGTTATTAGATTTTCCATATCTAAATGAGATGCTAGCTTTCCTTATCAACTAGGACACTACAGATGCACTACATAGATCACGAACAGGGGAAAATGTGCTTTCAGTGGGAATGGATATTAGTAGGACACGGGGGTTAGAACAAGAGGCTGCTGAGGGATAAAAGTATTTATTGCTTTGGGGGCCCCGGGGTGGCTCATTTGGTTAAGCATCTGCCTTTGGCTCAGGTCACGATCTCAGGGTCTTGGGTTCAAGTCTCACATGGGGCTCCCTGCTTAGCGGGGAGCCTTCTTCTCCCTCTCCCTCTGCTCCTCCTCCCTGCTCATGTGTGTTCTCTCCCTCTCTCTAATAAATATATAAAATCTTTTTTCTAAAAAAGGGCTTATTGCTTAAGCTCCTGAACAAACCTCCATCCTTGGCCATTGTGTTTTCTCACAGGTAAAATGGGGGTGTGACAGGAACCAGTGTAGGGGGGATAATGAAGCCCTGAACCTTATAATCTTCTATTATAGGCTTGCTGCCTTGAAGTACTTCTTTACTTATAGGGCATTGATTAATTATGGGGAGAGGTTCTGAGAGGGCAATTTGAGTCTTGATGGCAGGTGCACTGAGGATCCTGCCAACATCAGTTAAGGATTTTTCCCATAAAGGGGATGGTAGCTGGGGCACCTGGGTGGCTCAGTAGGTTGGGCAGCTGCCTTCAGTTTGGGTCATGATCCTGGGGTCCTGGGATTGAGCCCCGCATCAGGCTCCCTTCTCAGTGGGGAGTCTGCTTCTCCCTCTGCCCCCTTGCCCCTCCATCCCCCACTCATGCTCTCTCACTCACTTTCTCTCTCTCAAATAAATAAATAAAATCTTAAAGGGGATCCCTAGGTGGTTCAGCGTTTTGGCACCTGCCTTTGGTCCAGGCATGATCCTGGAGTCCCGGGATCAAGTTCCACGTCGGGCTCCCTGCATGGAGCCTGCTTCTCCCTCTGCCTCTCTGTGTGTGTCTATCATGAAAAAATAAATAAAATCTTAATAAATAAATAAAATCTTAAAAAAAAAAAGGAGGATGGTAGCTGATCCAATAGGAACAAATGATCATTGTCCCCAGACTCAGCCATAGTGCCATCAGAGACAGAGCAAAGATGGCAAGAGGTCATCTGTTTCCCCTGGCTGGCAATTTTGGCTACTGCTCTCAAATTCTAGAATTATTTCTCTCTCTTGGGAGAAAGAAATTCTGGGATGATACTTTTCTCAGAAATCGCAGCCCAATAAATGAACAGGGCCAGAGGAACTAAGGAGAAAAGGGTGTGTGTCTCTCAAAGGGCCTAGACCAAAGGGAATGGGTTCAGAGACAGGAACCCCTGGAGGTTTATGAGAGACCCCCCCCCCCATTTGAACTGTTTTAGTATTCCGAGACGGCTGCTTTACAGCAGTGGGGCTGAGCACCATGAGGGTAGCTCCAGTATAAATAGGCACAGAGAGATTCATTCCCAATCTGGAGAGTGCTTTGTCTGAGCCCATGAAGAAGGAGGATGATTGGAAAGAGCCCCTATATTTCCTCAGAGCCCCATCACTGATGATTGGGAACACACAGAAGAATGAAGGTGCTGGAGTACTTAAGATGGTAATATATATGTATTTTTTAATGCCTTAACTCTTTGCAATAGTAACAACTAGGCCATTTTTGCTTTATTTAGAACCTTCAATTGCTGGAGTTGAAAACTGAGAATTTTAGGGGCGCCTGGGTGGCTCCGTCAGTCAAGCATCTGCCTTCAGCTCATGATCCCAGGGTCCTGGGATCGAACTCCACGTTGGTGGGGAGGGGGTGTCCTGGTGGGGGGTGGGTCTCTGCTCAGCGGAGAGTCTGCTTCTCTGTCCTCCTGCCTGTGTGTGCACTTTCTCTCTGTCTCTCCCTCTCAAATAAATAAATAAAATCTTTTTTTTTTAAAAAGAGAAAGAATTGAGAATTTTAGAAGTCTTTCTTTTAGGGGACTCCTTTAGGATGCAAGTGAGCTGGTTTGCCAAATTACATAAACCTGGAATGGGCAGTGTCCCATCCCATCCTGGTGTTTTCGACCAAAAAGTTTCTTAACACGCAGTTAAATGCTACTCGGGTGGATGAAACATCTACAGGGAGACCATAATATTCTTCAAAGACAATTTGGAGGGGGCTTGGGTCACTCAGTTTGTTGAGCATCCGACTCTTGATTTAGGCTGAGTCGTGATCTCAGGGTCGTGAGATCGAGCCCCTCGTGGGGCTCCCTGCTCATTGGGGAGTCTGCTTCTCCCCCCCCCTCTCTAAAAAATAAATCTTATTTTTTAAAAAAAAAGACAATTTGGAGTTGATTGTAATAGACATGAACATGTTGGTCAGCCTTTTGTGTAAAAGCCTGAATTTTGTACCAGTCAGAAGGCTTATGACAATTTTAATATTAATAATATTAATTAATTATATAAAATAATTAATATTAATATAATTAATATAATAATTGCCTGGTGGAGATTTCCAGTGAATGTTCTAGCATCTTGCCAAAAGTTAGGGGTTTTACTTCTCTAAATCCCCTTCAGGATGGTGCCTTTGGGTTAGTTTCACGCAATGTTTGGCCTGGTCCTCATCAACAAGTGTGTGAACTAATGGATATAAATCCGAGAAACCAGGTTTGCTTGAATAACTATGTTGTAATTCTTCAGCAAACTTCAGTGGGAGGGCAGGGAGTGTCTTCCTTCACTCTGAGAAACTCTTTCACTAGGGCTCATGATTCAGCTTTAGTCCAGGTGATGTGGGAAACAAAGGCAAAAGAAAAAAATTAAACTTCCTTACTTCCTTCAGCCCGTTGACAAGTCCTTGAAACAGGTCGAGTGACCTTCCTTTGGGAGCTCAGCTGCCTGGATGTTAATACTTTGCTAAAGGCAAAAGGCAATCTTAGATTAACATTATCCCAACGCCCCCAGGATCCTGTGAGTCTACTTAAACATATATAAATTCCTTTGGAAACTTCTTTTATCTCTACCCTCACCAAGATATATGTTAGTAATCATCGTCCAAGCAGTACTACCCACTGATACACATCTGAAGTGT
Source organism: Vulpes vulpes (assembly GCF_048418805.1). Classification (NCBI taxonomy): domain Eukaryota; kingdom Metazoa; phylum Chordata; class Mammalia; order Carnivora; family Canidae; genus Vulpes; species Vulpes vulpes. The sequence goes on from NC_132782.1 coordinate 103,459,957, forward strand.
CTCATGACTCTTTTTGTTAGTAATAAAAATGACCTTCTGCTAACAATAGCTAGCCCCCTGTGGCCCTGGAGACCTTACTTCCAAATTCCTTAGAGACTTAGACTCTCCCTAATTCCCTGCCATCGTGAAAATATATAATGGGCCACTGCTCATGACCCCAGTGCAGCTCTTTCTGCCCATGAGTCTTGTCCCCATGCTTTACTGAAACCACCTTTTTGCACCAAAGATGTCTCAAGGATTCTTTCTTGGCCATTGGCTTGAACCCTATCATCTTTCCTACATCACAGGGAACATAAGAAATTTGAGGTTTGGGACACCTGGGTGGCTCAGTGGTTAAGTGTCTGCCTTTGATTCAGGTCATGATCTGGGGGTCCTGGAATCAAGTCCCACATCGGGCTCCCTGCAGGGAGCTTGCTTCTCCCTCTGCCTATGTCTCTGCCTCTCTCTGTGTCTCTTATGAATAAATAAAATCTTAAAAAAAAGAAAAGAAACTTGAGGTTTATTTTGATCCTCAGAAGACTAAAGAAGTGGATTTTAAGAGGTTCAGGAGAGAAGGGATCAGGGGGAGAGTCTGAGGAAGAGATAAATTTGGCAGAGAAAAGAGAGCAAGATGGTGCTGGAGATGGGGCCTGAGCACAAGGAGGCTACTTTGTTTCTAGAAATATAAAAGATGGGAAGGGGGAAATGAGGCCTTGGAGCCGTTTGGACTTCTTTCAATTATTTGCCTCAGGTAATTTAGAAACAGTATTTTACAAAGAGTCAAAATTAGAAGCCTCAAGGTACCATTTAAAATAGGTGTTCCAAAATAATAATAATAATAATAATAATAATAAATAGACTCTCCATTCAAGTGTTTTTCTCTTTTTTCTTTCTCTTAAAAAAAAAGTTTTTTTTTAAATGAGCCATAGCTTTTGTTTGTTTGGGTTTTTAAAAAAGATTTTATTTATTTATTCATAAAAAACAGAGAGAGAGGCAGAGACATAGGCAGAGGGAGAAGCAGGCTCACTGCGAGATGGGATCCCATTTTCTCTTAGAGATTTTTCTCTAAAGCAAAGAGAAAAATTCTTACATGGTAATTTCAAGAGGAACAGCCTAGTTTCAAAAAGAAGTGAGACCAAAGGCCTGCACAGTTCTGTAGGAACAGTCCAGTTCCATACAGGACTTGGACCAAAGAGCAGACAAGTACTCTCAGAAAGTAAAAACAAATGAACAGGGGATCCCTGGGTGGCGCAGTGGTTTAGCGCCTGCCTTTGGCTCAGGGCGTGATCCTGGAGACCCGGGATCGAATCCCACGTTGGGCTCCCGGTGCATGGAGGCTGCTTCTCCCTCTACCTATGTCTCTGCCTCTCTCTCTCTCTCTCTCTCTGTGACTATCATAAAAAAAAAAAAAAAAAAAAATGAACAAACACCACGACCAAAGCCTTGAAATAGATCTTGAACACAAGCATGGAGGTTGAAATCCAGGAGAAAAGTTACCTTCAATCTACAGGGTTGGAAAGAAAGCAGCGAGCCCAATAGGGTCTGTGGGTAGAGGTACCTGGTTGCTCACCAGCCCTGGAGTTGTTGAGGGTCTTCTCTGGATCCCACTTCTTCTTCTTCTCCTTCTTTTTTGTTTTAAGATTTTAATTATTTATTCATAAGAGACACACACAGAGAGGCAGAGACATAGGCAGAGGAAGAAGAGACCGCCTGTGCAGAACCTGATGAGGAACTTGATCCTAGGACCCCAGGATCATGACCTGAGCCAAAGGCAGACGCCCAACCACTGAGCTAACCAGGTGCCTCTGGATCCCACTTCTGATCATCAAATAATTTTAACCTTAAGAATAAGACTGTCAAACATTATATGATCTCATTCATTTGGGGAATATAAATAATAGTGAAAGGGAATAGAAGGGAAGGGAGAAGAAATGGGTAGGAAATATCAGAAAGGGAGACAGAACATGAAGACTCCTAAGTCTGGGAAACGAACTAGGGGTGGTGGAAAGGGAGGAGGGCGGGGGGTGGGGGTGAATGGGTGATGGGCACTGAGGGGGGCACTTGATTGGATGAGCGCTGGGTGTTATTCTGTATGTTGGCAAATTGAACACCAATAAAAAATAAATTTATTATTAAAAAATTAAAAAAAAAAGAATAAGACTGTCAGAGGCACCTGGGTAGCTCAGTGGTTGAGCACCTGCCTTCAGCTCAGGTCATGATCCCGGGGTCCTGAGATCAAGCCCCACATGGGGCTCCTTACTCAGTTGGGAGCCTCCTTCTTCCCTCTCCCTCTGCCTGCCATATGCTCAATCTCTTTCTCTCTCTCCCTCTCTCTCTGTCAATAAATGAAATCTTAAAATAAAAAAATCTTAATAAATTAAATAAAAAATCAATAAATCTTAAAAAAAAAAGTCTGTCGGTTAAGTTACTGACAGTTATGATGGGTTTATTCAGGAAAAGCAAAGAATTGCAATCTGGGATAAGCAAGCTATGGCAAAACCATAGAAAGTCTAACAAAAGAACGGAATGTTATTTTATGGAGAAGAAAGAGGAAGTTGGGGGGGTTGTTTTGAACAAAAATCCATTGCAAAGAAGCAAGAGTTCAGGGCGATAATAGTTTCTCACTGGCTGCGTTGCAGGGGTGGTTGATTTTTGGCAGGAGATGCAATGTACATCTTTCCTGGGGGAGAATTCATGACTTTTTCCTGTTGAGGTCCTTCTAGCAGGGATCTATAATTGACAATTCTTCCCATTATTGACCCTGGATGGTCCCCCTTCCAGAGGCCCCATCTAGCATCCCAAGTCCACCTTAGTGAGCTCTCCCTTTATTAATCTTCATAGTTCTTTTTTATATATATATTTTTTAATTTTTTATTTATTTATGATAGTCACAGAGAGAGAGAGAGGCAGAGACACAGGCAGAGGGAGAAGCAGGCTCCATGCACCGGAAGCCCGACGTGGGATTCGATCCCGGGTCTCCAGGATCGCGCCCTGGGCCAAAGGCAGGCGCCAAACCGCTGCGCCACCCAGGGATCCCTAATCTTCATAGTTCTAAACATAAATACTGAGGGTAAGGAGGGCCAATATGGATATTGGGTCTTTCAGGTAGGCAGGGCCATTGCGTGAGCAAGGGAGAATGAAAACTTTCTGGTGTATCAAAGAAATCTCCAGTGGACCAGTGTAGTTGATGTAGGTGCCTGTGTGTTTGGGCAGAGTGCTGAAGAAATGGGGTGGAGGCGCACAAGGGGACAGATGAGGCTAGGAGGGTTTCAGTGGTCAAGAAATTTAGGACATGATACAAAGGGAGAAACACAGAAGGGCCCTAAGCGAGGGGATGCTAACAGATGTACCATTTTAGGTTGTGCCCTCTTCGGTAGGGTGACAGGTAGTCTGAAGACAGCATCTGTCATCAGGGTAGCAGCGATTTAGGATTTGTACAGTATTTCCATGTTAAGAGCATGAACCGAGGCAGCAGTAGTGGGATAGAGAATTAGTGCCTGGCGAAAATAGTGTTAAGAAAGTAGATTTGAAGAAAAAAAAAGAAAAGAAAAGAAAGAAAGTAGATTTGATAAGGAAAGTCTGAGGGAGCTTTCACTGATGAGTCATAGCCAGAAGCTTAGAAAACACTGTCCTAACGTCCCCTCCAGCCCAGGGGCTTTTATCATCTGAAGGTTTATATAGGATGTCTTTTATTTGTTTGTTTGTGCTATTAAAGTATAATTAACATTCAATGTCATATTAGTTTCAGGTATACAGCATATTCATTCAACAATTCTACACATTGGGACGCCTGGGTGGCTCAGTGGTTGAGCATCTGCCTTTGCTCAGGGTGTGATCCTGGGGTCCTGGGATCAAGACTCACAGCGGGCTCCCCACAGGGAACCAGCTTCTCCCTCTGCCTATGCCTCTGCCTCTGCCTCTCTGTGTGTGTCTCTCATGAATAAATAAATAAAATGTAGTTCTTTTTAAAAAAAATTCTATGCATTACTCAGTGCTCACTCCCACAAGCATAATCACCAACTGTCACCATGCAATGTTAGTACAATATTGACTATAGTCCCTAAATTGTATTTTTCACCTCTGTGACTTATTTGTTTTCTAACTGGCAGTTTCTACCTCTTGATTCCCTCTGTTCTACAACCACCACCAACCCCCATCTCCCTCCCTCTGCTCTGGCCACCACTAGTTCTCTGTATTTAAGAGTCTGTTTGGTTTCTTTGTCCTACAGCATGTCCTTTAAATCAGAGGCTTGAAACCTCTGTGAAGTCGGGGACCAACATCTATCTTGGTCACTATTGTATTCCTCTTAAAGGATCCTGAAACAGATTTTATTTACTTATTTATTTTTTAAATTTTAATTTTTTTGGTGCAAAAAGTGGTTATATTAAAGCACAGGGATAGGAGCCTCGGGCAGAAAGAGTTGCTGAAACAGACTTTTTTTTTTTAAGATTTTATTTATTTATTTATTCATGAGAGATACACAGAGGCAGAAACACAGGCAGAGGGAGAAGCAGGCCTCATGCTGGGAGCCCGATGTGGGACCCGATCCCAGGACCCCAGGATCACATCCTGGGCCGAAGGCAGACACTCAACCACTGTGCCACCCAGGTGTCCCAAAACAGATTTTAAAATAACTGTTACAGACCAAAAATTAAACAGTATGTCCTTCTACTAATAGAATTAAAGTTTGTCATGAGATGTGAGAAGAAAATTCAGCCTACGTTTTCTGATACAAGCAAATCTTTTCAAGGTTTCAAAAAAGACCAGGGACGCCTGGGTGGCTCAGTCAGTTAAGCACCCGACTCTTGATTTTGGCTCAGGTTGGGATCTCAGGGTCCTGGGATGGAGCCCCACCTGGGGGCAGGGTGATGGGTGGTCCCCACTCAGTGGGGAGTCTGCTTGGGATTCTCTCTCCCTCTCCCTCTGTCCCATCCTCCACTCACATTCACACTCTCGTGCTCTCTCTTAAATAAATAAATAAATGTAAAAAAAAAAAAAAAAAAGAAGAAGACCACATCAGAAGTTCTATGAAGGAAGAACTGGTAAAAGCTTAATGACTATTTGAGACAATTTTCAAAGTCTTCAAGTTGAACCAGGCTCAGAATAAATTATACCTGCATGTTTCAGTGTTTTTTAGTGATATTTTAAAATTACTCAAAAAAAGTTATTTTTATGAAAGAAATGCTACCTTTACATACCTGATGCTGGAACCTGATGTAAGAACATAGAACAAAGCCTTTCAGGCCAAACAACACAATCACCAGTGGAGTCTTAAGTAACAACGTCATGGGGCACCTGGGTGGCTCAGTCAGTTAAGCATCTGACTTTGGCTCAGGTCGTGATTTCAGGGTCCTGGATGGAGCCCCCAGGAGGGTTCCCAGCTCAGCAGGGAGCCTGCTTCTCCCTCTCCCTAATCCTCTTCCCCCGTCCCCTCAAATAAACAAATAAATAACATCTTTGGAAAGAAAAAACAACAACCCAATGTCATGACAGCTCTTTTTAGGATGCAAGATCATGGTTAGATAATTATGATAACATATTTTCTCAGAGGAAGCCACTTTCACACTTCAGATTAGGGTTGTTTTTTTTTTTTTAATTCACTCATTTTTTTTAATGTGGTAAAATAAACCTAACATAAAATTTACCATTTTCACTATGTTTTCCAGCTTTTTTGGCCATGTGATTGACATATAACTTTGTGTAAGTTCAAGGTGGAGGTCATGTTGATTTGATACACTTACAAATTGCAAAACAATTACCAGCATAGAGTTAGGTAATATTTCCATCACATCACAAAAGTACCTTTCTTTTTTTTTTTTTTTTTTTTTGTGGTGAGGACACTTGCCATTTACTCTCTCAGCAACTTTCAAGTACATAATACAGGATTATTTGTAAAAAAAATTTTTTATTATGTATTTGTCTGTTTGTTTATAAACAAACACCAGGCTTGAACACAAGAGCCTAAGATCAAGACCTGAGCTGGGATCAAGAGTCGGATGCTTAACCCACTGAGCCACTCAGATGCTCCTAATACAGAATTATTAATTAAAATCACCATGCTGGATGTTAGAGTCCCAGAACTCACTTGTCTAGTAACTGAAAGTTTATAACCTTTGACCAACATGTCTATATCTCTCTCCTTGCACCCCACTCCCCCATCCTCTGGTGACCACCATTCTACTGCTTCTGAGTTTGGCTTTTTTAGATTCCACTAACACTGGCTTCATTTTACTTAGCAAGATGCCCTCAAGGGCCATCCGTGTTGTATCAAATGGCAGCATTTCCTTTTGTTCACGGCCAAATAATACAACAGTGTGTATATGTGTAACTCTTTCATTTCTGTTCTGATTTATTTATTTGCCAATTTTGCTTATCTTCAAAAAATGCTCTCTGTTTCACCAGTCTTTTTGTTTATTTTTCTGGTCTTTTTTAAGATCTTATTTATTTATTGAGACAGAGAGAGAGAGAGAGAGATAGAGAGAGAGAGGCAGAGACGCAGGCAGAGGGAGAAGCAGTCTCCACACAGGGAGCCAGACGTGGGACTCGATCCCGGATCTCCAGGATCACACCCTGGGCTGCAGGCAACACCAAACCACTGCGCCACCGGGGCTGCCCTTTTCTGGTCTTTTCTGACATATTTTCTGCTCTGATCTTTGTCATTTTCTGCCTTCTGCTATCCTCAAGCTTACTTTTTTCTTTTCTTTTCTTTTCTTTTCTTTTCTTTTCTTTTCTTTTCTTTCTTTTCTTTTTTTTTGCTAGTTCCTTGGGGTGTCAGGTTAGGTTGTTGATTTAAGATCTCTTTTTCATGGGATCCCTGGGTGGTGCAGCGGTTTAGCAAGCCTGCCTTTGGCCCAGGATGCGATCCTGGAGAAGCGGGATTGAGTCCCACGTCGGGCTCCTGGTGCATGGAGCCTGCTTCTCCCTCTGCCTCTCTCTCTCTCTCTCTCTCTCTGTGTGATTATCATAAATAAATAAAAACTTTTAAAAAAGATCTTTCTTTTGTTCTTAATGTTGAGTTTCCCACTATAAAGTTTCTCTCTTAGAATTACCTTGTCAGCATCCCAGAGGTGGTGTTGGGATATGGCATTTCCATTTGTTTGCTTCCTTTTCATTTCTTCTTTGACCAATAGTTTGTTCAGGATGGTGTTTCATTTTCATATATTTGTGAATTGTCCAGGTTTTCTTTTGTTGATTTTTAGTTTCATACTAGAAGGTTTGGAAAAATACTTGATATGATTTTAATACTTTTAAATTTGCTCAGACTTGTTGTGACCTCTCAGACAATCCTACTTGGGGAAGGCTCTATATGTTCTTGAGAAGACTATGCATTCTGTTGCTGTTGGATGGAAGGTTCTGTATATGTCTGTAGATCCATTTGCTTTATAGTGTTATTCAGGTCCTCTCTTTCCTTTTTTTTTTTTTTTTTTTTTTTTAAGATTTTACTTATTTAAGTAATCTCTACACCCAATGTGGGGCTTGAACTCACAATTCTGAGGTCAAGAGTCCCATGCTCTACCACTGAGCGAGCCAGGAGCCCCCCAACTCCCAAAGGCTTTTGTTTTATTATAGTCCATGAGCTGGGACTGATGTGGACAGGTAGCTGCCCTGATGAGCAGCAATGTCCATCCTGATGGCCATGAATGTGCCAAAGGTGCCACCATTCAGCATCATGGTTTTCCTGATGCCACCTGTCAGCTCCCAACCCCACATTCTGATCCTGAGACAGGAAAAGATACCAAAGAGTGCCCTGATTGCCATGCCCACTGCATAGCCCATCATAAAGCCCATCTTCATGAGGTTGAAACAGCTGGGCTGGGACTATCTGTAGGGCCTCAGGGCCACCTGCATCTTGTTTGAGGCTTTGATCACGCAGTTCTCAGGTTCTGCTTCCTTATTCAATGATCTGTTGTTGAAAGTGGAGTAATGAAGTCCCCTCCTATCATGGTTTTGTCTATTTCTTCCTTCAGCTCTGTATTTGCTTAATATGTTTAGATGTTCCTAGCATAGGTGCATATATATTCACAGTTGTTACATCTTCTGGATGAATTGACCCCTTATCATTATATAATGAACTTCTTTGTATCAAACCATTTTGGGCTTAACGTCTATTTTGTCTGATATAACAATAGCTACCCCTGCTTTCTTTTGGTTTCCAATGGCACAGGGTATCTTTTCCTTCACTTTGTTGTTGTTTGTTTGTTTGTTTAATTTTATTTTTTTTCATTCCTTCATTTTGAATCGAAGTGTGTCCTTGAAGCTGAAGTGAATCTCTTGTAGGCAGTATATAGCTGGATTTTTACAATTTTTAATTCACTCAGTCACCCTGTGTGTTTTGATTAGAGAATTTAGTCCATTTACAATTAAACTGGTGGAGTGCCTGGGTGGCTCAGTCGGTTAAACTTATGTTCTATATGGATAGTTGTTTTCATGATTTATCCTGCATCACAGACCACCTGGACCTGGATGTACACAGGCAGGATAAGATATATTGTTTGTGAGACTCATGCAATGTACAGAACCTTGGAAGCCTGTTTGTTTGAAATACACTATTTGGCCTCCAGGTCAGAACTGCCCCTTCTGTTCTGGACACCAAAAGCTATGAATTTTGCCTCACATCCCCTCCTGCTCCAGGCTGGACTGGCCCCCTAGAATGGAATCCAGGCAGACACACATAGCTCAGGCTATTTGAAAATATAGAAACCTGATAACATGGAAATGCAGTTCACTCAAACTGCATGTAGGTGAACAAGTATTTAACTTCAAACTCTGTCATCTGCCCTATAAATATGGCCTTTATGGGGATGGTCAGTTAAAAGTCTCACCTGAGGGGAGGATGTTCCGTCCAGGTCTCCAGGACTCCAGCCTGGCTGTCTCCATGGGGTTTCCCTAGCTGATAAGGTTGGATGTTCTAAGTACCCGATTTGATGTATCTTTGCCTGATTCTCATTTATTGCCTAATATTACCTTCATCTGTGTGTAGATTCCTTTCCTCTTCTATTTCTATTAGGTTTTTATAATAATAATAATAATACAGTTTTCTTTCCTTTTTTGAAACCCAAACACTGCTGTTGTGAATCTTGTGTTCAGAACAACATTGGATTCTTGGTTTAGGCTCAGGTCATGATCTCATAAGTAGTGAGATTGAGCCCCATGTTGGGTTCAACACTCAGTGGGGAGGCTGCTTAAAAATCCTCTCCCTCTTCCCCTTGCCCCACTCATGCACACACTCTCCCTCAGATAAATAAATATTTTAAGAAATAATTACAGTAAGTATAGACTTACTGTTGTTATTTTGTTCTAGTTTTCTGGGTGTTTTATAGTTCCCTTGATCCTTTCTTTCTCTCTTTCTGCATTTATAAATTGGTGATTTTCCATAGTGGTATGTTTTAATTCCCTGCTCTTTATCTTTTATGAGTCTACTGTAGGTTTTTGTCTTATAGTTACTGTGAGGTTTACACATAACATCATATAGATATAAACATCTATTTTACCTTAAAAATTTAACTTCAATTGCATACAAAACTCTACCATTCTACTTCTCCCTTTTATGTTTTTGATGTCATGATTTACCTATTTTTGCGTATTCATTAACAAATTATTATAGCTACAGTTATTTTTAATACTTATGTCCTTTAACCTTTATACTAGAGTTAAGTGGCTAACACTTTACCATATTACAGTATTTGAGTCTTTTGAGTTGACCAAATATATACCTATCGTCCTTTCTCATATATTTTCATTATGCTTTCATGATACTAACTAGTGTCATTTCATTTCAACTTGGAGAACTCATTTCAGTGTGTCTTTTTTTTAAAGTTTATTTATTTCAGTAATCTCTACACCCAACATGGGGCTTGAACTCACAACCCCTAGATCAAGAATCACATGCTCTACCAACTGAGCCAGCCAGGAGACCCTCTGGGACAGTCTTTATCTCTCCATTTCTAAAACACAGCTTTGCCAGGTAAAGTGTTCTGTGTTTTTTCTTTCAGCATTCTGACTATATCATCCTATTTACTTCCAGCCTGTAAGGTTTCTGCTGAGAAATTACCAATAGTCTATCTGTGGGAGTTCCCTTATAAGTTACAGGCTTTCATTTTTCACTTGCTGCTTTTAAGATTATCTTTGATATTTGATAGTTTTATTATAGCATGACTGGAGGAGGATCTTTTTAGAATTTTTTTTTATTTGAGAGAAAATGTGTGTGCATGCAAGCAAGCCAGGGGAGAGGCAAGGGATTGGAAGAGAGAATATCTCAAGATGACTCCACACTCAGCCCAACGTGAGGCTTGATCTCATGACAATTCAGTAACATTAGGTATATTCATACTATTGTGCAGCCTTCACCACCATTATCTCCAGAACCTTTTCATCTTCCCAAACAGAAAGTATGTATTTATTAAATCCATCATCCCTTTCCCCTGGCGCCTGGTAACCTACTACTGTACCTTCTGTCTCTATGAGTTTGACAATTCTAAGTCTCTCAAAAAGGAGCAATCATATAATATTTACCCTGCTGTGTCTTTTATTTATTTGTGTGTTTATTTATTTATTTTAAAATTAATTTTATTTTTTTCCCATGCAAAAAGGTATTTTTATTAAAGCACGGGGACAGAACAAAAGAGCTGCACTGGGATTGTCTGAGGGATTGATTATACTCTTTTAAATTGGAAGGTAGACATAAAGGAAGTTTCCAAAAGGATTTTTCATAGGTTAGGTAAGACTTACAGGACCCTGGAGGTCTGGCTATTGTCAAGCTAAGGCTGCTTTTCGCCTCTAGCAGAGCATTAACATTAAGGCAGCTATGAGTTCCTTGAGGAATGTCCTCCTTGGTCTATCTCAGGTATTTATCAATGAGCTGCAAGTTGTAAGGAAATTTATCTACATTTCTTTGTATTTGTCCTCCTCATCATTTCCCACCTGAACAATTTTGACAACCTGGTACCAAGACTCCTTCACTGCCGTAACTGCAAGCCATCAAATGATCCTTTCTACTCAAGGAGATTCACATACGTTGTTTGCTTGGATTCAGCTGCCTCTGCCTTTCATAACTCCAAAATAAATTCCTCAACTGATGGACATTGACACATAGGTAGGGACATCTCTCATCTCTACAGCCTTGTTCAGCCAGAAGAAGCTACAGAAGATAAGACCTTCCACCCTCAGCAACCTTCTAGATTTAAGTGTCTGGTTTTTTTTTTTTTTTTAAGATTTGATTTATTTATTCATGACAGACAGAGAGAGGCAGAGACACAGGCAGAGGGAGAAGCAGGCTCCTTGTGGGGGAGCCTGACACAGGATTTGACCCTAGGACCCCAGGATCACAACTTGAGCCAAAGGCAGATGCTCAACCACTGAGCCACCCAGGCATCCTGATTTCATTCCTTCTTAAGCTAATAGTTTTCAAAGTATGGCTATACTATGGGGCAATCAAATCAGGTAGAGGCCAGCTGCTTGGTGAAGAATTCACCCAAGGCAGAACAAAGGAGATAGAAGTTTGTTGACTACGCCTCGAGGGAGCTGCAGGCAGGACTGCAAGGGAGAGACTATCTGTTACAAGGCAGTGGAGGGGGCTGTGGTTTAAGGGGGAAGGCAAGGAGAGATGGGAATGTATGGAACTTTCTTTTTTTGGGAACTGTGTCTAGGTGTAAGTAAGCCGTAGGTCAGCTAGGGCTCATGGATATTTGGAGGTGGGTCACCTAATGGGCCTGTTCATAGTCAGCTGGGTTGGGGGAGTCACCATGGGTGCTTCTATCCCACACGTTTCCATTGTTCAAGTTGGTGGCTTTTACACAGCCTCTGGATGCACCACATTGTGTTTATCCATGCATCAGCTGATGGACATTTGGGCTGTTTCTTCCTTTTGGCTATCTTTATTCCTTTCTTTAAAAAATATTTTATTTATTCATTCATGAGAGACAGAGACACATGTAGAGGGAGAAGAAGGCTCCCTTCGGGGAGCCTGATGCAGGACTCAATCCTGGGAAAAAGCCCAGGGATCACAGCTAGAGCCAAAGGCAGAGGCTCAACCGCTCAGCCTCCATCATCTTTATTCTTGATCATCAGTCCAGGAATCCTGCAATTGGCTCCAGAGTGCAAACCTAAGTAGTTCTCCCTGTTAGTGATGTAGGAAAATGTTAGGGTTAGAAGGCAATGGTCAAGAAAGAATTCTTGAGACATCTTTGGTGCAACAAGGTGGTTTTATTAAAGCATAGGGACAGGACCTGTGGGCAGAAAGAGCTGCACTGGGGTCATGAGGAGTGGCCCATTATAGACTTTCAAGGTGGCAAGGGGTTAGGGAGAGCATAAGTCTCTATGGAATTTGGAAATAAGGTTTCCAGGACCTTTAGGGGGCTAGCTGTTGTTGGCAAAGGTCATTTATTACGGTCTAATAAAATATGAGTCATGAGACCCTTCAGATGTATACTGGTGGGCCATATGCTTGGGGATGATGACTAACATCTATCTTTAGAGATAAAGGAAGTCTCCAAAGGAATTTTTATATGTTAAGATAGACTTGTAGGATCCTGGGGGTCGGGCTAAGAATGCTTTTTGCCTTTAGCAAAGTATCAACATTGAGGCAGCTGAGCTTCTAGAGGAATGTCACCCTGCCTGTTTCAAGGACTTGTCAATGGGATATAAGTCGTCAGGAAATTTAATAAATTTTTGTTCTCCCTTTGTTTCCCACATCATTAGTATTGTTTGAGTAAAGTCCTAGCTGTCTGAAAATGAACAAATTTCAGCCTCCTCACAATGATATTTAAGAAAACTGTAGCTGGGGGATCCCTGAGTGGCTCAGCGGTTGAGCGCCTGCCTTTGGCCCAGGGCATGATCCTGGTGTCCCAGGATCAAGTCCCGTGTCGAGCTCCTGGCATGGAGCCTGCTTCTCCCTCTGCCTGTGTCTCTGCCCCACCCCCTCTCTCTGTCTATCATAAATAAATAAATAAATCGTTAAAAAAATCTAAAAAAAAAAAAAAGGAAACAGTAGCTGAAGATCATTCCCTATTACATGAGGAGTGTATCATTTGAACCTTAAAAAGACATTTTTTTCTCATTACTGATATCTGTTCATTTCTATGTTGTCAGCAGTTTCTCTGTTGAATCTTTTCCTCCTTTTCCTTAAGAAATTTAGTACTTTAGAGGTGTCAGGTTGGCTCAGTCAGTTAGGGAACCGAATATTGGTTTTGGCTAAGGTCATGACCTCAGATAGGAGATGAAACCCCATGATGGCCTCTGCACTCTGTGGGGAGTCTGGTCGAGATTTTCTCTCTCCCTCTGTCCCTTCCCCTGGTCATCCTTCCCCTGCTCTCTCTCTCTTAAATAAAATCTTTTTTTTTCTTTTTAAGATTATATAAGAGATAGGGAGAGAGAGAGAGAGAGAGAGAGAGAGAGAGAGAGGCAGAGACACAGGTAGAGGGAGAAGCAGGCTCCATGCAGGGATCCCGACATGGGTCTCCATCCCGGGTCTCCAGGATCACACCCCAGGCTGGGCCAAAGGCGGCACTAAACCACTGGGCCACTGGGGCTGCCCATAAAATCTTTTTTTAAAAAAAGAAATTTAGTACTTTAAAAAATCATCATTAAGACTCTTTTGTTTTTCAGATTTTATTTATTTGAGACAGAGAAAGTACACGAGAGAGCATGAGCAAAAGGGGAGGCAGAGAGAGAAGCAGACTCTCTGCTAAGCAGGGAGCCCAATGCAGGGGCCGGATCTCAGGACCCCAAGATCATGACCTGAGCCAAGGGAAGATGCTTAACCAACTGAGCCACCCAGATGCCCCTTAAGACTCTTTTTTAGAGTGATTCTTTCAAACAGAATATATTAAGTATCAACTTTCTACTTGTGCTCAGACTGGTGTCTGTTCACTCTATGGAAGGCCTTGACCCCATTTTGTGAGGTTTAATCACATGCTATGATTGCTCAGAGATTTTTGTTATCATTGTGATTTTTTTTTTTACTTAAATTCCAATAAGTTAACATACAGTGTAATCTTAGTTTAGTTTCAGTGTAGAACAGAGATTTTAGGTAACAGAAGGATGAGTGAGTGGCAAGAGCCATTGAGCCATTAGGTTCTGCTGTAACTTCACTGCTAAATAGTTGGGACTTCCTGCAAAAGATCTTCTTGGGGGAAGAGTGAATATTTTTTAAAAATATTCTGTTTATTTAAGAGAGAGAGAGAGAGCGCACACGCAAGCAGGGGGAAGAGCAGAGAGAGAGGGAGAGATAGAATTTCAAGCAGACTCCGTGTTGAGCATGGACTCCATCTCATGACCCTGAGATCATGACCTGAGCCAAAGCCAAGAACCTGAGCAGGAGGAGGGAGTGGGGAAGGGCAAAGGGAGAGGGAGAGAGGGAGAATGTTAGGCAGGCTCCACACCCAGCTTGGAGCCGTCATGGGGCTCGATCTCACAACCCTGAGCCAAAATCAAGAGTTGGACACTTAACCAAATGTTTTTAATGGACAGATTCAAGGGGCCAAGCACTCTTTTGGTTGCAAAGGACACAAACTCAAATCAAACTGGCATTATTAGAGAAAGCCAAGGAATGTGTTGATTACAAAGTGAGGAAGTGCACAGGATTGAAGGAAGAGCTGGGACAGGCAGGGGCTCGGGCTCGGTGTCTGGGCTTAGGACATGATGCAACCAGCACTCTTTCCATCTCTGCTTGTCTTCTTTCTGCCTACGGTCCTTCTCTACTTGACAAAGAAAATGTTGACTGCCGAATTCAGATTGCTTAGTAGCAGGGTTTTGTGTGTGTGTGTGTGTGTGTGTGTGTGTGTGTATTATTCATTTTATGGTTCCTGTAACACCTACACACACCTCTCTGCCTTCAGTATACCTTATCTTTTAGTTCATTGTTTTCATTATGTCTCTATGGGATCAACTATATATAAATATTTATTACTCCTAGTCTGCCTGTTATCGTTTAACTTTCTTTTTTTCATGATATCTTTAATGTTTTCTGGGTTTCATGTATCACTTGGGGAGACATTGTCATTGTTCCCTACTCCATAATTATAAATGCAAGATCCTTACTATGTCTTTTCAATATTTTATAATTGTGACTTCTAGGTTTAGGTCTTTTATATATATATATATATATATATATATATATATATATATATATATATAATTTATTTGAAGGGGAGGGGAAGAGAGAGAGACAAGATCGGGGGAGGGAGAAGCAGACACCACGCTGAGCAGGGAGCCTGACTCAACCAGAGCTCGAGTTCATGACACTGAGGTCATGACCTGAGCTGAAGGCAGATACTTAACTGACTGAGCCATCCAGGCACTCCTAGGTTTTGAGGTTTTTTAAGGATTTTTATTTATTCATGAGAGACACAGAAAGAGGCAGAGACATGGGCAGAGGAAGAAGCAGGCTCCCTGTGGGGAGCCCGAGGTGGGACTCCATCCCAGGACCCTGGGATCACGACCTGAGCCAAAGGCAGATGCTCAAACATTGGGTCACCCAGGTGTCTGTTCTGGATTTTTAAAGATTTTATTTATTTATTTTTTTATTTATGATAGTCACACAGAGAGAAGAGAAAGAGGCAGAGACACAGGCAGAGGGAGAAGCAGGCTCCATGCACTGGGAGCCCGATGCGGGACTCGATCCCGGGTCTCCAGGATCATGCCCTGGGCCAAAGGCAGGCGCCAAACCGCTGCGCCACCCAGGGATCCCATGTTCTGGATTTTTAAATGCACTTTCTCTTTAGTACTAACAGTTAATACTTTCTATTTAGGTGACATGGTACCTGTAAATAAAAATAATTTTGTCAATTCCTAATCCTTATATCTCTAACCATTAATATTTTTTTGTGCCTTATTGTGTTACTACCAGAAACACCAGTACAAAGTTAAATAATAAAAGCCATGATAGTGGCCATTCTTGTTCTGTTCCTGATTTAAATGGCAGATTTTTCTGTCACTTGTCTTTTCAAGGAGCCAGTCCCCCACCCCAATTTTTAATTTTTTAAAAATTTTTAATTTTTTTTAAAGATTTTATTTACTTATTCATGAGAGACAGAGAGAGACAAAGAGAGAGAGAGAGAGAGGCAGAGACACAGGCAGAGGGAGAAGCAGGTTCCATGCAGGGAGCTTGATGTGGGACTTGATCCTGGGACTCCAGGATCATGCCCTGGACTGAAGGCGGTGCTAAACTGCTGAGCCACCCAGGTGCCCCTCTGCAATTTTTTAGTGCAAGTTTGGGTTTGGTTTGACTTTCCTCTTTGACTTGCCTGTTTCTGTCTTGCATCTTCCATACAGATTAGACCTTACAACTTGCTGATTCAGAGCTTCTATCCTGTTGTGATATTGGGCATTTGACAGATCGTGTCAACAAGTGGCTTCCCCGAGTCCTGTCTCCCCTTCTGTGTATTTCTTCCTGCCTCCTTATTAAGCAGCTTTCAGAAGTTCCTAGAAATGATGGGTTGCAAGCTTTTCTCCAGCTTTTAGGACAGCAAAGGGACTTCCCTGTGAGATAGGTTTGGGTCCCTCATGCTCATAGCACTTTTAGTTTTAGTGAAAGTGTGGGAGACTTGCAGGAGGTATTTGGAATCAAATTTAAGTTCCCACACACAATAAACAACTAACATATTCCCATTTGAATTTTGATGGGAGTAGTTTTACAGGAATAATTTTTAAAGGAAAACTCATTATTATAAGACAGAGGTGTCTATCTGGCAACTTGGTGGTCTTTCCATCTATACAGGTCTTTTATGTCTTTCACTAGAGTTTTATAGTTTGTGTGAAGGTCTTCCACATTTTTTCAGATGACTTTCTAAATGTTACCCTCTTTGCTGTAGTTTGAAATCTTCAGATTATAAGAAAGCCAAAATGCAGAATGGAATTTCTTTTTTAAAGATTTATATTTAAAAAAATAAAAATAAAGATGTATATTTAGTTTGAGAGAGGATGAGAGCAGGAACAGGGGGAGCGGAAGTGGGAGAGGGAGAAGCAGACTCCCCACTGGCAGGAAGCCCAACATGGGGCTTGACCCCAGGACCCCAAGAGCATGACCCAAGCTGAAGGCGGGTGCCTAACTGACTGAGCCACCCAGGTGCCCCTGGAATTATCTTTCCTAACAGACATTTCATTTCTACCTTAGTTTATCCACAATGCACCCTGGGCTTAGAGTGCTTAGCATTATAATTTTTATTCTTCACAAATGACTCCAAAGGAAGAGGACATGTAATGAACCAAGTGAGTGAGTCTTGACCTCTGCTTACAACCCGCCTCTCAATTTACCCTTCTTATTGTCCCTCCACATTCGCGTAGTTGAAGTCAGGTACTAACGGTATCTGAGAAGGTGTCAGGACCCACACTTACTCGTGGAGGTTGTCACTCTGCACAACCAGCCCTTGTCCTGTATAGAACCCAGGATGGAACCTGGGAAGAACATGCAGAACCAGATTTTTCAGGCTTGCCACTACTGATATTTGTTCCTGGTTATGGGCTGAATTATGTCCTACCAAAATTCTTATGTTCAACCCCTAACTCCCAATGTGACTTTATTTGGAGACAGGGCATATCAGAAGGAAGGTGAAGTCAGGTCCTAGGGATGGCATATCCTTAATTGGTTAGGGCTGATGTTCTTGTAAGAAGGGGAAGAGATGGGGATCCCTGGGTGGCTCAGAGGTTTAGCGCCTGCCTTCGGCCCAGGGTGTGATCTTGGGGTCCCGGGATCAAGTCCCACGTTGGGTTCCCTCCATAGAGCCTGCTTCTCCCTCTGTGCCTCTGCCTCTCTCTCTCTCCCATAAATAAATAAAAATCTTAAAAAAAAAAAAAAAAAAGAAGGGAAAGAGATGCCAGAGATTTCTTCTTCGACAAGCACAGAGAAGTGGCTACATGAAGACATGGCAAGAAGGTGGTCCTTTCCAATCTAGGAAGAGAGTACTCCCCAGAAATTGAATCCACCAGCACCTTTATAGATTTCTAGCCTCCCAATGTTGAGAAACCGATTTCTGTTGTGTAAGCCACCCTATCTGTATTTTGTTATAGCAAATTGGTTCTGAAGACTTTCTTACTTAACCCACCACTTCTGTTGGTTCTTTTATTGTATCCCTAATATTAGGGGAGGAGTTGGAAGGAAGATGAATTTTTTCCTCTGCCCTAAACACAAGGAAAGCTTTTCTGAGAATAAAAGTGAATTATGCTGAGTGAAATAAGTCAATAGAGAAGGACAAACATTATATGGTCTCATTCATTTGGGGAATATAAAAAATAGTGAAAAGGAATAAAGGGGAAAGGAGAGAAAATGAGTGGGAAATATCAGAAAGGGAGACAGAACATTATAGACTCCTAACTATGGGAAATGAACAAGGGGTGGTGGAAAGGAAAGTGGGCAGGGGGTTGGGGTGACTGGGTGATGGGCACTGAGGGGGGCACTTGATGGGATGAGCACTGGGTGTTATGCTGTATGTTGGCAAATTGAACTCCAATTTAAAAGAATGAATGAAAAAAATTTAAAAAATTAGAAACAATTTTTTGATGCTATAGTTTAAAAATGAAAATTCATTTCCTGTTTAAGTAAATGAAAGTAAAATATACTTGAGGCCCGGCTCTGCACACAAGAATAGAGGCTCATTCTGGTGCCTGCAACTGGATTCAGCTGGGAGTTCATCCTGTAGGTGGACACCATAATGTTCTGCTTGTCTTTGACTAACCTTCTCCATTGTTCTGTTATAGCATTCACGTGTTCAATATCAGTGCCCAGAGAAAAACTAGTAAAAAGATAAAAGTTATCCAGTCTTCAGTTGACAAAGTCATTCCAATCATGAGGAGCTCACATCCTAACCTAGAAAGCACGATGAATTCATGGTGCGGAATCAAGAAACTCTCTGAATACCGAACCTCTCGTGTCACAGTGTTTAAGTTAGGAACATATGGGATCCCAGACCTGGCGGACTTTTGCTGGTGGCAGGAAGAAGAGCCCAAGAATTACAAATCCAATTGAAAGACTAAAACACTTTTCATTTTGGAAGGACATGGTTTTCTACATAAAGTTCCCTTGTACTCAGTGAGCATGACTTGGCAGACTAGGGTTCTAGCTTATCTAGTTTTCTGGGGATAGTAGAAAGAAAACAATGTTCTAGATTATTCTAGAACATCTTCTATGAACGTTCCTTGAGATAAGAGAATGCCTAGCTTTAATTCTACCTGCCTTTAGACAACTTTGGGAAGCAATCATGAATTTATTGAACAAATCTCAGTGAACTTCTTTTGAAAGCAGGATATACCCTGTTTTCCTGAGGCATGCTAGGGAGTATAGGAAACAAGCTTTGTACATCATTCTGAAACATTTTCACTATATGGCAAGTCATTTGATACTTCATTAAAAAAAAACACACAAATGATCCATAGAGAGTAAAATCCATTTGAATTTAAGAATCAGGGACACCTGGGTGGCTCAGGGTTGAGCATCTGCCTTCAGCCCAGGGTGTGATCCTGGAGTCCTGGGATCGAGTCCCACGTCGGGCTCCCTGCATGGAGCCTGCTTCTCCCTCTGCCTGTGTCTCTGCCTCTCTCTCTGTGTCTCTCATGAATAAATAAAACCTTTAAAAAAATAATTTAAGAATCACGAGTTGATGTCACAATCCAATCACTGGTTATCTAGTGACCTGTAAACAATCCACATGAGTGAAATGTCTATATGCTTTGCCACTCTCAACTTGCTTTAAATTGTAAACATTTTAGATCTGTGTCTGACGTGAACTAGCTGTTCATCTGGTAGGCAGCCGAGATATCACAGGTGTTTAGTGGCCTCAGAGCAAGGAAAAGTCTCTGTGAAGCCAAGTTTAGGCCCTGGGAATTTGATCCCATCATCTTGGGCAGGTAACCTCTCTGATATCAGTTTCTTCATTAGTGACAATACTTATACCTCATTTGGCAACTGGCAGGATTAAATTAGCACGCTGAGGAAACTCAAGGCTATCTCTGGTAGACACCCCTTTTGTAGCATCGGCTACCCTATCTTGTCTTGTAGCTCTCAAGTTTTCTCAAGGAGGTGATCAGAACACTCATCACAACTCTCCAAGGATAACTGTAGAGTCTAGAAGTCTGGAAGATTTGTCATTGTGTGACTGCTCTTCCACATTTCACCTTCTCATCCCCCATTCTCATCCCCCATTTCACTTTCTCATCCCCCATTCTCAGTATAAAGAAAGGCCCCCAACAGACCCCTCAATAAACTTCCAACCAAATGAGAGACTTATTCCTCAAATTCTGCAAAATCACGATGCACAGTCAAGAAGTTTGCAGATACCCTTGACACACGAGGATGCTTTTAACAATGTATTTAAAGGTTAGGACAACCTCCTAATGCAGTCTAGATTGGTGGAAGGCCTATCAGATTAAGAATCTGAAGACAGGGCTTCCAAGGCTTTGAACACCTGGATACAGAAATTCAGACTTATCAGCTTTATCAGCCCTGCCTTCAAACAGCTTGATCTGTTAGAGGTCAACAGTTATTTAAATCTGTGCAATCAAGTTTGATTGGTTTGACTATAGAGGTTGACACGGGTTAATGGATGGAAAGATGACCAGGAACAGATGGGAATAGCCTCCCAGCAACACATGGGCTTAGTCTGAGAATGATATGCATTACTCTACAGACTAAGCAGAGAGATCAAGTAAAATAATGGTGGGAAGCTGCCTTTTCAAGAATCCTGTACAAACATCAAGAAAAATGATACAGCAGTCATAAAAAAAAAAAGTTTACTTACCTGGTGTAAAAAGAAGTTTTCGAAGCAAGGATTAGAAACAGTTTCACAAGTAAGTATCCTTCAAAACAAAACAAAACAAAACCCTCAAAGTCAGAGAAAAATCTCACTCTTTCCCTTTCTTCTCTAAGTAGACTCTTGATTAGCCAACACAACAACAGGGATTTCTAAGAGGAAACCCATCATTGCACTTTGGGTTAGAATTTTTTTTAATTTAAAAGATTTTATTTATTTATTTGTGAGACACACAGGGAGAGAGACAGAGACATAGGCAGAGGGAGAAGCAGGCTCCCTGCAGGGAGCCCAATGTGGGACTCGATCCCAGAACTCTGGGATCACGCCCTAAGCCCCCTTGGTTTAGAATTTTTCCTAATTGAGTACATGATATTAGTGCACAGCCATAAGCCTGTTTCAGAAATCATTTTCAAAAGCTGTGAGCAAACACTAATGAGTTACTGAATAAGTAATTTGAAATATTTGTAAAATTTTATTTACATATTTTTTTGTTTAAGCGGGTTCTTCACCCAACATTGGACTTGAACTCACAACCATGAGAACAAGAGTTACATGCTCTACTGACCGAGACAGACAGGTGCCCCTGTAATTCTTAAATATATACACTGAACTGTTTTGTTTTTTTTCCAATTAGTAATTGTAGCTCCTTATCTTTTCATTTGGTTTTCCCTGCTCCAAATTTGCTCAAGTGAGGGGCACCTGGGGAGGCTGAGTTGGTTAAGCATCTGCCTTCAGCTCAGTTAATGATGTCTGGGTCCTGGGCAGGAGCCCCAAGTCCAGGTGATCTGCTCAGGGGGGAGTCTGCTTCTCCTTCTGCCCCTCCCCCTGCTTGTGGTCTCTCTGTCTCTCTCTCAAAGTCTTTAAAAAATTCTTGTTGAAGTGAAATCTACGGAGAGAGGAGTAATTGTAAACTATCTCATAATTTAATTTTCCCTACAAGATACTTAATTTTAGCCATTGATTAAAATAAGAATATGTACTTTTACAAGACAGGTGTTTATTATGAAAAAGACATTTCATGAAAGAAAGCTGGAAAAATAGAACAAGTGCAAGAATAGTAAAGAAAAACCTATCATGTAATAAAAAAGAAAAAGAAAAACATATCATGCATAACAAAGCCTAGAAGGAAATGCACCAAATTTGTCCATCACAATCAGGATTGGAGAAGCACTCAAAAACCATGAATCACACTATCTTTTTAGAAACTTTACAGTAAAATAATTCAGAATACTCTAAGTTACTTTCTGGAAGTGCCCTCATTTTCACCATGGGGGGTGAAAAATCAAAGCTCCAAAGGCTACTTGTTGCTGATATTTAAAAACAATGCCAAGAAATTGCCTTTAGGAAAAATTAGGAGAGGACTGTCTTATCTAGTGACCCTATAACGAAGTAAGTCCTAATAACCCTGTAAGGACTGACTCCAACCTCCTCCTACAAGAAGGTCTCAGGAATAGGGCACCCAGGGTAGCTTTCCCCTTTGCTAAATTCTGAACATACCTATTTTAAGTCTCTGGTAACCTTTAATCTGACTCATCACAATCGTGAAATAAACTAAATTCGAATATGTCAAACATTTCTAGAAAGGGCTCCAGTGAAGATGCTCACTGATTTCTCTAAAACTTTCATTTATTTAAAAAACTTTCAAAGTTACAGAATATTCTGAGGAACCAGCAGCCATTACAATGCTTTCAAAGCAAGAGGATCTTATCCTCACATGAAGGAAATCTTTGTTTTGAAGGAGAAGTATAAAGCTTCTGAATAGCACTGGGTGTTATTCTGTATGTTGACAAATTGAACACCAATAAAAAATAAATTTATTATTAAAAAAATAAAGCTTCTGAATAACACCAACGCATCTTATAAGAAATTTTTCTTAAAAAAAAAAAGAAAGACATTTTTCTTACACTTACCTGTTTTAAAAAACAGCTCTTAAGAAAGGAATTAGAAGATATTTCAAGAATCAGGCAATATATCATTGAGCCATCAAACACCTCCTACTTCTGCAGAGAAGAATTGGAAAACTCACCTCTTCTCTACCTATCACTTTTTTAAATTTATGGGATGGATCGTCATTAATCACAATAACGTGGAGTTTCAGAGGGACTCACACTGACAACTCAGATCTGTATTTTTCTTCCTAATTAAGCTTCTGGTTTTATGCTCTTCCTTAAGTGGTCCAGGATCTCATGAGTAGGGCCTGTGAGCAGTATTTGTTACTATAGGGCAGCAGTTCTCAATCCTGGTGCCCAGGAGAATCAGCCACTGAAGGAGTTTTAGAAAACACAGGTGCTTCTGCTCTGCTCCACACCACCTGACTGATAAGAATTTCTAGGGGCCACATCCTACATCAGAAGAAACGAAAAGCTCCCAGGTTGTTCTAAAGCTCATCTAGGGATCCCTGGGTGGCGCAGCGGTTTGGCCCCTGCCTTTGGCCCAGGGTGCGATCCTGGAGACCCAGGATCGAATCCCACGTCGGGCTCCCAGTGCATGGAGCCTGCTTCTCCCTCTGCCTGTGTCTGCTTCTCTCTCTGCCTGTGTCTCTGCCTCTCTCTCTCTCTCTCTCTCTCTCTGTGACTATCATAAATAAATAAATAAATTTAAAGCTCATCTAAAGCTCAGTACTAGGGGCATCTGGGGGGCTCAGTGGTTGAGCTTCTGCCTTCAGCTCAGGGTGTGATCCCAGGATCCTGGGATCAAGTCCAGTATTGGGCTCCCTGCATGGAGCCTGCTTCTCCCTCTGCCTGTGTCTCATGAATAAATAAATATTTTTTTTAAAAAAAAGTTCAGTATTAGGGTAAAAATCTAGTACTGTAATTTGCAGGTAATTAAGTATAAAATTAGAAAGTGATACACTGATTTGATGCTGTGTTCAGTAACACTATAACTGACTCCTCATTTGATTCCCTCGACACTATTTGACACAGATGTTACTTCTAAATGAAGGCCGCTTCTAAGCCAATGGATTGGTTCCCTAAGTGCCACCGGAGCAGCATCCATATCACCTGGGAGATTGTGAGAAACATAAATTATCCATCCCCACTTAGATCGGCTGGATCAGGAACTTTGGAGGTAGAGTTCAGCGACCAGGTTTTGATAAGCACTTTAATATTATTATCATTAATTTTAATTCTAGTGTAGTTAACATAGTGTTACATTAGTTTCAGGTGTTTAACACAACACTTCCATACATGACCCTGTGCTCATCACAAGTGCCTCCTTAATCTTCATCTTTTTCACTCATCCTCGCACCTACTTCCCCTCTGGCAACCACTCATGTATTCTATCTAATTAGGAGTCTGGTTTTTAATTTTTTAAAAAGATTTTATTTATTTATTCATGAGAGACACACAGAGAGAGGCAGAGACACAGACAGAGGGAGAAGCAGGCTCCATGTGGGGAGCCCAATGCAGGACTCGATCCTGGGTCTCCAGGATCATGATCTAGGCCAAAGGCAGACGCTCAATCATTGAGCCACCCAGGCATCCCTCATTTGTTCTTTTTTATTTGTTCATTTATTTTGTTTCTTAAATTCCATATGAGTGAAATCATAATGGTATTTGTCTTTCTCTGACTTATTTATATATAAATAAAATATATCTTAATATTTTCTGACTTAATATTCTCTGACTTATTTATATATAAATAAAACATATCTTAATATTCTCTAGATCCATCCATGTTGTTGCAAACAGCAAGATTTCACTCTTTTTGATGACTGAGTAATATTCTGTTGTATTTATATACCACCTATTATTTCAACAAGCACTTTTATGCACCTCGAAGTTTGCTAGGTTAAACACAGATACCCAGTTAAATAGCAATTTCAGATAAACATTCCAACAATTTTTTTAGTATAATTTTGTCTCCAAGATTGGCTAAGACATACTAAAAAATTCATTGTTTATTTGAAATGCCTATGTAACTGGGCATTCCGTATTTTGTTTCCTAAATCTGGCAATCCTATTTAAATCTCCCCAACATAGTTTTTAATTTTAGACCTGTAAGAACAAGATGAATGCATCCTTTTCAGAATAAATGCTTTTTTTCTTTATAAAAATAATTTCACATACAAAATTTGAAAAAAGATGACTTGCTTGAAAGGAAAAAAAAAAGCATTCCATTCACTGACAATTAAGTATGAAAAAATACACCAGAATGCTCATATGTTAAATGCCTGGTGGAAACAGTATCGTGAGTAAGTAACATTATTTATGTATAGACTTGAATTTTGAATAATTCATCACAGTTTGAGTTATTTAGAAGTATTATTCCCATTTCAGTGAGGGTAAAATGAAACACAAAAGGAGATTCTCAACTGATTAAAAAAAAAAAACCAAAAATAGAAAAAGAAAATCCAAGTGTTGCCTATTTGGAAAATTTGGAGAGGAATAGGGAGTACACTCCTGATGTCTCTGCTTTGATTAGTTTCCATCTCTGTCACTGAAAAACTTCTGTGTGGGAAGGAAGATGCTGGAAGGTGGGAGAGGGAGGTTATACATGGAATTTGGGGGGATGATGCCTTTTTTTGCATTTTAAAACATATGTATATATTTTTAAGATTTACTCATTTTAGAAAGAGTGAGTGCTCACAAGTGGGAGGGGCAGTGGGAGAGGGAGAGAGACTCTCAAGTGGCCTCGGTGCTGAGTGTGGAGCCAGACACATGGCTCCATCTCAGGACCCAGAGATCGTGACCTGAGCCAAGATCAAGAGTCAGTTGTTTAACCTCTTAACCAACTGAGCCATTGGGACACCCCTCTTTTTGTCTATTCTTTCACTAATATCATAGTGTCTCAGTTATTGTAGCTTTATAGTAAGTCTTGAAATTGAATAGTGTCAGTTTTCTGACTTTGTTCTTCTCCTTTAATACGGTGTTGGCTCTTCTGGGTCTCTTGCCTTGCCACATAAACTTTAGAACCACTTCATGATAGCCACAAAATAACTTGCTGGTTTTTTTTTTTTTTTTTAAGATTTTATTTATTTGGGATCCCTGGGTGGCGCAGCGGTTTAGCGCCTGCCTTTGGCCCAGGGCGCGATCCTGGAGACCCGGGATCGAATCCCACGTCCGGCTCCCGGTGCACGGAGCCTGCTTCTCCCTCTGCCTATGTCTCTGCCTCTCTCTCTCTCTCTCTCTGTGTGACTATCATAAATAAATAAAAACTAAAACAAAAAAAATAAAATAAATAAAATAAATAAAAAGATTTTATTTATTTATTCATGATAGACACACACAGAGAGAGAGAGACAGAGAGAGAGAGAGAGAGAGAGAGAGAGAGCCAGAGGCACAGGCACAGGCAGAGGGAGAAAGAGGCTCCATGCAAGGAGCCTGACGTGGGACTCAATCCTGGGACTCCAAGATCAGGCCCTGGGCCGACGGCAGGTACTAAACCACTGAGCCACCCAGGGATCCCATGCTTTTTTTTTTTTTTTTTAAGATGTTATTTATTTATTTGAGAGAGAGAGAGAGAAATAATGAGAGGAGGAAGGGGCAGAGGGACAAGCATACTCTTTGTTGAGCAGGGACTCTGACTTGAAGCCTTGATCCCAGAACCCTGAGATCATGATCTGAGCTGAAGTCAGATGCTTAACCATCTGAGCCACCCAGGCACCCCACTTGTGGGGATTTTCACTGGGATTGCATTGACCCTATAGATCAAATTGGGAAAAACTTACACCTTGGTATCATTAAGTCTTCTTATTCATGACCATGAAATATCTCTTCATTTCTTAAATTCATCCATCAGTTTTGTAGTATTCCTCATATAGATCCTGTACTTATTTTTAAAAGATTCTATTTATTCAATTGACAGAGAGAGAGAGAGAGAGCATGAGTGGGGTGGGGAGTGGGGTGCAGAGGCGGAGGGAAGGGGACAAGCAGGCTTCCTGCTGATCAGGGAGCCTGATGTGGGGCTCAATCCTTGGACCCTGAGATCATGACCTGAGCCACAGGTCAACCATCTGAGCCACCCAGGTGCCCAGATCCTGTACATATTTTGTAATATTTACACCTAAGTATTTTATTTTGGGAGTGCCAGTGTAAGTGGCATTGTATTTTTATTTTCAAATTCCTCTTGTTCATCACTGGTATACAGGAAAGTGATTGAATTTTGCATATTACCCTTGTATCCTGCAATTAATAATTACTTATTAGTCTCAGGACTTTCTACATAGACAGTTATGGCATCTCTGGGCAAAGACAGGTTTATTTCTTCCTTCTCAATCAATATGCCTTTCATTTCCTCTTCTTGTCTTACCGCAAGCCTGCCTTAGTCTGTTCAGGCTGCTGTAACAAATTACCACAGACTGGGTGACTTATCAGTAATAGAAATTTCTCTTTTTCATATTCTTGTAGGCTGGGAAGTGCAAGCTGAAGGTGTCCACTGATTTTGCATCTGGTGAGATCTGCTTCCTGTTTGGTAGGTGGCTGTGTCCTCATATGGAGGGAGGGGGTGTGAGGGAGCTCTCTGGGGTCTCTCATGAGGGCAGTAGTGCATTTATGAGGGCTCCACTCTCATGCCCTAACCACATCCTAAAGAGTCCACATCCAAATACCATCACATTGGGAATTAGCTTTCAACATAAGAATTTTGAGAGGACAGGGATGCCTGGGTGGCTCAGTGGTTGAGCATCTGCCTTTGGCTCAGGTCATGATCCTGGGGTCCTGGGATTGAGTCCCACATCGAGCTCCCTGCAGGGAGCCTGCTTCTCCCTCTGCCCATGTCTCTGCCTCTCTCTCTCTGTGTCTCTCATGAATAAATAAAATCTTTAAAAAAAGAAGAATTTTGAGGGGACACAGATACTCAATCTATAGCAATTAGCTAGGATGTCCAGTGTGATATTGAAAAGAATAACGAGAGGGGTTATCCTTGCTTTGTTCTTGATCTTAGCAGGAAAAATCCTAGTTTCTCACCATTAAGTATGATGTTAGTTGTAGACTTTTAATATTTTCTTTGTCAAGATGAGGCGGTTCCCTTTATTCCTACTTGACTGTATTCATTTTGTTTTGATATTTACACACCATTACCATTAACAATGAGCTTGCTGAATCCAGTTTAGGATTTTTTAGTATAGGTGTTTTGTCTTTTGGATATACGACTGAAATAATGTGTTTTAAAGTGTCTTGAAATAATTCCTCTCCTTGTGGTTAGCAGCCAATTATTTATATAGATACATTTGTTTCTGTTTGCTTTTGATCTTTTAGGAATATTGTCCTTTTTAAATTTAATTTTCTTTTTTAAAAAATATTTTTATTTATTTAATCATGGGAGACACACAGAGAGAGGCAGAGACACAGGCAGAGGGAGAAGCAGATTCCCTGCAGGGAACCAGATGTGGACTTGATCTCAGGACCCCAGGATCACGACCTGAGCTGAAAGCAGATGCTCAACCATTGAGTCACCCAGGTGTCCCTATTTACTTTTATTTCTAAATTATGTAAAACTTGTATTTTTAAAAAAATATTTATTTATTTATTTTAGAGAGCGGGGAAGGCTGGAGGGAGAGGGAGAGACTCTCGAGCAGACTCCCCGTTGAGCACAGAGCCCAATGCAGGGCACATCCCAGGACCCTGAGATCATGATCTGAGCCGAAATCAAGAGTCAGACACTTAATTAACTGAGTCATCCAGGCGCCCCTCCCCTCATAACCATTTTTATTAGTTTTGGATTACTTTTATTAGTTATTAGTTACTGTTACTTTAATATATAGAAAAGGTCATACACATACATTTATATCCTTCCTCCTTTTCTTTCTTCATTCTTTTCTTTTTTCCTCCCTTCCTTCCTTACTTTCTTCCCCCCATCGCAAGGTTTGCTTTTATTTTTTAAATGGACAGTTCCATTGAAAAAAATATGTTTAACTTTCTGGTAAACATTTTTCCACACCTATTCCCCTTCTTTCAAGTTTTATGCATTAATTTCAAAATTGAAAATTGCCTTCCAGGTCAAGGATGAGGGAAATTTGGGGGAGTGATGGAGCTTTATGGAACACTTTACATGATTCTGTAAAAGATTAGTCTAAAGATGCCCTGAAATAATGACTAAAGGTCGTATCACTGACTTTTGTAAGAGGACGAGCACAGGCACCCATTAGTCTGCATGTATCTCTTATAAGATACAAAGTGGAAAGAGCAATCCTTCTCCCTTTTCTTAAAATAGAGCCCACCCTATATGCTATTTCACACTCTGCTTTCTTTCATTCGACAGTATATCCTGGAGATCACTCATAGCTGTATGCAGAGTTATTTCTTTATGATTTTATTTATTTATTTGACAGAGAGAGAGAGAGTGTGTGTGTATGTGTGATGACAACAAACAGGGGGAGGGACAGAGTGAGAGGGAGAAGCAGACTACCTGCTGAGCAGGAAGCCTAACATGGGGGCTCTATCTGAGGACACTGGGATCATGACCTGAGCCAAAGGCAGACACTTAACTGAGCCACCCAGGTGCCCCTATATGCAAATTGATGTGTCTAGGTGGCTCAGTTGGTTAAGCATCTGCCTTCAGCTCAGGTCGCAATCCTGGGGTCTTGGGATGGAGTCCCACAACCGGCTCCCTGCTCTGTGGGCAACCTGCTTCTCCCTCTGCCTCTGCTTCTCTCTCTGTGTCTCTTATGAATAAATAAATAAAATCTTTTTTAAAAAAAGAAAAACAATCAGAATAAAAAACATAAGAAATAACAAGTGCTGGCGAGGATGTGGAGAAAAAGAAACCCTCGTGGGATCCTTGGTGGGAATGCAAACTGGTGCAGCCACTGTGGGAGACAGTATGGAGTTTCCTCAAAAAATAAAAAGTAAAGCCACCGTATGATCCAGTAATCACACTACTGGGTATTTACCCAAGGAATATGAAAGCACTAATTTAAAAGATATTTGCACCCCTATGTTTATTGCAGCATTATTTGCAATAGCCAAGATATGGAGCAACTCAAATAACTACTTCTAGATGAATGGATAAAGAAAATGTTGTGTATATATACAATGGAATATTACTCAGCCATAAAAAAGAATGAAGTCTTGTCATTTGCAACAACATGGATGAAGCTAGAGGGTATAATGCTAAGTGAAATCAGTCAGTCCGAAAAGGATAAAAACCATATGACCTCACTTACGTGGGAATTTAAGAAACAAAACAAACAAAGAAAGAAAAAAGAGACAAAAAACAACAACAAAAACCCAGTCTTTTAAATATAGAGAACAAACTGGTGGGGAGGCAGGTGGAGAATGGGTGAAATAGATTATGGGGATTAGGAGTACACCTGATGTGATGAGCACTGGAATAGATGAGAAATGTGTAGAATTATTGAATCACTATATTACACACTTGAAACTTATATAGCACTATATGTTAATGATTCTGGAATTAAAATGAAAAAAGATGATCAGTATTACATTTTGATACATTTCATTCATCTTTCCTATCTTTCTTTTTCCTTCTCTCTCCAGAGAGCTGCACGTATGTATGTGTGTTGGGTGTGTGCGCAAAGACCTGCTTATACGTGGCTCTCTCAGTTGTACAGTCTAATTATAAAGGTAGGAGAATACTGTAACATTCTGCTTTTTATTTATTTTATTAAAGATTTTATATATTTATTCAAGTGAGACAGAGAGAGAGAAAGGGGGGCAGAGACACAGGCAGAGGGAGAAGCAGGCTCCATGCAGGGAGCCCGACGTGGGGCTCGATCCTGGGTCTCCAGGATCACACCCTGGGTTGAAGGCGATGCTAAACCGCTGAGCCACCCGGGCTGCCCAACTTTCTGCTTTTTAAAGTATTTTTAAATGGCCACTAAATGTTTTTCAAAAACATTCACTATTAGAATGGATGCATATTCTGTTACAGGAAAGTCTCCTAATGTTACTACCATTTAAATTTTTTTATTTTTTTATTTTTTTATTGGTGTTCAATTTGCCAACATATAGAATAACACCCAGTGCTCATCCCATCAAGTGCCCCCCTCAGTGCCCGTCACCCAGTCACCCCCACCCCCTTTCTACCACCCCTTGTTCATTTCCCAGAATTAGGAGTCTCTCATGTTCTGTCTCCCATTCTACTACCATTTTAATTTAAAAAATTCTTTTAAAATTGAGCCTTATGCTTGCCATGGGGCTTGAACTCACAACCCTGAGGTCAAGAGTTGCATGTTCTACCGACTAAGTCAGCCAGGCACCCGGGACTACCATTTTATTGTTGGAAAGTTAGGTTGTTTCTGGGTTTTTCCTCTTTATTAGTGATTAACATCGTGTATATGTCTCATCTGAGCATTTTATTTCCTTAGAGCTATTCCCCAGGAATAGCTAGGTCCGAGGGTGTGCTGGTCTGAGGATTCACAGTTCTGACTTTTGCTGGAGAAGGCACCCAGATTCAGATGCTCCTCTATATGTGTAGAGTTATTTGCCTTCTACTCATAGAAGATTCCCACTGCTGTCGCAGAGCAGAAGAAATCATTACTTACCAAGCACCTGTAGCAACGCTTTGTCAACAGACCACGATGAAACCTGAAGATGTGAGTTAGACTGAGGACAGCACCCGGTTCATTGGTATGCCTAACTCTGCCTTTGGAAGTGAACTGATTTCTGACTCCATCCCATTCTGTTATATCCCCTTATCCCTCAACACATCCAACAGAGGCACCTTTGTATTTAACCAACTGAGCCACCCAGGCACCCTGACATTGGTATCTTTGATGATGGTCCCAATGCCTCAGTTAGCTATCTGACATATTGAGGACAGATTATTCTGTGTAAATGATGCTTGCAGATGATGGAGGCTAGCCAGTTAGAGTGGTGGGGTTTGGGTACAAATATTCTAATATTGAGAACAGATTTTTTTTTTCTGACTTCTTAATGGACCTTTCATGACAGGTTGGGTTTTCCTCTGTGCATATGGATTGGGAAATTCTTTGGGAGCAAAAATAAAAGCATTTCTCCTGGGTTTACATGGGTTATTGTATTTCATGTTGCTCATGGGAGACTCTTAGAAGAAGGAAAATGCTTTACACTCTATGTCTTGGAGAGTCTGAAACCCATACACCCTTGAGTGGGCAAGCCTCAGTTGAATACTTATTCTGTGTCAGGCAGGTCCATGATGGGTATTCAAGAGGAGACATCTAGGAATTGTCTTGAGGAGCTCAGTCCAGGTTGGGGGTGGATGGGGTGGGAAACAGTGAACTTAGAGTGGGACAACTTGATGGCCCCATGCCTCAGCTTTCATAGAAAGCAGACGGAGATTGAACACCATGCCCAAAGGCATTGGAATCTGGGCTCTCCTCATTCTTGGTTCTTAGCCTCTTGGATCCTCCTTTCTTCATGTGAGTTGGGGACATCTGGGGTCTGAGGTTGTTATGAGATCACAAGACTGGTGCCTTTAGCACACAATAGCTGGTGGTAAGCCATGACACCTTTGTTACTTACTATTATTTCTATTAGAGCTTAGCTGTGGAGATGGGAAGGGCAGAAATTGCTGACTAATTGGGTGGGGCTAGCACCAAGGACCATGACATTGACATGACATTGACAAAGGACATTGGACATTGGACATAGGACATTGACAAAGGACATTGACAAAGGAGTGTCAAGTGCCGGAGAGTCACCTCTTTTCCATAGGGAGGTCCTGCAGCGGTATAGCCCCTGCCTCAGTGGGACCCTCACAGCCTTATGGCCTGGGAGCAGATGAGATACCTGAGTCGAGAAGGGGATGGGGTGTGGGCTTTGCTGGGTCACCTCTACAGCCTCCTACCCCCCCCCCCCCCACAGGTCCTCCACCATTCCAGCTGTCTTGAGTCTCAGTTTCCCTAATATGGCGGTGTGGTGGTGAGGGTGGGAGGGGCTCCATAGGGTTGATTTCGAGGGGTGTCAGGAACCTCAAGCTTCCTGCATTTAAAATGTTTAACGGGTGGGCAGCCTGGGTGGCTCAGCCGTTCCGTTTCGCAGTGCCTTTGGCCCCGGGTGTGATCCCGGAGACCCAGGATCGAGTCCCACATCGGGCTCCCTGCTTGGAGCCTGCTTCTCCCTCTGCCGGTGTCTCTGCCTCTCTCTCTCTCTCTCTGTCTCTGTGTCTCTCATGAATGGATAAATGGAATCTTAAAAAATAAAATAAAATAAAATGTTTAAGGGGCACCTAGCTGGCTCAGGTGGTAGAGTGAGAGACTCTTGGAACCTGGGGTTGTGGGTTCCAGCCCTATACTGGGTGTAGAAATTACTTAATAAAATAAGATCTTTTTTTAAAAGATTTATTTATTTTTTATTCATGATAGACATGAAGAGAGAGAGAGAGAGGCAGAGACACAGGCAGAGGGAGAAGCAGGCTCCATGCAGGGAGCCCGATGTGGGACTCAATCCCAGGACTCCAGGATCGCGCCCCGGGCCAAAGGCAGGCGCTAAACCGCTGAGCCACCCAGGGATCCCCCAAATAAGATCTTTCAAACAAAGGAAAAGATTTCTTTCATTCATTCGTTCGTTCATTCAACGCAGGGAGAGAGGGAGAGACACAGGCAGAGGGAGAAGCAGGCTCCATGCGGGGAGCCCGACGCGGGACTCGATCCCAGGACCCCGGGATCACGACCTGAGCCAAAGGCAGACCCTCAACCGCTGAGCCCCCCTAAAATAAAATAAAACCTTAAAAAAAAAAAAAAAGAAAAAAGAACTGAACTAAACCGTGTAAGATCCGTTCCGTCCGCCCTCCCCGCCCCGTCTCGCCTTCCTCCCGGGCATCCAGGGAGCGCGGGGAGGGCCCGCAGGTGCGACCACCCGCAGAGCGCCCCTGCAGGCTCCGGGTCAGGCCCGCCCCCGCCCCCGCCCCCGCCCCCAGCAGCTCTCCCGGTTCCCCGGGGCCGCGCCTCCGTCCGGGCCCGCGCGCCCACTGCGCCCTGGGAGCGGCGGCGGAGGTCCGGGAGCGCTCGCCCCGCCCGCAGGCCGGGCCCGGGCCCGGGGCGGGGGCGGGGCGGGGGCGGGGGCGGGGGGCAGGGGTAGGGGCAGGGGCAGGGGCGGGGCGGGGCGGGGCGGGGCGGCGGGCCTGGGGCGCGGGCCGGAGCGCGGCGGCCCGCAGAGCGCCCGCACCTGCCGCCGTCGGGTGGGTCCGCTGTGCGCGGCCGCCCGCAATGCCGCTGCCGCTGCTGCTGCTGCTCCTGGCACACGCGCTCGCGCCCGGCGCCGGTGAGTGAGCGGGGACAGGCGCCCCGGAGGAACCGGGGTACCCCCTGCAACCCTCCAACTCATCAGCCTCCCCCCCTCCCCCGACCCCACCGCCGGGGCGCGCGAGCTCTTCAGCACCCCTGCGCGCTCCTGCCAGGTTTCCGGGATCCCTGTCCCCCAGCCCTGCCCCAGGGGCACCCTCCAGGCGCCTGGCCTGGGGGCTGTGAACTGACCCTTCCCCCCACCTGTCTCTGGGGTCTAAGGTCCGCCCCTCCCAGGGGGAGGGGGACCCCTGGGAGAGGCAGGGGAAGAGCAGAAGGTGGCTGTCTCACCTGCCCCCCGCCATCACCCTTGAAGAGGTCCCCTCAATACCTGCCTCCCCCCCCCCGGGGGGGCGTACAGACACACCCACTCACAGGAAAATACACAGACACACCACAAGCAGGGAGATGCTGGGGTGCACAACACCTTAGGCCTCACCGGGGCTCTCAGGTGTAGGATTCTGGACAGGTTCATGCACGGACACAGGCAGGGGTGCCTGGGAGGGAACACGGCGGTGCACACCGCCCCCCCCCCCCCCACGCACAGCTCAGGCACACCAGACAGCCCAATGTGGACACACACACACACACACACACACACTCAGGCCCACGGCACGCCTGGACAGCCTTGGCACTCCCAAGCAGAGGGTGTTGTGGGCAGACAGAGCAAACAGACCCCAGAATGACCTGCCTCACCTAAGTTGGCACCAGGGAGTGTTTTCCTTGGTTCCAAACTCAGCGCTAGACATCTGCCCCAAGCCAGGGTCCTCTGTAGGGGGGTGTGTCAGGACCCTGACGTTGCCACACTGTGGTCAGGTGCGGGTGGGGGACCTCCGGGGACAGCTTTGGGGTAGGGGGTTAGGACTGGGGCCCCCTCAGGTATGCTCAGCCTGGGAATGTGCCTCAGGGCTCTGTGGATCCGGAGCTCAGGGGACCTTCTCTGGAAGCCCACTGTGTGCCAGGGATTCTGGAGCTGTCTACAGCAGAGATCTGCCCTCAAAGAGCTCCCAGCCCGGAGGGTCACTCGCATAAACAGCAGCACAGTGTGATAAGGACCCTTGTGGTCCCCTGCGGGCCAGGTGGATTAGAGAAGGAGGTGACAGGTGAGCAGGGAGTGAGGGCATCTGCAGCGCAGAGAGGATGTGATCCGAAGTTCAGCCAGGGGAGAGGTTAATGATGAGCAGGGTCTGCATGGGGGTGTTGAGAGAGGACATGGGGGCGGGGGGTGGGAGGACCCAGCTCGTGCAGGGCCTCTGGGCTGCAGCGAGGCCCCAGAGCCTCTGGAGGGTGGTGGGAGCCATGGGAGGTTTGGGGCAGACGCGTGGCAGCCGGGAGCAGCACCTGGCCAGTTCTGCAAGAGCAAGGACTTGTCACCGGGGTGGGGGTGGGGGGGTGGGCAAAGTTTTAATTAAACTTGTTTCTGTGT
This sequence comes from Vulpes vulpes, assembly GCF_048418805.1. Taxonomy (NCBI): domain Eukaryota; kingdom Metazoa; phylum Chordata; class Mammalia; order Carnivora; family Canidae; genus Vulpes; species Vulpes vulpes. Next base: position 103,495,265 of record NC_132782.1, read on the forward strand.
TTTTTTATTTAACTCACTCATCTCTATTTTTCCTCTGCCCCCACAAATAGGGTACTTTATCCACCGAGAAAAAAAAACAAAAAAAAAACCCCAATGGGTTTAATTTGGGCCTGACTCTTCAAAAAAAGTCAAGGTGATGGAAACCCATTTTTAGATGAAAAGAGATGAGACATTGATGGGCAGATGCGATGCACAGCCCTGGCCTGGCTCTCAGTCCTGGAGCGGACACCCAGGAATCAGGCAGGCCCTGGTGTGAGTTTCCCCTCTGGGCCTCACCAGCCCTGTGCATCTGTGGCCTCAGTCTCTCCATCTGTCAGTGGGAGGACAGCTACCTGCAAGACAAGGTGGCTGTGCTATTGACAATAGGAGGTGCCTGTCAGTTAGGGAGCACGGTGGTTGGTATGAGGTGAGGTTCAAGCACTTGCCCTCTTTCCTGGTGCTCTGGGATTTTTGTTTTTGTTTTTGTTTGTTTGTTTTTTGTTTGTTTGTTTGTTTGTTTTTACCAATGCCAGAGAGCAGACTCACTGCCTTCACTGGACAGAGGAGTTGCTTTGGGATTATTGGATGCCCAGGTCACAACAGAGGGTTTGGAGGCCCCTGGTGCCCGGCAGTGGCCACATTGGCGCCTCTCAGCTGTGTCACCCCGGCAGGCCTCCTGCCCTTGGTGTTATTGGGTGAAGGGGAAGGCGGGCTGGTTTGGAGGTGGAAGCCTGGCTCAGAGCCCCCCAGTCAGATCAGGTTCCTGTGGGCTGTGGGACCATAGGGGTCGTTCCTTCCTGCCCTGGTCTCCTCTTCCTCACTGTGAGACACAGGGTTCCAGTCATACCTCCTATGCGTTGCTGAGTGTCAGAGCTGCTTGGGGATCGAGACAAATGGCTGGGCTCAGGCCACGGGGTCTCCCTGCGGGAAGAATCCATGCGTGGGCAGTGAAAATAGAGAAGACGCAAAAGGCACTGATCCAGAGTCTGGAGAGGAGTGGTAGGGGCAGAGGGAGACCCAGGGACAGAAAGCCCCTGCAGAGGAGCCCTCCTTGGTGGCAGGGACCCTGTTTAGCTCATCTCTGACACCCAATGCCTAGCACCGGCAACTGGGCAGACGTTTGACGTGGGACCAGCAATCTGACTTCATCTGGAGTAGATGAGGGCAGGAGATTGGAAATCAGAGCATTCCTGTGCAAAGGCCCAGGGGTGTGACCTTTCAGATGCTGTGGCTCCGTGACTTGTTTTCTCTCTCGTGGCCGCCTTGAAGACATTAGAGGTTGTTAGAGCTTGTTATGTGCCTGCTGCTTTACATGCATGATGTCCTTTCATTTGATAAAATGAGGTTCCCTTTATCTCCCTATTTTATAAACAAGGAAACCAAGGCATAGAGAGGTTGAGTAAGTTCTCTAAGGTCACACAGCCAGGAAGTAGGAGAAGCAGGATTCAAACCCAGCATCATCCAAGCCCTTCTTAGACCTGTGCCCTTAACTCCAAATCCTGCCCTGCAACCTCTGGTTTCTGTTTTCCTCTAGCTTCCCCGAGGTCGCATGTGCATCGGCGTGGGCTTCTAGAACTGGCAGGGACCATGAACTGTGTTGGTACCCGCAGCCCCCTGTCCTACATAAGCTATGGCTGCTACTGTGGCCTGGGTGGCCATGGCCAGCCCCGGGACACCATCGACTGGTGAGTGCACACCTGGGCTCAGCTTTAAAAGGTCTGAGGACCTATATAAGGTCTAAGGACCTTTAGTTAAGGCCTACGTAAGGAAATACCCACAAGAGAGCTTTTATTTAGACTAGGAAAATTCCAACACGTGGTACAACCTTACAGGCAGAGGGCTTCCTGGGCACCTCCAATGGGGACAGACCCTGGTGCCAGCTGCACCCCAGTCGGGCCATCAGATGAATTACTTTGCCTGAAAAAGTAACATAAAGTTGATCAGACTTACTGTGTACCAGGAACTGTTCTGAGAACCCCTCTTAGTCCTCACAACAACCCCGTTTCAGAGATGAGGACACCGAGGCCAGAGAGATAAGTAATTTGTCTGGGGCCACCGAGGGAGTAAAGGGTGGGGGCTGGGATCCAAACCCGGGCAGCCTGGCTGGCTGGATGCCCCTAATCCCTACGCTCCGCTCCGCTGCCAGGTGAGAAGTGCCTGCTGTGGGTTTGGGTCTTTCTGGGACTTCCTTTCATTTATCTGTAGGGGCGGGCATGAGGGCTGTCCCCTGAGGCTCAAGGACACTCACTGCCACACAGCCAGGGGTAGGTGGCCGAGGGCAGAATGCGATGGGCTCTTCCCTGGCTCGGAGGACCTGGTCGTCACAGACAGGTCTTTGCTGGGTCTCGTGCTTCCAAGGCTCCTGTTCCCATGAGTCATAGTCCGCTTCCTCCCTGTCCTCCCAGATGAGGCTCAGGCACCGCCCCCTCCGGGAAGGCCGCCCTGAAGCCTGGCTGTGCCCCGCCTCTGGCTCCTGGAAGCCCCCTCTCCTCTGTCCCAGCACTTCTCGCCATGCATGTGGTGTCCGATGGCTTGTCTGCCTCCCCCACTAGACTGGGGGCTCCTTGAGGGCAGAGTAGAATCGGGCTGACCTCATCTCTGAAATGGTCCTGTCCCCACAGAGCTCTGGCCAGTGAGGAGGACAGGTGCTCATCAGTCTGCTCCCTGAAATGAGAGTCTCATTATATACCTGCCCCCCAAGGGAAGGAACCTAGTTTTATGGGAGGGTGTAACCAGGAGACCACCAGACTGGAGACATCGGGAGCTGTATGACATCTTGGGACGGAGGCTGGTTCTTGGGCTGAGACCAGGGGAGGGAGGGTGGGCAGGAAGCTGTCCCTGGGCAGAGGCAGGAGGCACGTAGGGCTCGGCTCACTCCCCGCCCAGAGAGGCGGCAGGTGCGGCTGCAGCTCAGAGACACAGAGGAGGCAGGTGGCGGGGGTGGGGAGAGTGGGGGGCCAGGGGACTGGGCCCAGCAGCACACACTGGGGCTCCGCAAAATGATTTCCCAGGGTGGGGATTCTCGGGGACAAAGCCTGGACCAGAGGAGGCTGGCTCCCTGCGTGTCCTCACTTGCCCATAGTCCCAGCACAGGAGGATGGCCACGAGGGCATCCTTGCCTGCACCCACTTGCTGGTCCACCTGTCTGCCACCCACAGGTGCTGTCATCAGCACGACTGCTGCTACATGCGTGCCGAGCAGGCTGGCTGCAGACCCAAGATGGAGCGCTACCCCTGGCAGTGTGTCAACCAGAGCATCTTGTGTGGTGAGTCCCCAGCAGCGCCCGCACCTACCTCCCCGGGTGGCCCGGGCATCCTGGCTGCAGGAACTCACCACTGCTCCCAACGCCCCAGAGGCTGCCCCCTGGGGTTATCTACCAGAAGTCATCTGTAACACCTGGCACGTACAGAAAGGGACGGAGAAACCTATTTCTTTGGTCTGGACAAAAGCTAAAAAAGATCGAAGTGACACCAGGTGTAAATGACCTCAGTGTCCATCAGGTGGGGCGTGGGTAGATAAACCTGTGATGTCTTCTTATTATGGATGACTCTGCAGCCTGCTGAGATGGATAAGATAGACCCTTGTGCTGGCCCGAGAAGGTGTTGAGTGGAAAAGCAAGCTGCTGAATGACATGTCTGGTAAAGCACATTTCTAGAAGGAAAGAAAGGAAAGGAAAGGAAAGGAAAGGAAAGGAAAGGAAAGGAAAGGAAAGGAAAGGAAAGGAAAGGAAAGAGGAAAGAAGAAGGAAGGAAGGAAGGAAGGAAGGAAGGAGGAGAGAAGCTTGCAACATAGTAGCCTGCTTACTTTCCATGGCTACGTGTAGACACTTGCAAAGCTCAGAAAAAGGTATAATAGAGATACGTGGCATGTTGTGGGTAGCTGTGGTCATCACTAGGGACAGGATCGGGCTGAGGGCAGTGTGGTGGAAGGCAAGTTCACATTCCTATAATGTTTCCCTCCTTTTAAAGATTTTTTTTCAATCTGGATTAAAAAAATCGATTTTGGGGATTGCCTGGGGGGCTCAGTCGTTGAGTGCCAGCGACACCTGGGCCCAGGGTGTGATCCTGGGGTCCCAGGATCGAGTCCCGCATTAGGCTCCCTGCATGGAGCCTGCTTCTCCCTCTGCCTGTGTCTCTGCCTCTCTCTCTGTATCTCTCATGAATAAATAAATAAAATCTTTTAAAAAATCGATTTGAGAGAGAGAGAGAGAGAGTGTGTGTGTGCATGAGTAGGGGGAAGGAGAAGCAGCTGCCGGCTGAGCAGGGAGCCCGATGCAGGGCTCCATGGGGAGCCCGGGATCATGACCTGAGCCGAAGGCGGACAGTTAGGCAACTGAGCCCCCCGGGCGCCCCTCGCTTCTCTTATGAAGAGAACGTCTCCATGAATTACTCGTGAGCCAAAGCTTAGAAAGAAAAGGAATACACGGCCTGAGCTGGGTGAGGGTGAAGTGCCTGGTCTCTGCAAGTTAGTCTGACGGGCATCAAAACATGGGATCCCCTCGAGATGCAGGCCAGCTCCAGCTTGGCGTGGTCTGATGACCTGCCTACACCATGATTCTGAGGCTCCCGCCCCAAATGTACTGCACTAGGGGGACCAGAGGCTGTGGTCTGGGTCCCCTCCTAGTAAATGCGTTGGTGGGGGGGGGGCGGGGTGGGAAGAAACTTGGCTGAGCCTGTAAGATGAGTGTTCATTACACTGGGCCTTCTTCCCTGAGGCTGAGCCAGAACAAGCCCGCGTTCTAGGGACATTCTGGCACTTACCATTTGGGGACCCCAGGAAAACCGTTTCCTGTCTCTGGACACTGTGTCCTCCTCTCTCAAAATAGGGCTAATAGTATTGCAAGCTGGTGTCCCTGAGCCACGATTGTCCTGCAGATGTCTGGCTTCACCTGTGCAGTGTTTAGAAAAGCAGTTTGAGCCCATACTTGAAAAATCAAAATAGGTCACACTAAAAAATCGGAATTTCTGAATGTCTGGTTTTCCTTTCAAAAAAACTGGGGGCAAAACAAAACAAAACAAAAAACAAAAAACTGGGGGCTCCAATTGCATCAGACCCAGTAGCAATCATTGGCTGGAGCTTGGAGGGACTGCCAATTATAGGGAGAGCCAATCTCTCCCATCTGCCCCAGTCCTCACTATGCCCTATAGACTCCCAGTGAGGACAAGTGACAATTACCCTATTCCACTTCCTTTGTGCTCTTCATTTGGTTATGGAAAATAAATATTTCTCTCTTTTTTTAAAGGTTTTATTATGTTTTTTTGAGAGAGAAGAGAGAACAAGAGTGGAGGGGAGGGAGAAGGCCCGAGGGAGAGGGAAAATGCAGACTCCCCACTGAGCAGGGAGCCTGATCAGGGACTTGATCCCAGGACCCCAGGAACATGACCTGAGCTGAAGCAGATGCTTAGCCAACTGAGCCACACTGGCACCTCAGAAAATAGATATTTCTGACAAACCCAGGTAGAAAGAAGGTAGACTGAGAGTCTTACTGCTTCCACAAAATACATGGGAGTGCTGAGCCCATTTATTTGTCGAAATGAGGAGTATTTCTGTGTTTGATGCATGTTTTCTTCACTTATTAGCACTGCCTGTCCCGGTGGACATGTGGGTTTGCAGCCCCTGACCTAGTGGTCACCAGCTCAGTCAGTGACTCAGATCCTGTGATGGTGGGCTAGCCCTGATTGGTCAGGGCCTCAGTATCCCCATGGGGCTCGAACTCACCTCATGAAATCAAGAGTCACACGCTCCCCTGACTGAGCCAGCCAGGTGCCCCTCTTACAATCCTTCTAACTTTGTGGAGGAGAAAGTCTCAGTTCACTGCTACTTTAGCTTTAACATCCTTAGAACACTTGCTGATTTTATTTTATTTTTTTAACAGAGAGAGCAGGCTTGTATCCAAGAACAGTTCTGTTCATCAATTGAATTCTGCCTTAAAAATATTCTTCCTATTGGGGCACCTGGGTGGCTCAGTGGTTGAGCGTCTGCCTTTGGCCCAGGGCGTGATCCTGGGGTCCCTGGATCGAGTCCCACATCAGGCTCCCTGTAGGGCGCCTGCTTCTCCCTCTGCCTGAGTCTCTGTCCCTCTCTGTGTCTCTTATGAATAAATAAATAAATTCATTAAAAAAGATTTTTCCTATTTATCTATCTGCCTACCCATTTATCTTGTCTTTACTCGCAAGCAGCATGTATTTAAGGAGGATAATTGTAACAGAATCCATCCTAACTTCACTGTACGTTTTACAACTAGCCGCTTCTGCAGTTAGAAGAAAAGTAAAACAGCAGTTAAAAATGTTAAGTGTCGGGATCCCTGGGTGGCGCAGCAGTTTGGCGCCTGCCTTTGGCCCAGGGCGTGATCCTGGAGACCCGGGATCGAATCCCATGTCGGGCTCCCGGTGCATGGAGCCTGCTTCTCCCTCTGCCTGTGTCTCTGCCTCTCTCTCTCTGTGTGACTATCATAAATTAAAAAAAAAAAAAAGTTAAGTGTCCCTCAAAGCAACCTTACTGGTTTTCTCTTAAAGCAGTAAGAAATGGACTGAGGCATTTATTTTTAGGATTACCTTTTGATGGATGGTATTTTCCATGTATTTGAGTTCCTTTCAAATTAAAAAGCTGGATGTATTTTTAAACATAGGAAGTAGGGGCCCCTGGGTGGCTCAGTCGGTTGGGCGTCCAACTCTTGATTTTGGTCGTGATCTCGGGGTTGTGGGATTGAGCCCCGTGTAGGGCTCTGCTGTGCTGGGATTCCCTCCATCTCTCTCCGCCCCTACGCCCCTCACATGCATGCACCCTCTCTCTCTCTCTCTCTCAAAAAAAGGAAGTAATGGGGCACTGGCTGGCTCACTTGGTGCAGCATGTGACGCTTGATCTGGGGTCATGAGTCTGAGCCCCATATTGGGTGTAGAGATTACTTAAAAATAAAATCTTAAAAAATAAATAAATAAAAATAGGAACTAATAGTACACGTACAACGTAGGTAAGGCTGCTGACCCAGAAACTGGTTCTGTACCATTTCTTCCTCCTTATTTTTAATTGAGATAAACATAACAAAATATTAAACATTGATAGCATAAATTTCAGTGATATTTAATACATTTATAGTGTCCTCCACCCACCACCTCTGTCTAGCTCCAAAAGATTTTCTTCCAACCCTACCCTTTTCCTCAAAATAACCCCACTAGGCAGTCAGTTCCTATTTCCCCTGCCGCTGGCACCTGGCAACCACCAATTTGCTTTCCATCTCTATGGCTATATTGATTCTAATTTTATATATATATATATATATAATATATATATATTAGAATTAGACTAGAATCTATTATATATATATTAGAATTATATATATATTTTATATATATAAAATTAGAATTATATATATATAATTATATATATTTATATTATATATTAGAATTTATTCACGTTTAGGAATATATATTTTATAAATATATAAAAATTATATTTATATATACAATTAGAATATATTATATATTATATATAAAATTAGAATTTTATATATATATATATGCTGCGCCAAGTGAGCCAGCCAGTGTCCCATTACTTCCTTTTTTGTTGAGAGAGAGAGAAGGTGCATGCATGTGAGGGGGGTAGGGGCAGAGAGAGATGGAGGGAGAGAATCCCAGCACAGCACAGCGTTATATATATACCATATATAATGGTATATAATTATATATAACATATAATACTATATAATAGACATATATATCTATTAGAATCTATTATATATAATTAGAATATATAGAAAATATAATTATAGATAACATGTTATATATAGATTTATATATATACATATACAGAAAATATATATAACATGTAACTATATGGTAACATATTAATCAATATGCTAAATATATGAATATGTATACAATTAGAATCCATAAATCTATTGATATAATATACATTATGTATATAATTTCATATAAATGAAATCATATCATCCGTGGCTTTGGTGTTTGTCTTCCTTCACTTACCGTTATATTTTTAAGGTTCATTTCATATTGTGGCACGTAGCTGAACTTCATTCCTTTTTATGGCTGAGTAACATTCCGTCCGTAGGGACAGACCACATTCTGTTTATCCATTCATCTGTTGGTGGACACTGGGTTCTTTGCACCTTCTGAGTACTGCGAATTGTGCTGCTCTGAACATTCATAAACAAGTATTTGTTTGAGTGCCCGTTTTCATTTCTTTGGGGTCTATCACTATGAATGGAATTGCAGGGTCATCTGGCAATTCTCTGTTTTACTTTTTGAGGAACCGCCAAACTTTTCTACGGAAGCTGCACTCCTTCGTATTGTCATTGGCCGTGTATGAGGGACCCAGCTTCTCCACAGCCTTGTCAATGCTTATTATCTTCTCATTTGTTCTGTTTTTAGTGGGGGTGCTCAGTGTATCTCGTGGTTTTGGTTTGCATTTCTGTAATGACTAATGACATTGAGCGTCTTTTCATGTGCTTGTTAGCCATTCTTATGTTTTCTTTGGAGAAATGTCTATTCAAGTCTTTTGCTCATTTTTATTTTGTTTATTTATTTTTAAAGTTTTTATTTTTAAGTAATCTCTACACTCAACATTGGGCTTGAACTCACAACCCTGAGACTGAGAGTCACACACTGAGCCCACCAGGTGCCTCTTTGCTCATTTTTTATTGGGTTGTCTCTTTGTTATTGAGTTATAAGAGTTCTTTATATATTCTGGATCCTGGACCCTTATCAGATATGTGATTTTCAAACATTTTCTTCCACTTTGTAGGTTGTTTTTGCATTTTATTGATAACATATTGGATGCATAAAAGTCTTAATTTTGAAAAAGTCCATATTATCTATTTTGTTTTTTATTGAGTTTTTGTTAGCCTCTAAGAATCCACTGCCAGATCCTATGTCACAAAGATTTACCCTCTTTTTTTCTAATAGCTTTATAATTTGAACTCTTACGTTTAGGTCATTGATCGACTCTGAATTAATGTTTGTATATGTTTGTATATGTGTGAGGTAGGGATCCACCTTCCTTCTTTTGCATGTGTATATCCAGTTCTTCTGGCACCATTTATTGAAGAGACTCACTTTGCCCCACTGAGTAGTCTTGGTACCCTTGTTGGTCTTGGTACCCATCACTTGGCCCTAGATGAATGACCTCCCTGTGCCTTAGTTTCCTTATCTGGAAGATGGGTGTTGCCAAGGTGAAAAAAAGGGTCTATAATACGATAAACAGGTTGGACAGGGGCTGTTCCTCTTTCCCTTTCCTTCTCCAGCTGTCCGCTTGATCTGAACTTCTCTCTGGCCCCTGTTACCTCCATTAGAGAGAATGGTGAAATCTGGGATGACTCTCCATTAAACTCTCAGCTCCTGAGGTGCAGGGAAGGAAGGGGTTACTAGAAGGATGGTCTTAAAAATATTCATGGACTCTCAGCTGTATCTCCTTAGCATCAAGTAGCGGTTGGTATAAGAGCAAAGCTGAATTTTTAGGACTGAAAGTGTCCCAGACTTGGTCTCGTCCAGCCCTCTTATTTAGAGTTGAGGAAACTGAATGAAGTTCAGGGAGAGGAGTGGCCTGCTTAATGTGGTGGCCATGTGCCCACTCCTGGGCGCATCCCCTGTCCCCGGACTGCCCCCTCCGAGAGTGGGCAGAGAGGAGGTGAAACGGGCCTTCACTGGGAAATCTCTCACAGTTCTCTCCCGTTTCCCTTCGACCTGCATGTTCTGCTTGCCACTTAGCATGTTAAAGTGATGTCTGTAAAATATTTATTGGTATGTCTACTGGTGGAGTCCATGCCTGTTTATAGAGCTGCCCTCCCTGAACCAAATGAAAAGAACCAAAATACCTATTCTGCATTTGTTTTTGGCTAAAAATATTCTCTTATTCTGTTTGGAGATACTCCGAACATAGCCGTTTACCTAATTACAGGTGTTGCCCATTTTCCATTTATGGGCTTGACTTAAATATATTAAAATTTGTTTTTAAGCCTATAATAATATTTACTGGCAGACCTTTATTTTAAGCTTAATCCTTGGGGGCTGTTTTTCCTTTTAAGTTTTGGTTATTCTTGACTAACATGATGCTGTCGTGTTCTTGAGGCCATGGAGCAGTCAGACTAAGTTTTGCTTTTGAAAGAAACTTTCTGGGATGCCTGGGTGGCTCAGTTGGTTAAGCATCTGACTTTTGATTTCGGTTCAGGTCATGATCTCAGGGTCATGAGATCAAGCCCCATGTCTGGCTCCATGCTAGGCATGGAGCCTGCCTTAGATTCTCTCTCTCCCTCTGTGTGCATCCTTCCCTTCACCCTCTCCAATTGAAGGAAGGAAGGAAAGAACTCTCTTTCTCAGGGAGTAGGGTGGGAGCACAAGGCAGCTGCGTCAGCTGATTATGAGCTGGAATCCTGGTCCCCCCGCTGCTAACTGCTGTGGTCTTGGACAAGTATCCTCTGAATCCCTCTGAGCTCTGCCTTCCTCACGCATAAAATGAGAATGATAAAATTTAGATGCTGGCTTTGTATGAGAATTGGCAAGTATGACTTTCCTGTCCTTCTCCCAACAGATGTCGTTGAGAATCTACTCTGTGCCAGGCTCTGTGCTAGGTTTTGGGCAAGATGGAGAAATAAGGTTCTGTTGTTTAAAAGGAGGAGGATGGGATATATAGTGTCTGTGCTGATTGTTGTTATAAGTGCTGTGTTGGAAAATAAAGCAGGTGAAGTATCATACCTGCTACAACGTGGGTGACTTTTAAGCAGATTTTGCTAAGAGAAAGAAGCCACACGCAAAAGGTCACATAATGTATGATTCCATTTATACGAAATGTCCAGAATGGGCAAACCCATAGAGATGGAAAGCAGATTAGTGGTTGCCAGGAGAGGTTAGTGGGACTCAGGCGAGGGGTAATGGGGAGTGACTTCTTAATGGATATGGAAGTTTCTTTTGGAGAGATAGAAATATTTTGGATCTAGATAGGACTGACGGTTGCACAATGTGTGAACATACTAAATACCACTGACTCATGCACTTTAAAATGGCAAATTTTGCTATTGGCATTTTGCCTCAATAAACAATGCAGGGGAGCAGGGTAAGGGATACTCTTTTATATGGAATGGCCAGGGGGGCAGAGAAGCAGTAATAAGATGCTATTGAAACAGAGACCTGGGGAATGTGAGAGGAGCTGTGGGAAGAGGTGGTAGGAACAGCCAGTGCAAAGGCCCTGAGGCAGGAATGAATGTCTGGCTGGTCCGAGAAGCTCAAGGAGGATGTCGAGGCTGGAGTAGAGTCACTTAGATGAGAGTGGTAGGTGGTGATGGCAGAGAGATGGGGTCCAGATGCTACACAATGTTGAAAGTATTCCTCTGAGACGAGGAGCCAGGGTTTAAAACAGAGAAGGGGGGGATCCCTGGGTGGCGCAGCGGTTTGGCGCCTGCCTTTGGCCCAGGGTGCGATCCTGGAGACCCGGGATCGAATCCCACATCCGGCTCCCGGTGCATGGAGCCTGCTTCTCCCTCTGCCTGTGTCTCTGCCTCTCTCTCTCTCTCTCTCTGTGACTACCATAAATAAAATAAAATAAAAAATTTAAATTTAAAAAAAAAAAAAACAGAGAAGGGGGACAGCCTGGGTGGCTCAGCGGTTTAGCGCCCCCTTTAGCCCAGGGCCTGATCCTGGAGACCCCAGGATTGAGTTCCACGTCGGGCTCCCTGCATGGAGCCTGCTTCTCCCTCTGCCTGTGTCCCTGCCTCTCTCTGTGTCTCTCATGAATAAATAAATAAAATCTTAAAAAAAAAAAAAAAGAGGAGGGACATGATCCTATTTGTATTTTAACCGAACCATTTTGGCTGTATGGAGCTGTATGGAGCTGTATGGAGCATATTCTGGAAGGAGCAAGGATGGAAGCCAGGCACTGGTTATGAGGCTGTAGCAATAGTCTTGGGGAGGACATACAGATGGTTGGGTGAGAGGAGAGGAGATGGTTGGGGTATTTGTCCCCATGACAGCCAGCCTTAGATAGCCAGTTCCACGGGCACAAGGCCACCTTAGAGCTTCAGTGGCTCCCTCCCCAGGAGTCCACACAGTCATGCTGCTTTGCAGGTGCCCAGGTCTCTTGTGTGGCAGCCCCTGGGAAGTTCAGAGGGCTCACTCCTGGACTGTCTGGCTCTGTTATTGATTTTTTTTTAAAAAGATTTTTATTTATTTATTCATGAGAGACACACAAAGAGAGAAGCAGAGACACAGGCAGAGGGAGAAGCAGACTCTATGCAGGGAGCCCAATGTGGGACTCCATCCCCGGTCCCCAGGATCACGCCCTGGGCCGAAGGCAGTGCTAAACCACTGAGCCACCCAGGCTGCTGTTATTGATTTTTACACTTATTTGTCATCTATCTATGTATCTATATCAATGTATATATTATCTACCTGTCCATTCACCCGCATGCTTGTGCTCCTTCGAACCTAACATGGGTCTGTTGTGAAAAACTCAAACGTTACAGAAATATTGTAATGTGGAAAGTGATGCTCCATCCACCAGGGATCACGAGATTTGTGCGTGTGTTTAAATACACACACACATATATATACACATACCTATACCTATGAAATCAGATCATACTACATATATTTTTATAATTTTTATTCACTTAACATTGTGTCTTTGACATCTTGGAACATAGGGGTCGACCTCATTCTTTTCAAGCAAGATAATAAGGGGTGCCTGGCTGGCTCAGTCAGTAGAGCATGTGACTCTTGATCTCAGGGTTGTGAGTTAGAGCCCTACAGTTAGGTGTAGGGGTCACTTAAAATTAAAATCTTTAAAAAAGATAGGGGTACCTGGGTGGCTCGGTGGTTGAGCATCTGCCTTCAGCTCAGGGTGTGATCCCGGGGTCCTGGGATCGAGTTCCGCATCAAGCCCTCTGCTCAGTGGGGAGCATGCCTCTCCCTCTGCCTGTGTCTCTGCCTCTCTCTCTCTGTGTCTCTCATGAACAAATAAGTAAAATCTTAAAAAAATAAGATAAAGCAAGATAATAACCTATGACAGAATTTCTCAGTCTTGATACTGTTGACATTTTGGTTCCAGTTGCATCCTCCCTCCCTGTTGTGATGACCAAAAGTGTCTCCAGACGTTGCCCAACGCCCATGGGACACAAATGTACGTTATTTTGACCACTTCCCCATTAACTGCGGCCCCTGGTTGCAGAGACCGTGGTGGCTCCTTGTGCCACCCATGTGGTGGTTCTGTAGCATCAAGTCCTAGAACTGTTGTGTCTGTTGGGAATTTGAGCCATCTCTAGAATGTCTATGTAGAAAGGAACTTGAGGGCTCTTCTTGAAAGGGGAGTTTTCATGGCAAGGGCACTTAAAAAAATGTGAGTTGTGTTTGTTTATAGACACTGGGGAGAGGATAGAGAGGGAAACTGGTAAAGATTGTGGGGAGGAAGGCCACTAAAGCCCCCACAGGGCACCTCTTTTTGGCACTGCCATTCGGTGCTATAGATATCTTAAATCTAATAGATATTTTTTAAAAAATATTTTATTTATTCATGAGAGACACAGAAAGAGACAGAGACACAGGCAGAGGGAGACGCAGGCTCCCTGCAGGGAGCCCGATGCGGGACTCGATCCCAGGACCCCGGGATCACGACCTGAGCCGAAGGCAGATGCTCAACCGCTGAGCCACCTAGGTGTTCCAGATCTAACAGACATCTTAAATTACACTTCGAAATAGCTACCCTTCAAATTTCGTCTGAGGTTGCTTTTTCCATGATCAAAGTCTCATAGGGCTCAAAGTAGAAAAGTCTGAGATTACAAAATGCAAGTTTCATGGCAAACAAAACCCCCATAGATACCATACAGACAAGCACTTGGTTAACTACCTTCCAGTGTTTTCCCTTTTTCAAGTGCATAATTTAAAAAAGATATATAGCAGTTATGTTTTGTACCTCTTATGTTTTACTGAAGTATAAGCTGTTTCTCATGTCGTTAAAATTCCTGTGTTAACATGGGATGTGTGGGTGGCTCAGTAGTTGAGTGTGCCCTCACTGACTTGGTGCCTGGTTCCCTTCCTGTGGACAGGTCCTGAGGCCTGGTTGGGGCCCCAGTCTTCTTGGATTTCTCCTCTGGAAGGTTGGGGTGCTGGTGGCACAGCCCTGAGGGTTAAATGAGAACGATGTTCCCTTTCTGTCCTCTGTTAATTTTTTCAAGCAGGAAAGGAGCAAGCGTCAGTTGTGGGGTGGTCTGACAGTTGTCAGTTGTGGGGTGGTCTGACAGCTGGAGAGGCTAAACCTCTCTTACACTTGCTAATCTCCCTGTTTTTTTTTTTTTTTTTAAAGATTTTATTTACTCATTCATGAGAGACACAGAGAGGCAGAGACACAGGCAGAGGGAGAAGCAGGCTCCATGCAGGGAGCCCGAAGTGGGACTTGATCCTGGGACTCCAGGATCACGCCCTGGGCTGAAGGCAGGCGCTAAACCTCTGAGCCACCCAGGGATCCCCTAATCTCCGTTTTTAAGCAAGACGCCCTGATTTGGGGTTTATAGCCTTTAGGTAGGCAATAGCATCTAACTAGCCTTTACTAGTAGAAATCTATGTCCACTGTTCTTTGTTCCTGCTTGTTTTTCCACCAGTTTCTTTATGGTATAAGATTTTGATTTTCTATTTATGGCAGTGATATAGAATTTATTTTTTTATTTTTTTGTGGGATTTATTTGGTGTCATTTAACACCCTGTAATATGATTAAATTATAATTTATTTACTAATCAACTTACTTTTTTAAAAATGAGGGGATTTAAAGCAATGATGCTGAACTGCTGCGGGCCTGAGTTTGGGAAGCCCTGGGTGCAGTCATGTGGATCAATCTGTGCTGTTCATGGGGCAGCTGGGTGGCTGTGCTTCAGTATCTGCTTTCGGCTTAGGTCATGATCCCAGTGTCCTGGGATTGAGTCCTGCATAGAGCTCCCTGTAGGGAGCCTGCTTCTCCCTCTGCCTATGTCTCTGCCTCTCATGAATGAATGAATAAATAAACAAACAAAATCTTTTTTTTAAAAAAAAGGAAGGAAGAGAGCAATGGAGGGCAGAATTAAAAAAAAAAAAATCTGTACTGCTTAACGACAGGGCCTAGAAAGATAATTTCCAGAGTGTGCCCGGCCTCCTGCTTGCTGATTGATACCCTGTCACCCCGCCCCTCCTGGTGCTGCCAACCTCTGGCTGTCATGCTTCACCTGTGAGGGTCTCCAAGGAACATTGAAAAAAAATGTTTTTTATTTTTATTTGAGAGAGAGCATGAGTGGGGGGTGGGGAAGGAGGGGCAGAAGGAGAGGGAGAAGCAGACGCCCCTCAGAGCAGGGAGCCCAGTGGGGAACTTGATTCCAGGACCCTGAGATCAGGGCCTGAGCAGAAGGCAGATGCTCAACCACTGAGCCACCAGGTGCCCCTCCAACACGAGAGGATCCTTAAAGAGTAGCTGGCAGCCAAAGGAGGTCAGCTCCATCTAACTGGGTGCCTACTGTATGCCCTGCCTTTTATCTGTTGGTTAAAATGATGTGTTGGGTGTGTTTTCGTTCTCCCAGCAGCCCTTAGAAGTGGGTACTGTTCCTATCTCTGTGCTGATGAAACACCTAGAAGGGTTGAAGTCATGTGTCAAGAGGCTCAGAGCTGTACACCCATGATGGAGCTGGTGAGCTCCATAGCTGGTGCTTCACTGTGTCTCTGGGAGCAATCTGGAATGCTTCCGTGGTGGGTGGGATTGATATATACATTATGTGAACAATTACAAGCCCACAAATAAAGGCAGAGGGCCTCATGGCCAGATAGGATGTCCAAGCTGTTTCAGGCATTTCAGTACCAGTTCTGGTACTGCCTAAAGACCACGCCATCTTTCTAACCTCAAGTAGAGCATCTCTGGTGGTGGGATTACCAAGGCGGAAGGAGACTTACCTTAGAGTGGCAGCCTCTGGGTCTCTAAGAGGCAGGCTCTGGCTGGAAGGGAAAGCTGGAACACACTCTTGAAGGAGCATGGGGGAGAGACGTGGAGAAAGATGGCAGAGGGATGCAGGTGGAGCCAACACTGGCAGAGTACATGTCCCCTACCAGGCCCCTGCTGGGCACTCTACATGGGCTTTCTCACTCGGGCTTCTCCGTAACCCCCATTTTGTTTCTCTCTTTTTAAGGATTTTATTTTATTTTAAAACTTTTACCTATTTATTCATGAGAGACACAGAGAGAGAGAAGCAGAGACACAGGGAGAGGGAGAAGCAGGCTCTCTGCGGGGAGCCCGATGTGGGACTCGATCCCAGGGCTCCAGGATCACACCGAGTCAAAGGCAGAGGCTCAACCACTGAGCCACCGAGGTGCCCCCGTATCCCGTTTTCAATGAGGACTTGGCTCTGAAACCTTAGGCAAGGTCACCCAGTGAGGAAGTAGCAGAGCAAGCACTCCTCCCAAAAAGCTCTGGATGGTTCCCAGGCACCTACTGTGTATCTGAACGGATCCTTGGGTGAGTCGTGTACTGTTGATGGGGAAGAGAAGCCAAAAGGTCAAGTGGACCTTGGACTTTCCCCATCTGAACACACTTCTCTGGCCACTTCGGTTTCTGTAAAATGGGCCCAACGTCACCTCCCTCTTGAGGTTGCCATGATAGAGATCCTGTGAATTGTCGAATGTCACGTAGCTGCAGATTTCCCCCCCCACCCCCCACTTTGTTGGCCTCCCTAGTGTTGACTCTCAAGTCTCTGTGAGACCCTGCTGACTCAGTTTTCCCACTTCTTTCAGGACCAGCGGACAACAAGTGCCAAGAACTCTTGTGCACGTGTGACAAGGAGATTGCTTACTGCTTAGCCCAAACCGAGTACAACTTAAAGTACTTATTCTACCCCCGTGTCTTTTGTGAGAAGGACTCGCCCACCTGTGACTGACTAGCCCAACTGGGAATGTTCTTTCACACAAGGAAATAAAACTCTTTTCACACATCAACGCAGCATTCAGTTCTTTGCAGGAGGGAGGTGAGGCCAAGTGTTGAAGCTGCAACCCTTGTTTGCTTTCTCTCCCGGAACTTGGGGCTGGAGTTTGTGTGGTTTCCAGTTTAAGGTCAAAAATCCCGTGCTGCTTTTGTAAAACCACAACCATGCTCATGGCTGTATTGGGTTTGATACCATTTTTGAGGTTTGCCCTTTATGAAAAAGGGCTGAGCTTTGTGTTCTAACCTGCTCCTGATGGTGGGGAGTCAAACATGAACGAACACCTACCAAGTGCCTGGCCTTGTTCTGTGTTCTGGGATGAGGCAATGAACAAGATGCCCACTCCTGGGGTCCCTGGCGGGGCTCAGTCAGGTAAGTGCCTAACCTCAGCTCAGGTTGTGACCCCGGGATCCTGGGATTAAGCCCCAAGTCAGGCTCCCTGCTCAGCGTGGACTCTGCTTCTCCCTCTGCCTCTCCTCCCCCCACCCCCTGCTTTCTCAGTCTCTCTCTCAAATAAAATCTTGGGGAAAAAAAGATGCCCACTCCTGTGAAGTTCTAGACTAGTAGTTATGAGCTTAAGAAAGAGTATTCTTGGGACATCTGGGTGGCTTAGCAGTAGAGCATCTGCCTTGGGCCCAGGGCGTGATTCTGGGGTCCTGGGATCGAGTCCTGCATGGGGCTCCCCGTGGGGAGCCTGCTTCTCCCTCTGCCTATGTCTCTGCCTCTGTGTCTCTCATAAATAAATAAATAAAATCTTAAAAAAAAAAAAAGTTTTTTCCCCACGTTAAAAAAAAACCTTTGGAGGGATGCCTGGCTGGCTCAGTCAGTGAAGCTACTCTGCCTTCGGCTCAGGTCATGATCCCAGGGTCCTGGGATTGAGCCCCACATCGAGGGCTTCTCCCTCTCCCTCTGCTGCTTCCTGACCCCCACCCTTGACCCACCCCACTTCTGCAAGTGCTCTCTCAAATAAATAAAAATCTTAATAAATAACCAACCAACCTTTGGAACTTCATTTTAAAGAACTGTATTACATAGTTTTATAGATTGCTCACTTTTGGGTACTGGTGAAATTTCCAGGTTTTATCGGTTATTGATGTGACAAGGATGCTAGTGAATAAATCTGCCACGCCTCCCCTGCCACCCCCATTCATAGTGTTCCTTAACCCAGTGTAGTGGCCAAGGACAGGCCACCCCAAGGTGGGGCACTCTGGCATGCAGATTTGGAGCTGCAGGCAGCAGAGACCCTGCAGGCCCAAGAGAAACTTCCGCCCCTCCTTTAACTACCTAGAAGAGTTGGAGTTGGGGTCTGTCCTAGGATAAGGACTTTTGCCAGAGGTGAATTTTATGAGTGGCCTGTCTGCAGGGCAGGCCAAAGGGCTTGTTAGGGACCCGCTCTTACCACACCCCGTGAAGCAGAGGCCCACATCCCTACCTTAGTCCCTGATGAATACAGGCCTTGTTTTGTCCGTCTTTGGAATTAGCCATGTCTGCATGGACTCCCCTCACGTACAAAATGAAAGTTGATTCTCTGTTGATCTGTCTCATCCACTGATTCTTATTCTGGCTAGAAGGACCCTGAATGGGGACAGAATTCTCTTGCCGCCTGCCACCACACTTGCAAAAGTGCCATTTCAGCATCAAAGGGCTTGCATATTTTCCATCAACATCCCCTTCTGAGGTCCCTGAGCCCGCCACGATTGAGAGGGTCTAGGGAGGAGAGAGGCGGCCCGTGGCCCTTGCTCTGAACATGCCTATCCTCACTCTGGCAACGAGAGGCGAGTCGGGGCCAGCCTGTGTGCTCTAGGCCTGGTCTCTGCCCTTCCTCCTGCCCAGCGCGCGTGTGGGTATGACTCTCATCTCTGAAGCAGGATGTGGGGATGGTGTGAGGCCATGTGGTGCAGGTAGGGGCACTGGGCTGGCAGTCTAGCTGGGCCCAGCCCCACCAGTGCCATCCAGCTTCCACATGCTCATCTGGAATGGAAAACAGTAACTGCAAGGCACCGGGCCAGGGACTTGCAAATATCCCATGGTGTCTCCAGGCCTGCCGTGCTGTTGGGTGACTCAGGGAAAACCAGGAGCCCCGAGGCCTGATGTGCCAACGCAGGAGGAAGGAGAGCACTCACCTTCCTTTCACCTAAGACACCTTAGGGTGGCTCCTTGGCTGGGGGACCGACGTGTCTCGTGGGTTGTGTCGGGCAATGCAGATTTTCTTCACTTTTTCTAAGCAATTATTTCTTCCTCTGTATAGAACTTTATATATAAAAAAAATCTTTATTTTGCTTTCAAGTGATTTCTTCAAACTTTCAGACGCAAAGTTTGAGGGAGATCTTCAGAGGTCCAAAGGATTAACGGAGGGTTCGTGGAGTCACAACACAACACTGTGGATGCAAGCTTACCTCTGCAGGCCCATCTTCGGATGGCTCACGTTCACACCTGCTCTTTACACTGAAAGGAAATAAAAGGCCTTGCTTCATCTCATTCATATTTACAATTACAGCACTTGGTGTCATTATACTTGCGGCTTTATACAACAGAACAGGACAGTAGGATTATACAGTGCGAGGTCAATGTACAAAATGTTTCCTTGAACGAAAGAACTATAGCCTGGATACTAAATTCCTGAAAACAAAACAAACCAACTCCAAAACGATCATTTTAAGTGACACTGAGGCAGCTCAGGCCGATGTGAATTACTCTCCATTATTGCCCAACGTCCTACTCAATCCCCCCACCCCCACCCCACCCGCTCCCGGGCTGAGTTAGGATCCAAACTTGTAGCGAATACACAGAAAGCCTGTGTGACAGTCTGATGGCCATTCTAGTCTCAAACGGAATCCTTTTAGAGGTTTAACTCTGACAAACTTTCCAGTAAACTCTTCAATAATATAGAATCGTCCATAGGATTTGGGCTTTTCCTGTTATTTATGTGCAACTGTCTATGCCTATGACAGGATCTTCTTCCATTTTCCTAAATTTGCCTTAGATGGGCCTGGCCCCACCAAGCTGGGTGTCACAGCTCAGTCTCGGGCTGTAACTCGCTCCAGGAGCCACTGTCAAGCGAGACTGCTGACCCGGCAGCCTTCTGACGATGCCATACTGCATCCTCTGGGGACCCCGGGACCTTGACAACCATGGTGGACGGGGCCTCCCAGGTCCTTGTGAGGAGGGCGGCTGGCCGGGAGGTGTTGCTGCTGTGTTGGCTGAGTTCTGGGACGTCAGTCCCTGCTGCCATGATGCCACAGGCAGAGGGAGAGAGGACCCGGTTGTAGCCTCTAACAAAGCAGCACCTTGTTCACGAGGTGTAGACACAGGAAGTCTGCTTCCCCTGCCCCACCCCCACCCCTACTCAAGCATCCGTGCTCAGATGTCAGTGAGGCTGGAAGAGTCCCTCAGGGCCTGGGCAGTGCCAGTCACAACACTTGGGTTTCCAGCTGTCGGACTTCCTTGACCACGAGATCAATGTTAATGATTGGGTTGAAGTACAGAGCCCAGTAAAATAAGCAGTTGCAAACAAACTGAGGAATGAGAGGCCAGAACATGGCCACGAAGAGCCCCTGTGTCGATACTTTCCAAAAATGGCTCCACATCCTCTGAGGCACGGTCCTGTGGAAAGAAGAGAAGCATCTGAGAGGTGGAATCGTGATGGTGTTCTAATGATGACGCCAAGTGCTTGGGCCCTGAGCCCTCTTCCAGTGCAGTCTGGCTGTCTGTGCTGCACAGACCCCTCCAGCCCTGCTGCCCGAGGCGTACCTTGGCCTGCCCGCCCATCTTTAACTCCCAGGATGCAGCCTGCAGGGTTGTGCTTGGTGCCGCACCACACAAGGACCCCCCCAGCACAGCCCCACCTGCTTTGTCACTGGGTTACACTTGTGTGTATTTACTCTCCATATTTTCTCTGAGAGGCTGTAGGCCTTCAGAGTCCAGACTGTCTTCTTTACCAAAACATCTACAGCACCCAGCAGAGGGCTGGAGCAGAGGAGGGGCTCCATTAACTGTGCATGAATAAGTCAATAGGAGATTCTTGTCAGGGTTTGGGAACTATTTATAGGGCTATTACTGACTGACGAGGCCAAGAACTCTGAGTCATAGGATGTTTAAGGCTATAAGGATGCTGGTGTGTTACTTCTGCCTGTCTAGTAGCCACTCCCTTTCTTCTGGAAACACCTTCTGAATTTTCCTTCCGGATATACCCTTCTATTCTTTTCCATGTAGTCTCGGTGGAGCTGAAGCCAGTCCCTGGTTGGGGGGTGAAGGCATATGCCTTGAGTCTGGTCAAGGGAAGCCTGGCATACCCTGCCCCATGTTATAGGTCCAGGTGGGCATGGGAGCCAAGCTGGGCCAATCAGAGCAAAGGAGTGTGAGCCTGGAGACTGTAAGTGCTATGGGGAAAGAAGTGCTCTCTCCCCACCAGGCTTGCTAAGCTGCTGAGATCTGGAGTGACCACGTGCCTTGTGTGAAGAGAGCTGCCCGAGGCTGAACAACACAGAAAAGAGCAGGGCTATGGAAGAGACAGGGTCAGTTTTGATGAGAGTCTCTGGGACCAGCTGTGCGGGAAGCCGTGGAGGGCATTTCTCTTGTCCAGAAAGCCAATTCAGGTTGGTTTTTCTATCACTTGCAGCCAAGAGTCCTGACTCTGGGACTGGTTAGCCCAATGCTCTCATTTTACGCATTAATCCAGAGAAGTTATTACTAGCCCGATGGGTGGCAGAGCAGGATTAGAACTCATGCCTACAGGATTCCTTGCCAGATCTCTTTATGCTCTACCACAGTGCCCCTTTCTTTTATTTTCTTCTTCTTCTTTTTTTTTTTTTAAGATTTTAATTTATTTATTCATAAGAGACAAAGAGAAAGAGGCAGAGGGAGAAGCAGACTCCTGTGGGGAGTCCGATGTGGGACTTGATCCCAGGACTCTGGCACCACAACCCGAGTCAAAGGCAGATGCTCAACCACTGAGCCACCCAGGCATCCCCACAGCATCCCTTTCCTTAAAGTAGCCTCTTTTTCTCTCTTATGTATTCCTTTTTTTTCTTTTTTAAGATTTTTTTATTTATTTATGATAGAGAGAGAGAGAGAGAGGCAGAGACATAGGCAGAGGGAGAAGCAGGCTCCATGCCGGGAGCCCGACACGGGACTCGATCCCGGGACTCCAGGATCGCGCCCTGGGCCAAAGGCAGGTGCTAAACCGCTGAGCCACCCAGGGATCCCCTCTCTTATGTATTCCTTAATAAAATCCTTCACGCACACCCCCATCCCAAGGAAGTAATGGTATGTTTTACCCGCGGATAAGAGAGGTGGAGAAACTCATGAACAGTGAGCACCAAGAAAACTTCCCTGTCTCCAAACACCAGGAAGTTTGCCTATTTGCTGCTTAAGCAGTATTTCTAAACCAGAGCCCAAGGAGTGTCTTCAAGTTTCTATAATACTTCGAGGAGGACTCTTCTACCACTTGGTATGTCTTTCTCAGTGCCTGTTGTTCCAGCCACCTCCAACGTACAAACACACTTACTTCAGTTCGCTTCGTGACCAGATCCTCCAAAAGGAGAATAATTCCAGAACCGAGAGTAACATGGCATTGACAATGAGGAACCGTGACGTCCAGTAATGGACCTCCAGCCAGTCCCAAGCAAATTCAGCAATCAGCTGGTACGGAAGGAAGGAGTACTTGACAAGGAATTCTCTCCACTGCTTCCATGTGGGCTCTCTGAGATCCTTTACAATAACATAAAAATAAGCACAAGTGGACACACAAAATTGTGAGGATGGACTTTTATGGAAAATATTGTGGTCACCACGGTGAACTTCACATTTATGAAAACACACATTATCCAACAACCTAACTGAATGAGCTGAAATTTCCATCCATCAGCTCATCTTGTAATAAATAATCTTACACCAGATAAACGTTACCAAAGAAGTTGAACAGAGATGCTTATTATGTAACTGTGGAAGCTCAGAAGTAAAAATCAAAGCATGAGTTATAAATGATAAGGTTTGGCAATGAACTGAAATTAAACCATTTTTTGAACTTCTTCCTCAATGCCTGGGTAGCTCAAACAATTTCCTAAATTTGACATTTTAGCTGCAGTAGAATGCTAACAGATCATGGGAAAATTAAACATATACCTTGAGAAAGTAATTTTGGGGAAAATAAAAAACCTTAACGACAGATATTAGCAGATAATTAACCAGAGCATTTAAACAACACATGGAGGCATCCAGAAGGCTAATGGAAGCTCAGCAGGACCATGTACAATGGAGTAGGTATGAAGTATTCCAAGAGGAAAGTGAGCCTGCTGTCGCTGGGGCTTGTTATAACAGAGACGTAGGGAGGTCTGTGTTCCCAGTACAACGAGGGCAGGTAACAGCAGGAAACTGGGTAATTAGACAAACCCTGTGCATAGTGGCTAATCAGCAGGCTTTAAGTACATCCAAGGCTCAAGTCGGTCAGGCAGACACTTGACTCAAGTATTTTAAAAAGGGTCGCTGGAGATTTAGGAATTCTGTTTTAATATTTATGGGTGTGGATCATATATGACGATTCTTATAACCATGTGACTTTTGATTTAAACAGATCAAAGGGATGGCCCCAAGAGCAGCAGTGTAAAGGACATTACTCTAAAATGACCAACCTGACAAAGAGAAGTCACGGAGTAAGTGGGATCCACCAACAATTCTGAAGGACTCCATGGGTCAAACTGAAGACACAAAAGCGAAGGTAGGTAACAACCCCTCCCATTGGCCTGTGGTCAGCTGATGCAACAACTCTCATCAGCAAAGACAGCTTCCTTTTCAGAGGCCACCAGGATGGATGCTAACCCTGCCCTGCATTGGGACAAATAATCATCCTTTGTGGATCCTCTTGACAGATGACTAAGCTGTGAAGGTCCACTAATCTAACTCCTGGGCCATTTGGACCTACGCTATCTTCCTTTAAGCAAAAGCAATGCTGTTCTCCCTTCCCTTAAATATTCCAAGTCCAGAAGGTAGTTCCTCTTGCTATGCAATGCAGAAAATAAAACTGGCTTCTGGGAGTTGGGAGGAGTTGCCTTAGATGTTCTCTTGTAGGGTTTCTCCTTGCAAGGAACAAATGAAGGCCACATATGAAGCCACCATGCTGGCTCTTTCCTAACAGTTACAGCCATGTGTCCAATTCTATAACACACTGAGGAGTGAAAGAACAATTCCATTCAAGGCACTCTGCAGACCTACCAGAAGCTTAGTGAGGATGTCCTCCCCAGGACTGTCTTCTTGCAGAGGGCAGATGGTGTGGATGAATGGTAGGAAAGTGTCTGTGTAGTCAAACAGGTAGAGGTACAGCAGCCCGAGTCTTGGGGAGCTTTTGAGGGCATAGAGCAGGAACAGGGACCTGCCTGGGTTCACGGCCTGCAGAGGACAAAGTGGGTAAAGGGGCGTGTTACAACCATGTCAGCCAGCTCCCCATCCATGCTCCTTCCACAGTCTCACATCCTTTGCCATCAGCCCTTTTTGTGTGATTTGTACAAACGATGAATGAATGGATGAATGAACCAATGAATGGCAAGAAAAGGCCCAAATAATCCATCTGTTGGGCTATATTTAATAAGATCCAATCTTTCTCCGTGGCTTTGGCAAGGATTGGGGGGTGGGGCTGAGAAGCATACTCCTAGGTATGTTAGTAAAACTCAACCTTTTTGGAAAACAATTCTGTAAATCGTATCAGAGTCTTAAAAATGTTTAATTTAGGGGTGCCTGGGTGGCTCAGTTGGTTAAGCATCTGACTTGGTTTCAGCTCAGGTCATGATCTCAGGGTCATGAGATCAATACCTGTATTAGGCTCCATGAAGCCTAGGCATGGAGCCTGCTTAAGATTCCCTCTCTCCCTCTTCCTCTATCCCCCCACCCCCGCTAGTGTGCGTTTAATTTAACCAATGTATTAATGGGCACCATTTAAAATAAAATTAATCAGAAATACAGAGGCTTTATGCACAAAATGTTTAGTGCTGCATTGTGTATAATGGAGAAAGTGGAATCTGCGACCTAAACAATGAAGTTACAGAAGATGTTTTAGCACAGAATTCATACAGCCACTGAAAAACGAATGTGGGAAGTTTTGGGTAATGCTCATGTTATAGTGTTAGGTGAAAAAAGAGTCAAAGATGTGTAGCAATCTGATCTTCCTGCTGCCGGTCCCAGATAAGCCAGACCGCCTTCACATCCATTCCCAGAGAAGCACCTGGCTCACAACAGATGTATTTGTAGAATGAATATATAAACAAAAGGACCACAAAACTACACACAAGTTCTCTGGGAGAAAAGAGAGTAAGATATAATGTTAGCCATATTTGGCTCTCAGGTGGGACTATGGGTTATTTATTTTCATTTTTGTCACTTTTGTAAATTTTCCTATAAAATGTGCATTTATATTTTTCCTGATTACAAAAGTAACTCAAAGTGACTCAGTTTACTTGATGCTAGTAAGCATCAAATAAAATGGACAAAAGGTATGAATGGGAAAAAAAAAAAAGGTATGAATGGCTACTTCACCAAAGAAGATATAATAAGGATGCATATAAGCACATAAAAAGATGTTATCATTAGTCCTTAGAGAAATGCAAATTGGACCAGTACGTTAGCACCACGCACTGATCTGAATGGGAAGAAGTTGGGAGCAGGGCTCAACAGAAGGGCAGGAGGTGGCTTTGGGGAGTGATAGGTTCACTACCTTGATCACAGTGATGGTTTCACAGGTGTTTACAATATGTCAAAACTTGTCAAACTGATGAATAAAGGAGATGTGGTATATATATATG
This sequence comes from Vulpes vulpes, assembly GCF_048418805.1. Taxonomy (NCBI): domain Eukaryota; kingdom Metazoa; phylum Chordata; class Mammalia; order Carnivora; family Canidae; genus Vulpes; species Vulpes vulpes. The sequence continues at coordinate 103,520,961 of NC_132782.1, forward strand.
AAATGGAATATATATTCAGCCATAAAAAAGGATGTTGCCATTTGCAACAACAAGGGTGGAGCTAGAGAGTATAACGGTAAGTGAAATAAGTTAGAGAAAGACAAATACCATACAATCTCGTTCATAAGTGGATTCTAAGAAACAAACAAAAAAAAAAAAAACAAAGGAAAAAAGAGACAGCCAAAAAACCAGACTCTTACCTCTAGAGAATGCATTGATGGTTACCCGAGGGGAAGGGACAGGGGAATGGGTCAAACAGGTGTCAGGGATTAAAGAGCACACTTATTTTGATGAGCACTGAGTAATGTATGGAATTACTGAATCATTATTGAATCACTAAGATAACACTGTACGTTAATTATACTGGAACTTTAAAAAACTTATCAACTGGTACACTTTAAATATGTATATGTCAATTACAGCTCAAAAAACTATAAAAACACATTCACGTTATTTGATGCTATTAATGGCTTACTATGAAGTTTTAAGAAAAGAGTCCTTCTCTTTAAAGATTCACATTGAAGTATTTAGGGGTGAAATAATATGAAGTTTGCACATGCTTTACTATAAGCCCATACATTAGGCGTGTGTGGGGGTATGGGTAGAGTATTATATAATAAGAATGGCCATAGTTAATACTCATTGAAATTGGGTGTGTGTACACTCTTCCCTCCATTTTTTATGTACCTAAAATTTCCTGTAGTGAAGATTTAAAAAGGTCCATCTTAGGTCTGGGATAAGAAAGGTACAAGAATACCTTGAACATCTTATTGTGTAAGAAAATAAAGTATCTGGACAGCAACAGGCAAAAGAATGAAACTGGACCACTTTCTTACACCATACAAAAAAATAAATTCGAAATGGATTCCAGACCTAATGTGAGACCTGAAACCATAACAGTCCTAGAAGAGAGCACACAAGCAATAATATTTTTGGCATCAGCTGTAGCAATTTTTTTCTAGATTAGGTCTCCTGAGACAAAGGAAGCAAAATAAAAAACAAACTATTGGGACTACATCAAAACAAAAAGCTTCTGTACAGCAAAGGAAACAATCAACAAAACTAAAAGAAAACCTAGGAGAAGATATTTGCAAATAACATCTGATAAAGGGTTAGTATCCAAAATATATAAAGAACTGATACAACTCAACACCCCAAAAATGAATAATCCAATTAAAAATGGGCAGAAGTCTTTTTTTTTTCTTTTAAAGATTTATTTATTTATTTATGATAGACAGAGAGAGAGAGAGAGAGAGAGAGAGAGAGGAAGAGACACAGGAGGAGGGAGAAGCAGGCTCCATGCCGGGAGCCCGACGTGGGACTCAATCCCGGGACTCCGGGATCGCGCCCTGGGCCAAAGGCAGGCGCTAAACCGCTGAGCCACCCAGGGATCCCCAGCAGAAGTCTTGAATAGACATTTTTCCAAAGACATATACAGATGGCCAACAGACACATGAAAAGATGCTCAACATCACTCATCATAAGGGAAAGGCAAATCAAAACTACAGTAAGATATCACCTAACAACTGTCAAAATGGCTAAAATTAACAACATAAGAAACGACAGGTGTTGGCAAGGATGTGGAGGAAAAGGAGCCCTCTTCCACTGTTGGTGGGAATGCAAACTGGTACAGCCACTATGGAAAAGAATATGGAGGTTCATCAAAAAGTTAAAAATGGAGCTACCCTATGATCCAGCAATTGCAATACTAGGTACTTACCCAAAGAATACAAAAATACTAATTTGAAGGGATACATGCGCCCTGAGGTTTATAGAGCATTATCTACAATAGCCAAATTATGGAAGTATCCATTGATTGATAAATGGATAAAGAAGATGTGATATATGTAAACAATGGAATATTACTGAGCCATAAAGGAATGAAATCTTGCCAATTTGCAACGACATGGATGGAACTAGAGGGTATTAATAAGCTAAATGAACTAAGAGAAAGATAACCGTATGATTTCACTCATGTGGAAGTGAAGAAACAAAACAACTGAGGGGTGCCTGAGTGGCTCAGTTGATTGAGCATCTGATTCTTGATTTTGGCTCAGGTCATGGCCTCAAGATGGTGGGATCAAGCCCTCATATCATCAGGCTCTACACTCAGCAGGGAGTCTGCTTTCGATTCTCTCTTTCCCTCTCCCCCCACCTCATGTGCACACTCTCTCTCAAAAAAAGGAAGAAGAAGAAGAAGAAAGAAGAAAGAAGAAGAAAGAAGAAAGAAGAAAGAAGAAGAAATAATGAGAGAATTATAACATCACTATTTTGCAAGTAAACAATCAATGATCATGGTGGCTGCTACCACCAGAAAGAGACAATTAGACATTATGAGCCTCTTGATTCTTGATGGAAGAAAACACCACCACATATGATGGAGTCTTGCTGAATACCTAAACCAATGCAAGCTTCTAGATTTAACTACTGGATTATGGGATATACAGGGGACAGAAGAGCCTGTCAGGTGACATCACAGAGAGGCAGTCAGCTAAATTTAGGATGTGGGACAACTGGGACACCTGGGTGGCTCAGTGGCTGGGTGCTGCCTTTGGCTCAGGTCATGATCCTGGGATCTGGGATTGAGTCCCACATCCGGCTCCCTATCGGAGAAAGAGAAGGCCTGCTTCTCCTTCTGCCTGTGTCTCTGCCTGTCTGTCTCTCATGAATAAATAAATCTTTGAAAAAAAATTAAGGATGTGGGAAAATTGCAGACAAAACTATCTGGTTTTGTCAATGAATAAATGCAAGGTGACAGAGGGAGGGGGAATCCATACACTACAAGAGACTTAAGAGACATAATAACCAAATGCAGAATTTGTTTAGAACAAATGACCTGAAGAAAAAAAGATGTAGTACTACATTTGATTATTGACAAGTTATCTGATATCAGAGAATTGAGTTTTGTTTTAAAATTTTCTTAAAAGATTTTATTTATTTGAGAGAGAGAGAGAGAGAGAGAGAGAGACCACAAGCAGGGGTGGGGGCAGAGGGAGAGGGAAAAGCAGGCTCCCTGATAAGCAGGGAGCTCAGACATGGGGCTCGATCCCAGGACTCTGGGATCATAATCTGACCTGAAGGCAGACCCTTCATTGACCGAGCCCCCCAGGCACCCCTAGTTTTGTTTTTAAAAGAGTCTTTACTTTTTAGAGATGCACAATATTTAACCTATGAAAAATAAGGTATCTTAGATTTTCAAAATAGTCAGGGTGGGGGTAGGTGGGGTGGTATCACTGGAATAAACATGATCATAAGCTGCTGTAGCTGGTAAGGGTACACAGCAGTTTTGTACTATTATCTTGCTTTTGTGTAAGTTTGAAGTTTTCTATAGTAAATATCTTTGCATCCTAACTTAGGTGAGAAATAAACAGGGGAGTAGTTCTTCATTCCAAATGTTTCCCAAGGGGGATCCCTGGGTGGCTCAGTGGTTTAGCGCCTGCCTTTGGGCCAGGGCGTGGTCCTGGAGTCCCACCCCGCGTCAGGCTCCTGGCAAGGAGCCTGCTTCTCCCAATGCCTGTGTCTCTGACTCTCTCTCTCTCCCTCTATCATGAATATATAAATAAAAAAATCTTTTAAAAAAAAAGTGTTTCCATATATATATTTAAAAAAAAATTTTTTTTTAAATCTCCTCTTAAGGAGCCTTTTAAAAACTCTTTTTCCTCTATAACCCTGCCCCCTCCATGAAATGCTAAATACCACAGATAGACTATAAATCTGTTTATGTACTGTGGTCTTTGGAAGGGAACAAATCATATTTTAAGACTTTTATTTTCTACCCCTCACCAACCAATCGCCATAGGGGCGATACTGTTCTTGTTGGACATGCGAGATCTAAAGGAGCACTGGCCCTAGAAATCAAGTCTGAGTGTGGCCAGCCACATCATGGTCAGTACCAGAGAAAGGGAGATGACCAGGCGACTTATCTGTGGGTCCAGTATCAGTGTGAGTGCTGAACCAGTAGAGTGGTTGGCTACTTCCTATCGGAGAAAGAGAAAAACCAACCACCCGGTAAGGTGGTTACGACAGCACTTCAGCAGGGAACGGTTTCTTTCATGTCTAATGAGAACAGGAACTGTACCCAGACACTAAGGCTGGTAGGATCTTATCACATACCTTTTGACCTTCTGGTTAATTGGCTAATTGTCACATGGCCAACCTCAGGGTGGGGCTGGCAGCTCAGATGATGTGAAGGAGCCGCCTGATAAAATTTGCCTGCTTTTACCCTGGGTCCAGAATTAAGTTCCCATTTGCTCTGGTTCATATTAAGATTGCTTTTACGGATTTTGAATAGAGGGCCAACAATAATGGGAACAACAACAAACCTACCTGACGACCTCCATGCCTATTCTTCAAAAATTCTGAAACTGGAGTTATAATACATCTACATAGTCAACACAATGTTTTCCAAATGGCCCCCAAGTGTATTGATAAATCTCCCTTCTGTCCAAGTCTCAATCCCCAGATGAAAACATTAACAACAGTCTGTGTATGCTTCTACATATATTCCACGCATATGGCAAACATACAGATACATACAAATGTGTGTATTTTCCGAACAGTACAACTGCCTTCCTTACTGGCACACCCAGAGTCACCACCTTCTACCTTCGTCTGTACACATCTGGGTGGCACCCTATTTATTTAACCTGTTCAAATGATGGGCACTTAGCTGGTTTTCCATGTGCTGCTATTACCAACGATGCTGTGGTGAATGTCTCATTTAATGACGTGGGGGCTCAAAGTTTAGTTTGTACTGTGACTTTATGAAGTCACTTACCGAGGAGGATACAGGCACACGAGGCCTGGGTGCCTGCTGGTGTTCCACAGCGAGTGTGCCCTAGAGAAGCCCAGGAAGGAGTGCAGCCAGCCCTGCCCTTGAACCCCAGACCATGCTGCCTGTGCTCCAAGTGCAAATCAAAGAAGTGAAAGTGTAGGGATCCCTGGGTGGCGCAGCGGTTTGGCGCCTGCCTTTGGCCCAGGGCGTGATCCTGGAGACCCGGGATCGAATCCCACGTCGGGCTCCCAGTGCATGGAGCCTGCTTCTCCCTCTGCCTGTGTCTCTGCCTCTCTCTCTCTCTCTCTGTGACTATCATAAATAAATAATAATAAAAAAAAAAAATTTAAAAACAAAGAAGTGAAAGTGTAGATCACGGGGTAGGCACGATTTAAATGTTAATAGTTATTGATAAACTGTTCTCTGAGCAGACTGCACTATATTTAGGATCCACAGAACATATGAGTTCTCTTTCCTCTTATGATGTTCTTATTCTGGACAAGATCATAGAGGGGAAAACAATGCACTTGCTTATTTTAGTTTGCGCTTCTCTAATTATGGTTGAACATTTTTTTCCCATGAGCTTATTGGTCATTTGTAATTATTTTTCTCCATGCTGTCTTTTTAGGATATGTAAGTCGGTATATATTCTAGATATTTTATATTTTATTATAAATTTATAAAATTTATATTTTATTATAAATATTTTATATTTTATTATAAAATAATATATTCATTTTACAGTACAGTATATGCTAAATCCTATCTGTGGTGCAGTCACAGTGAAGAATAATTTATCAATACTTCATAAAGCTGAAGATGTGTATTGCCTGTGACCTAGTAATCTTGTTCCTCAGTATATACTAGAAAGCGTAAGAACTTCCAAAGAATTTCCACAGCAGCACTGTTTCCAGTAGCAAAAAATGGAAAGAATCTCAGTGTTCACTGACAGGACAATGCATCAACTATCATATGCTCAAAAAGAGAAAATGAGTGAACTGGAGCCAGAGGGGTAAAGGCTACTTGCAGAAGGACATGCTCTCAGTTCATGCCTCCTCTGTTAAGGTTGAGGATTTGTAAAAGAATGCTCCTAGTGTGTGCGTATGCACACCCATAATACAAGTAGGGAAACATGGCCGGTGGGGCCCCGCAGCTCTGCTGTAGGAGCATGGTACCTCTGGAAAGAGTGGGGAGCTGGGGGCTTCGGTTGTGTCTGTGATGTTTTCCCAAGGAGTGGATATGTAAATGACGGAGAGGCTGTTCTCTATATTTTCCTCAATTAAAAAAACAAAGAGGGCAGCCTGGGTGGCTCAGCAGTTTAGCGCTGCCTTCAGCCCAGGGCCGGATCCTGGAGACCTGGGATCAAGTCCCACACCGGGCTCCCTGCATGGAGCCTGCTTCTCCCTCTGCCTGTGTCTCTGCCTCTCTCTCTCCCTCTCTGTGTGTCTGTCATGAATAAATAAAGAAAATCTCAAAAATAAATAAATAAAAATAAAAAAACAAAGAGTTCACCTTATATTCCCAGAGATTTTGGGGGGGCTTCACACCTAGTGCTTTGACACGCTCCAGTTCCAGAAGGATGGCTCTTCTGTGGCTGCTGTTTTCTATGGTATATGGCGCCCTTGAAAATTCTTCCTCTGTCAGAGTTAAAAGCAACCTGTGGGGGAGGGGTAGCAGTAGGAAGAGATTTCTTCTGAGATTTTATTCTGGAGGCAAACTTCACACTGAGGATTGCATTCTATCAGCATAAGTACTTCAGGCTTGAGTAAGGTAAGACACTCAGTATATGAACTAACAGTAATAACAGCAAACAACTGAATGCTCAATGACTCTTGGAAACTACTTCCATGAGTCATCACTGATTCATTTAACAATTCTGCCCAGTAGATGGCATGGCCATTTTGTGGCTGAAAAAATGGTTTGGAGGAATAAAGTGGCTCAGCCAAGGCACACCCTGGTCTCTTCTACTCTTAACCTCTGTTCATCCAGCTATGCAGTCTAACCTTTCACATACTGCAAAATGTATGTGTACAGAAAAAAAAAAAAGGAAAGAAATCCAATAAAACGTTACAATTTTAAGAGTAGCTGTTTTAGGATAGTAATTTAAGAAAAATAATTGTAGATCCCTTGTCTGATCCCATTCATCTGAAAACAACTCCACCTCAACAATAATTCATCGCTAAAAACACCCTTGTGTACCAGCAAGGAGGCCAGCAGGAACACAACCTGCTGTGTTGGTGGAGGAATGTAAGTTGATGTCATTTTGTGGGTAATTTGGAAATATTTATCAAAGTTGTAAAGGTTTAGCGGATCTCTGGGTGGCTTAGCGGTTTAGCGCTTGCCTTCAGCCCAGGCGTGAACCTGGAGACCTGGGATCGAGGCCCATGTCCGGCTCCCTGCATGGAGCCTGCTTCTCCCTCTGCCTGTATCTCTGCCTCTCTCTCTCTTTCTCTGTGTGTCTTTCATGAATAAATAAATAAAATCTTTAAAAAAAAAAAAAAGAAAGAAAGTTGTAAAGGTTTATTTCCTTTGACCCAGAAATTGCAGTTCTAGAAATCTATCTTCTGGAAGGAAGGCAATTATGCAAACATGTATTAACTAGGTAGAGAAGAAAAAAATTATTTTAACCACAATTTGGGAGAGGTACTAATTCTTACAAAAACCAGATGATTCAAGTGGGAGCATTTGGCTTTCCTGTCCCGGGGGAAAACATGACTGGGGTGGGAAGCCGGCAGTCAGGCAACCTGGCAGGGAGCAGACAGCCGTCTGGAACAAGTCGATCAGCGGCAGTGGCTGCTCTAAGCACTGCGTGGTATGCCAAGTACTATCCCTACACATTCTCTTTGAGGAAGGAAAGACCCCAAGAAAGATGGACAGTGCTCTGGAAGAGGGTGTGGGGATATGTTGATAGGCAGAAGGAGGCCTCCCCAGGGCCTGACAATTCGATTCGGGAGTTCCTTGTATTAGGGCATTTGCTACTACATTGCTTGGAATTGCCTAGAATAGGAAAAAGGAAGCAACTCAGATTTGTTTTGGTAGAGATGAATTAAACAGACTCCAGTATACATGCATATATACACATACATATGCATATATATACACATACAGATAAACATAGGTCTGTGTTTAGTATAATAGTATTTTCAAACAAATAAATAACATACATTTATATGTATTTACGTATAAACACATAAAAAAACCTGGAAAGATGTCCAGAAAGATGACAATGGCGGTTTTCTCTGAAGAATAGAATTATGAGGGTATTTCACTTCCAACACCCTCTAGTTCTACATTCTTATTTTTAAATAACCAGCAAATATATGTTCCTCTTATAATCAAGAAGCAACAAACAAAATGTCAGTAACATAAAATGATTCAGCTGTTTTGGAAAACAGTTTGGCAGCTACTAAAAAAAGGTAAACCTAAGGAGTTACTTATGACTGAGCAACTCCACTCTAAGAGAGCATAAGAGAGTACTGAAAATGCAGGTCTATACAAAAGCTGGTATGCCAGGGGATCACGGCAGGACTATTCCTAACAGCCCCCAAATGCAGTCAGCCAGAACGTCCACCAACGAAAGGACGCATAAATAAAATATGGCACAGCCACAAACTGGAATATCACTGTGCCATAAAAATGAATGAAGCACTGACACCCGTGACAATTTGGATGAGCCTTGAAAATGTTCTGGGATGTCAAAAAGTGAGACCCAAAAGGTCAATTCCATTCATAATAGATATCCTAAACAGGCAAATCCATCGAGAGGGCAAGTGAAATGGTGGCTGCTGGGGAGTGGGAGGGGGTCATGAGGGCTGATGGTAAAAGGGTAGGTAAGAGCTTTCTTTTTGGGGTGATGAAGATGTTCTAAAACTACTGGTCTGTGGTGATAGCTGCACACATCTGTGACTATATTAAACATCATGGCCTGTACAATTTAACAGGTGAATTTTATAGTATGTGGGTTATATCTCAATAAAGCAGCTTAAAAAAAGTGTCAGAAGACCTTGCTTCTTACCTTCCATTGACTCTTTCTGCTAAAAATCGGTCTCTGTAGAGAGAGGCCCAAGGGCCCAGCTGCTCCAGCCAGAGGACCACTTCTTCTGCTGTCCATTTGGCCACAGCCTTATGGACCAGGAGGTCATGCTCAGATTCTCTGCTGCTCCAGTGATACACAAGCAGGACCACCTGGGCAAAGGGAAAGCTCTTAACACACAGAAAGGTCAGAGATGCCAGCTCCTCAATATGTGAGTGTGGGGCAGGGGCAGGAAGAGGCTGAGGATGGAGGGAATGGTGGCAAGCCGGTGCAAAGAAGCATAGCAACACCACTGCCACAGAGGGCTGGGCAGCAGAAGTCTCAGTGGGATCCTCTCATTGCCAGTGGGGGCACCCTAAGGGATCAGGGACTGGAACAGAACTCACTGAAGAGCATCTGGAGGCACTGTACCCTTGACTCTAACATCTTGGCTGATTTAATGGACTTATGTTCCTTTTTTGCTGGAAAATTTGTAATCTTGAAATTGTTATAGCATGTAACTGAAAAGAAAATAGTAGTCTCCGGATGCCTGTGTGCCTCAGTGGTTGAGCATCTGCCTTCAGCTCAGGGCGTGATCCTGGTCCAGGGATCAAGTCCCACATTGGGCTCCCTGTGAGGAGCCTGCTTCTCCCTCTATGTCTCTGTTTCTCTTCTGTGTCTCACATGAGTAAATAAAATCTTTAAAGAAAAAAAAAAAAGAAAGAAAGAAAACAGTCTCTACATGGGATGTTAGTAAAGTGCTGGGCTTGAAACTTGACCATCAGGGTGGACATGGTCTTGAATTCCAGTTCTAACACCTTCCTGCATCTGTATTCTTACCTTTAAAATGGGAATAATAGGGGCGCCTGGCTGGCTCAGTCAGTAAAGCATGTGATCTTGATTTTGGGGTTGTGAGTTCAAGTCCCATGCTGGGCATGGAGTTTACATTAAAAATAATGATAACAATAAGAAATAAACAGATAGAATGGGAATAATAATGGTGGCTATTGCAGAGGTTAGGAAGAGCATGAAACAGAATAAAGCTAACAATAACTGGGCTCTGAATATCACATTATCTACTTGAGTATGTAGCATGCTGGAAAAATCATACAACCCAGCAGATCTCCAGGCATGCAGTGAATCATCACATGCAGGTATGCCATCAATTTCAACAGAACTGACTTAAAAAAAAAAAAAAAAAAAAAAAAAAAAAAACAGAACTGACTTCAGTGGAAACTGGAGGGAAGGGGGCAGAGAAACACAGTGATAAACTTACTGCCACACCAGTTAAAGCGGTGAGCACTCCGGAAAAGAATCCCCCACCTCTCTGCGGATTCACTCGGCCTGTGTTGGGAGCTAAAGGAACTTGATCATTCCCATATTTCTGAAAGGCTGCGAGACTCTGGACTATGTCATTATTCTGCTGAATGTCTTCAAATCGCATTCTAATGGCATCAGGAAATAATTTTTCAATGGCATCCCTATGAAGAGGAAAAAAAAAATCACAAGATGGTTGTTTGTCTAAATATAATGTTTAGAGGCCAAAATCAAACTAACATTCAATATTTAATAATATACAAGCACTTTCGAAGAACAGACAAGAAGGTCAGTTATGGCCCTGTTGATGACAGCAAAAAATCTGAAACAACTTACATGTCCACTGTTAGAGAAACGGTCAAATAAAACATGGTCTATTCACATGATGGAACACTACACAGTTCTAAAAATGAATTTACTGCTTATCACTTGTATCAAGATGGATAAATTTAAGACATACGTATCATTGAATAAAAACAGTAAACTGCAGAACCGAGTAGATAGTGCACAACTGATGTGAGGAAATACTTGCATTTCCTATTGATACATAATGTTTAAAAGTATTTTTAAAAATCTGAAGAACACTGTGTGTTATGCTATATGTTGATAAATTGAACTCCAATAAAAAATATATACAAAAAAATCTGAAGGAAATCATAACTAAGTCATAGCTGAAATGACTGGGTGAAAAGGGAAGGAAAGATGGCAAGATGGGGAAGAAGAGGTCAAAGGGGTCTTTAACTTTATCAATACTAATTCCAATCTTTTAAAAGAAGATAAACAAATGAAGGTTTCTATGTATTGCTGATATTATTAAAAATTAATTCATAAAGAGGAAAGCAAGTAGAGTTGAGTAGTAAGAGGGAGACCATTAGGTCCTACTATAGAGCTCTCTTCATTTTCAATTACACATAATCAGAGAATCTTCCTTCAACATAAGATTGACCTTTAGGTTAACAAGGCTGACAGGTAAGAGCAAAGAGTTTGTCAATGTGTCTCAGATGAAAAAGAGCAGGTTAGGGACGCCTGGGTGGCTCAGTGGTTGAGCGTCTGCCTTGGGCTCAGGTGTGATCCCTGGGTCCTGGGATCTAGTCCTGCATTGGGCTGCACAGGGGGAGCCTGCTTCTCCCTCTGGCTAGGTCTCTGCCTATGTCTCTTATGAATAAATAAAATCTTAAAAAAAAAAAAGAATAGAAAAAGCATGTTAGTTTAATGTCTTCCTGGAATTTTCTGGTATTCTGTTGGTATCAAGGCAATAGAAGAAAAGCCAGCCCTCAAAGACCTCACAAGTACATTATAAATATGAATAGAAGCAGAACAGAATCTACTACCTGAAAGGTCTTACCATTTGTTGTATGAGACGATGATGGGAAACTACCTCTATTGATACAAAAACTGGAACAGAGATTAGTCAAAGATGATGAATGAAAATCAGCATCAAAAGGAATTATACAGAATTGTGGAGTTATATCACTTTCTCTATTAGATCTGGGGTGTTCTCAGTGGATACAAATCAATAAAAAGCGTTATACAACAAAGGATTATAAGCAATGGTTTGATAACCAGAATTTTTTTTCCTCCTTTATGAAAATCACAAACAGATCACGGTCACCCATAAGGGAGTCTGGATCTGCAGTCCTTGAGCTCCCTGCCTCACACACGCCAGCAGATCTAGAATGTGACCATGGTGGGGGGCAGCCCGGTGCCTCTGGCCTTCTCAAACCTAGCTGCTCCCATGAAGAGAAAGCACATTGTGCCAGCTGTATGGGCTACTGATAAGGACTGAGCTTTACCTGAGGAGAATATTGACTTTGGGGAAACCTTCCCATTTTTCTCTGCATTCCGGACACTCTGTTTTCTTCGAAGAGGCCCACCATAAAGCTAGGCAGTGCCGGCAGAAGCTGTGCCCACAGTTCAAGGTGGTGGGGTTAACCAGGATGTCATAACAGCAGTGGCAAGAAAATTCACTAACAGAAATCTGAGGGCTGGTGCTCTTGAGGAGGTCATCGTTGTCATGGGTCACTGCGTTCAGATCGTTTTGCGGAGACTCTTCCATCTCTTAGCAAATTCTGGGATGCGCAGGCACAGAAAACTTCAGACTTAGAAAACTGTTGTAAAGCATCATTAAATCTAGAAAAAAAAAAAAAAAAAAAGACAACAGAACTAGGACACATAGTTTGAGATTACTGCCATTCTACCAAAGCTGATTTTTAAATGTGACCAATTTAATGTCTAAAAATTCACATTCCATAAACCAAATAAACCTCACTGAATTTCCTTCTGCTCTGTCATATTTCTGAAAATTAGGGGAAGCAAAACAATGTAGTGTAAAGCTTGATGGACTTGGGGTGGTGGAGAATGCTAGATCTTTCTTTTGCATTTTGCACTAACTTACTTGGAAAATATAATTTCTCTGGCCTGTTTCCCCAATTTCTCAAGTCTTTTCATGTGTATGATTTAAAAACAAAAGCAAAACCAAAACAGCTTCTTGGGCCAGTAAAATGTCTGGAGTTGGCAATAACAGATGTACTTCATGTAAATAATGCCTTTTTAAAAAAAATCCAAACAAATCTGCCTTCCCGTTAGGTAATTATTTCATAAACATGTGCTTTTAGATACTCTCACAGAAAGAGTACCAGGCAGGAAGTAAGTGAAACTTGTTTTCAGAGGGGCCCTGTGCCAGGTAAACTCCCCTGGGGCTCCATTTACCCTTTCCCCCAAATCAACCCAACAAACATCACACCCTCTGGATTTGGCCAGTTTGGTGCCAGAGAAACATACTAATGTTGTTAGTAAGCAAACAGCAAGGGACCACACTCTTCTTATTTTTATCTGGGTCTTAGGAGATTGTTTTACAGAGAGGCAGTATAGTGCAGAACACCATGGAGTTAAAATCCCAGCTTCTCATCAATCATGCACTCCATGACTATGTTTCAGTTATTTGAGCTTGCTGAACCCCGTGTTCTCAATTGTGTAACGATGGTGAACAGAAAACTTCAAGGCTTCTTGTGAGGATCAGAGACAGTTAAAGTGGCAAGGAGAGTGTATAGTGTAAATATATGTAGTGTATGGTGTGAACAGCAACTAATGAAATGATTCTTCATACCATTTCTGGTATTAGGACAGAGCAGGCGCTGGCTGGGAAGTTTCTCCACTTTGCTATTGTGAAGACAAAGTATGTCAATCACTGTTCATCACCCATAGTGCTCATGCAGAGAATGGCTCAAATTTTTCCACTTTGCAGGTACAGTGGTTAAGAAACAGGCGTCAAGGCTGGGCTGCCTGCATTCTTTCTCTGCCACTCACGAGCTGCAGGGACTGGACTTCGTGAGGACTCAGCTTCCTCTTGTGTAAGTAGGGGTGGTAATAGCATTGATCCCCTAATAAATAGGGGAGGTTTTAAGAATTAAGCATGAAAATACAAGCAGAAGTGCCTTGTACAGAGTCTAGCACATGGTAAGTAAACCATATACAGTAGCAAGTTACCTGCTTTCCAAATATAGTCATGAGAATTTCATCACCTTTTATTTATTTTTAAAGATTTATTTATTTTAGAAAAGAGAGAGGGAGAGTGGGGAGGGGCTGAGGGAGGGGGAGAGAGAAACTCCCAACAGATTCTGTACTGTGCATGGAGCCTGACCTGGGGCTGGATCTAAAGACCCTGAGATCATGACCTGAGTGGAAACCAAGAGCCACCCAAGGGCCCCAAATTGTATTACCTTTTACAGAGTGACGTATGACACTTATATAGAAAGCACTATATTTTAAGCAAATCTAGGGGCGCCTGAGTGCTCAGTCAGTTGAGCTACTGACTCTTCATTTTGGCTCAGGTCATGATCTCAGGTTGCGAGACCAAGCCCGGTGAAGTCTGGCGCTCAGGACAGAGTCCGTTTAAGGTTCTTTCTCTTTCCCACTCCCTCCTTCTTGACTTCTTCTCACCACTCTTTTTTCATAAATAAATAAATAAATGGCAAATCTATGAACAAAAACTAGAAGAAAATATTGTGAAGTATTTGTAGTGGTTGTGGGTATGTTGGGTGGGAAGGGTTGCAATTCTTTTGGTTTTCTGTATTTATCAAGTTGTTCTTAATGTAAATGTATAATATTATAATAATTGTAAAAAATATATATATAAAATTGTAAAAAAAACAAAACAAAACACATTCCTTTTGGCCCAATACCAGCGGGGGATTTTTAACTCAAAGAATAAACACAAATGAATTTTAAACTCAGTGTGAAAGCAGAATAGAAATTCCTCATGAGTACTAAAAAGATAATTAGGCAAAGATAAATGTAAAGTTAAAAGATAAACATAAGATACAAAAATTTAAAATATAGTAAATCAAATTAACAGTTATTCACAATAATAAATAATAGTAAAGAAGGGAGAAATCTTTTGTAGAGGCCTAAACTGTTTTTTCTGGGGCACCTGGCTGGGTCAGTCAGTGAAGCATGTGATTTTTGATCTTGGGGTCATGAGTTTGAGCCCCATGATGAATAAAAGGGGTTACTTAAAAATAAAATCTTAAAAAAGGAAAACAAAAAACCTCTGTTGTTTGGAAGAGTTCATATAAATGTTCTTAATGACAATCTCTAAATCATTTCTGATAATTCTATTTGCTTATTATTTGTATGTTTAGGAACATTAAAAAAATTCCTAAGTGTTTTCCTTTCGGCAGTCTCTTCAAATTGCTATGGAAATAGGAGATCTTTTACAGGATTTTAGAAAAAGAAATCATTTTGATAAAGTAGTTCCTTTATCTGGTTAATATTGGTTAAACAACTACCACGAGGAGAATAGTATTCTAGGAAACAATAGTTGAACCACTGCAATTTATTTACTTACTTATCATCATTTAAAAAATATTTTGTTTATTTGAGAGAGAGTGAGTGTGAGCGCTCCTACAAGAGCAGGGGTAGGGAGGGGCAGAGGGAGAGACAGGCTCCCCGCTGAGCAGCCCCCCTCCCCCCCAAGACAGGGCTTGATTCCAGGACCCTGGGATCAGGATGTGAACCAAAGGCAGACGCTTAACCAAATGAGCCACCCAGATGCCCTGAACCACTGCTATTTATTGAGATTCTATGAGCTGGGCAGTGTGCAGGCCCTTTAGGTACATTCAGGATCTCATCTGGATTCAGTGTCAGAGGAAAGATCCCAAGGCTTCCTTCCAATGAGGGCTGGGCAGGGGGTCAGAAAAGAGGGGCCTGATGTGGGCACTGCTTGTCAGTGTTTTCATGGGGAGCAGTGAGTGACCCTAGAGTGACAGGTCTGGTACAGGGGGCTTTTGTGCCTAGTTAGTGACAGGTGGGTCTACATAAAGGTTTCAGGGGCAATCAGATCAGCAAAGCTGTGCTTGAGGATGACAAATCCCTCAGGAAGGAGGGCAAGACTAGGATAACTTAGAAATAAAATGTTTATCACTCTGGGACAAAGGTAACAAAAAATGAAAAGAGCAAAGGAATGAAAGGTGATAAAGCCATCAATGTATCTGAGAGACATTAAGAAAATAATGTATGGGTTCTTGTGACTAGAGAGAAAGAATGATCAAAGATGCTGCCTAGGTGTCAGAGCTAGGGAAGAAAGGTACTTGTGATAGAAATGGGTCACTGTGACTGCATGGGGCCAATCTTAAAAAGAAGTGGAGTTTTAGAAAAGTTGAGTTTGAGGTAATGATGACTTCCAAATAGAAGTGTCTAATGAGCAGCTGGAGATACAAAACTGTAGTTGGAAGGAGGTCAAGGAGGCCTTCAAAGTGATCTGCAGAGAACTGACAATGTGTACTGAGAAATTGTCATTTCTCACCAATTAGCCTTTTAAAACTAGGAGGTAAAAGCAGTTCCTAGCTTACCGGCTCTGAAAGTTTTTTTTTTTTTCTCATGGGAGAAAACAAACCGCATGCTGGCATCTAAAATGTCTTTTTAAGTTGTATTTTGAAAAGCTGAAGTAGCCACTAACTTTGTCTTTAAAAACTGTCTTTAACAAACTAGAAAAACAGCACAGACTTTGATTATATCTTAGGAATGTTGCTAGCTTCAGGTTACCCTCAATCCAAAATGTGAAAGCTAAGGGAGAAAGAATACACGTCTTAACCAAAGTCAGTTAATGTCTTCTGCTATTTCTGTCTGGCTGCATTTGGGTTATTTCCATGAGGAAAAGCAGCACTTTCAGAGGAAGAAAGCACCTCTTAAGTGATAAAATGTAGCTCAGACAAGTTCCAAACAGCAGGTCAACACATCCTCCTGCACTGGCAATGATTAAAGGCCTCTTTGAGACCAGTTCTCGAGGACGTTTATAGATGTTCTCTATAAACTCAGCCCACAGCAGGAGCCGTGGGAGGGTTGGCTGGCTCTTTAGGAGTCCCTTCACAAGTAAGTACGCATTAGAATGTCCCTGTGGCCCCCTGTCCTTTTTTCCTCTCAAAGGCCCCAGAGAGGACTGGTAGGTGATGGGGGGGGGGGGGGGGGACGACAGACGGACTAATTCCATTCTCCACCCCTGGTGCCCTGGTTCACGTGGATACCCTTTGGTTTGTGTTTAAGCCTCACACGAAATGACAAGTGTTAATTATCTAGTTCAAAACTAAGGAGGGAGAATGCCTGAGTTTGGAAAAGTCTGTGAAACTGCAAACAGAGGTGAGTTTAAAATGACAGGTTGCCCACCAAAGAATTGAAGAGTACAGCAAACCTCTGGAGACTGAGTCACTCTGAGGTGTTGTGGTTTCTTGAATCAAAATTTGTATCTTCAACTAATACCTGGCACGTCTCTTGACATGCCCCAAAATTACATGCCAAAGTTGTGTTTGTTCATATGAGTGTAATATGACCATTTGCCTGAAGGAAATCTATACTTGTTAGGCTTTCAAAGAGGATTACCCGAATGAAGTTAAAAACTACCATGTAGGGACGCCTGGGTAGCTCACTGGTTGAGCATCTGCCTTTGGCTAAGGGCGTGATCCTGAGGTCCTGGGATCGAGTCCCACATCAGGCTCCTCGCAGAAAGCCTGCTTCTACCTCTGCCTATGTCTCTGTCTCTCTGTGTGTCTTTCATTAACAAATAAATAAAATATTAAAAAAAAAAAAAACCTACTGTTTATCCACCAGGATAGACTTAAAAAAAAAATTTTTTTTAAATTTTATTTAGAGAGTGAGAGCACTCACACATGCAGGGGAGAGGGAGAGGGAAAGGGAAAGAATCCCAAGCAGACTTCCTGCTGAGTGCAAAGCCTCACCTGGGCTGATCTCACAACCCTAGCATTATGACCTGAGTTGGAACCAACAGTCAGACACTTAAGCCACCCATGTGCCCCAGGACAAAGACTTAACAAAAATGTATTTATTTTAGAGAGAGTGAGATAGTGCAAGTGGGAGGGACAGAGGGAGAGGGGGAGGGAGAGAATCTCAAGTCCACTCTGTGCTGAGTACAGAGCTTGAAGCAGGGCTCGATCCCATGACCTGAGCTGAAATCAGGAGCAGGACACTTCACCGACTGAGCCGCCCACATGCCCCCAGGATAAAGAGTTTTTAATGCTCTACGTCCCTCTGTTTCCTAGAGTGATTATTATAATGAGCTACCTGGTGAGCCTTTCCACAGTGATGCAATATTACTGTCATGAACTTCCACCCTCTGTGTCCTGGAACAGTCTCCGCATGGGCAGCCACCAAGTCTATCATGGTGACATCTGGCTTTTGGACAGGCTTTCACATGGTGCTCCTCTTTCTTACCCTACCCTCTCTTTCTTTCCTCTTCTCTCCCTTTCTCTTGAATTCAATGCCGGCAATTCAATGAAAAAAATCTGATTTCATATAAAAATCCAGACTTCTGGCTTCTGTTGAAATAAGTCAGATGATCTGGCATGACTAGGATGTCATATGGAGTGACAAGCATCAGCTTGAGCTAGGTAACTCTGAAGCTACACTTTTCAGATAGGGCATGCCCCGCTCGGGTTTGCTAGTCCTCACCCACTCACTTTTCCTCATTTCTGTTTCCTGTCTGACCTCGGGCATATCTGTATGAATATTTGTGTTTTCATAACCTCTCCCTTAGGTGATGCCTTCAGAGTCTACTGAGGAGTGTACGATGCTTCTGGGTCTTGGGCTAGCATGCTTTAGTTATGTCAGCTTACAGTTTTCCTGTCCCTTAATTTGCGGGCAGGTTGTTTACAATCATTGCTGAGAAAGTGATTGCCTATCAAGTCTTCCAAAAAGTTTTCTAAATTACTGCTTCTATTCTCCTTTACCTTTAGAGGCCAGATATCCATGTTCAGTAGGTTCCATGTGTGAAAGGCTCTGGATGGATCTGAGAGCAAGTCTAAAAATTCTAAGTTGGCTTTAGTCTTATTATATCCAGAGACCCAGGTCAAAATGAATTAAGTGAGAGTTTGTGGGCTCTTCCATATATCAAATATTTAGTATAGGCCTTTGCGACATCTGCTTTAATATTTTGGAGTTATTTATTTCCTGGCCCTGAGAAACAGTATAATTTTTTCCGATGTTTATTTGCACCATATAACAATGGTGTGTACACCTCAGTTTTACAATCACCAGACAGTTTTTGAGTCCCAGCTTCACTGTTTATTAGCCATGAGACTGTAGGCAAATTAGTCAGTTTTGCCAAGTCTCCCATTAACATAGAAAGGAATGGGGTTCCTACCGCCTACCTCACATGAGCATTAAAGAGACACATGTAAGCACTAGCACATAGGAAGCATTCAGTAAATGTGGTCTCCTCTTCCACTTCATGGTCCATATGTCTGACACTTTCCCAACAGTGTAAGTGAGAAATCCCAAAGGTTCTCATGCTCATGCCATATAATCAACAATTTGTTCTGATATCTCACCAATGTAACTTTTAAAACACCTGGAGAGATTTTACTTCCTGAGGAAAATACAATCTCTAAAATTTCAGTGTCAAGAAATGGCATAAAGATTTGGAAAACACAAATACGTAAAATATAACATGAACACACTGTACAGTTGATTTTTTCTTCAACGTTCATAGGGTTTGGTCTGTTGGCACAACTGATAGGTAACAATTATCACAGTCTGATGACTTGGGCAATTTCAAGATCTCTATCACTGGAACCTTTTTTAGGTTTCCCCAAAGAAATACCTGACATGCTATAGTTATCTGAAAAATCTATGAAGGAAGAAAAAGTACTGAGATACAATCTCCCAATCATTCTGTGTGATTAAAGAACTTGCAAGGAACTTGGCTACTGCTCCCTTGAAAGGAAAATTGTTTGACTTGATCAACTACTTATCTGTGGGTTCATCTAACTGACTACTCTCTGGAAGGAGGTTGCAGCACTGCTGTCACCTGTTCGATGCCTCAGTAACCCCAGGAGCAATTAATACAATAATTTGCATTGAGTTTATCAAAGAGGAATGCATTAATTCTGAGTTTAAGTGGAGAAATTTTTTAAAAGATTATTTATTTATTTATTTATTCATGAGAGACACACAGAGAGAAGCAGAGACACAGGCAGAGGGAGAAGCAGGCTCCCTGCAGGGAGCCTGATGTGGGACTCTATCTGGGACTCCGGGATCACGCCATGAGCTGAAGGCGAGTGCTCAACCGCTGAGCCACCCAGGTGTCCCTCAGTGGAGAATTTTTATACCTTAGCTTATAAAGATGTCACGTAATGACTGATAACTCTTTAGAAGTCATAATCTTCAAAGTGCTTTGTTCACTGGCATAGAATTACAGTTCTACCTCTATTCAACAAAATGTTTACTGTGACAAGAGTACATGCCAGCATTTTAGGAATAATCCTTTGGAAGACTAATTTATTGGGATTCCAGCCTGAAAATATAATCTCAATCATTACTTAGCAAAGATGTTTCACTGCAAGAATACAGAAATTTTGGCTTCCTATGGGCCTTTAAATAGGCTATTTATTCCTTGTCATTACAAATTACACGACAACAAAGAATAATGACCATTGCTAATATTTACTGAGTCCTTATAATGTGAAACGCAACTCTATAATTATTACTCTCACTCCATTTTACAGATGAGAAAATGGAGACCTCATTAATATAGGGCAGAGTCAGGTACTGAATCATGGTCTCAATAAAATGTGACCTTGTAACTCTATATTATCCCAATAACATAATCAGTAATAGCTAATGGTTCGAAGGACTAATTTGCTCCTTTATGCTGCTATTAGAAAGTTGCGAAGTCCAAACTGGAGAAAATAAACTAGGATGTGAGAACACTGCGTTTTGGAACACGAACTCCAGCTTGTGGCTGTTAGGGAGCATGGGGTTCCATGAGATAAATAAGCAGAAGCAGTCACAATAGAAATAGGGGTTAGAGGGGCACCTGGCTGGCCAAGTAGGAAGAGATGCAACCTTTAATCTCAGGGTCATGAGTTTGAGCCCCACACTGAGATTAAGTAACAGAGATTACGTAAATGAATAAATAATTAAACAAACAAACCTAAAAAAAAAAAAAAAAAGACACGGGGTGCCTATTTCTGCCACCCCAGGTCTACTTCTGGAGACACCACTATATACAATAGTAGAATTACTACAGACATTTTAAATGTCCAAAGAATGACTGCACACTTCTAGTGACTATGAGATACAAAGAAATGTGCCCACATGTAAGCAAGGCAAGGGTAAGAAATAGCAATAAAAAGAGAATATATATATATATATATATGTATGTATATATATACACACACACACATTAAAGAGAATATTATGTGTATTTCTTGTAGGTGGCAGAAACTGGCTTTCATTAATACAAGAGAAGCATTTCCGGGCTCTTACCATATCAACTCTTATCCAAACAGATTTTCTTTCTGGAAGGAGTCAGAAATTACCAGGGCAAAGGTAGCAAGCTAACTCACAGGAGGTTGACTGGCTGCCTGAACTCTGAGGCATGATTTACTGCTCGTGAGAGGTACTGGGCAGAACAACACACAGAAGGCTGTTCTGGCTCTCCGAGACTGCTTTTGTTTCTGTTACGTGGCTTATACTCAGTGACCTATCCTGTACTAAATGCTGTAGATGTAACTTGTGATTAAAAAAACTGGTCAGTAAGCAGACTTCAGTTATCAGTTTGAGTTGTCTTTCCCTCTCCAATCAAATTCTGAGCTCTTTTAGATCAGGTATCAAGCCACGGAGTTCTATTATTGTACCTGAAGTAGCTGGCACAAAGATGGGTTCTGGATATTTGCAGATGAAAATCAAATCAACGTGTATCTGACCCCCTATTGTAGTAATTTCTTTAGAATCTCTGACAGAATCACCTGCAAGGTTGGTGAACCTGAATAAGGATATCTGAGAGAGAGAGGCCCAGGAATGTACATTTTAAACAAACCCCTTGGGCAGCCCGGGTGGCTCAGCAGTTTAGCGCTGCCTTCAGCCCAGGGCCTGATCCTGGAGACCCGGGATCGAGTCCCACGTTGGGCTCCCTGCATGGAACCTGCTTCTCCCTCTGCCTGTGTCTCTGCCTCTCTCTCGAGAATAAATAAAATCTTTAAAAAATAAATAAACAAAGCCCTTAGGAGATGCTTGCGCATACAGACGTTTGGGGACTAGAGAGCTGTTGCATACTAATAAATAAATGTACATACCTAAATATGTTTCAGACAAGGTACGGGTAAGGTGTGAGCAAAATAAAGTTTAAATAACACTTCCAACATCATTTCCTCTTCTCTCCAATCTCTCCTCTCTCCAATGTCTGAATCATCCTCCTGGAGCAAAATTCCAATCAAATGTTTCCTTTGCTCAAAACCTTCTTGACCATGAGAAATTAAAGCCCATAATTGTAAGCTTGTCATTTAAGAATCTTTATGGAATGCTAAAAAAAACCAACACAACTTTTTAATGAGGCTTTTTTTTTCCCCCTAAAGTAGGCTACATGCCCATAGTGGGGCTAGACTTCATGACCCTGAAATCATGAGTCCCATGTCCTATGGACTGAGCCAGCCAGGAGCCCCAATACAAATTTTTAAGTAGAGTAGTAGAAAGTCTGGAGCCAGAAAGACTGATTTCAAATCCCAGCTCTACCAATTCATGGTGTGACCTCAGGCAAGTCACTTAATCTCTGCCTCCGTGTCCTCAACTATAAAACGGGGATATTAATACTACATTACTGATAAGGGTGTTGATAGGAGTAAATGAATAGATGCACCACACTCAGAATAGTGCCCAGCACATAAGTGCAACATAAATGTTAGCTAATACTATTATTTTTATTTTATTTTATTTATTTATGATAGGCACACAGTGAGAGAGAGAGAGAGGCAGAGACACAGGCAGAGGGAGAAGCAGGCTCCATGCACCGGGGGCCCGATGTGGGATTCGATCCCGGGTCTCCAGGATCGCGCCCTGAGCCAAAGACAGGCGCCAAACCGCTGCGCCACCCAGGGATCCCTAATACTATTATTATAATTATCTCCTACTTCTTTAGTTACCAATGACACTTTGGTCCCATCTCTTAATTCCTGCTCCTTGGTCCATTTTTCTGTAACACACTGTTCCCGTCATCTGTAATGCAGCTCCATACCTTCACTGGGTCAAAAGTATTCAACTGACAAGATCCAAATCCTCAAGATGCATGGGTGGCTCAGTGGTTGGGCGTCTGCCTTCTGCTCAGGGTGTGATCCCGGGGTCCTGGGATCCAGCGGAGCATCAGGCTCCCCGCAGGGAGCCTGCTTCTCCCCCTGCCTGTGTCTCTGCCTCTCTCTGTGTGTCTCTCATGAATAAATAAAACCTTTAGGGATCCCTGGGTGGTGCAGCGGTTTGGCGCCTGCCTTTGGCCCAGGGCGCGATCCTGGAGACCCGGGATCGAATCCCACGTCAGGCTCCCGGTGCATGGAGCCTGCTTCTCCCTCTGCCTGTGTCTCTGCCTCTCTCTCTCTCACTGTGTGCCTATCATAAATAAATAAAAAAAATTAAAAAAAAAAAAAAAAAACCTTTAAATCAAATTAACCCTTCCTGCCTCTGTGCATTCATGTAACTTTGATTTGTGCGTCTTTCCTCATCTCCTGGACTGTAATTTCCCAGGAGAGCCTTGTATACTCAAAACGGTTCTTAGGAACAGAGAGAAGTGAGTTCCAAACAGGTCGCAGTTATTCTCCCCAGGTCTCCTCTTCCCCATTCTTAAGTCCAAGATAATAATAATATCTACCTTGAAGGAGGTTTAGATGTAAACTCTATCCACACGTACTCAAGAGAGCCTAGAGAACAACAGATGTATTAACAGTTGGCACCTACGGAGTGCCGGTTACGTGAGTAGGGTCAGCGCCAAGCGGTAGGGCACGAAGTCTTTCCAGCACGTCTATGCAGACAGGCAGAGAAACGCAGAACACATCTGACACCCAGACTGGCTGTTTACGAAACAGCTTTGACAAGAACAAACCGAACCACCTAAACTCACACGTGCACCCTGAGCCGCCGGCTCGGGGCTGTGCCTGGAGAAGAGAGGAAAGAGCTTCTTCCTCCTATTGGCCTTTCCGAGGGTGACATCAAGACCACCCTCCAAAGGACCGACCAATGGGCTATAGCAGGGAGGACCCAACGGCGACAGCTGAGGGCATGACAGCGTCTGGGCTCTTTCTCTTCTCCATCAAAGTTGGGGGACGGAGGGGGGGGGAGGGTGGCCGCCCAGCGACCGGCTAAAGATCCTCAGTTAAGACGCAACCCGATTCTCGGTTACCCTTTTTTTGTTTTTTTCTTTCTTTAAAGAAAACTCCCTTTATGCACAAGTTCCCATTAGGAGCCGCGGAATCAGAGCAGCTGGGTTCTCGCCGAAACGCAGCGCGACTTTTTTGCGGTTTCTCTGTTGCCTTTTGTGCGCGTCCGTTACCCTGTTTGATAACGGGAGCAATCGTTCCGCTTTCGGGCGGGAACTGCCTCGCCGGTCGGACCCGAAGCCCAGGTTATCAGGGGCCTGATGGATTCTGGACGCGCCGCCCAAGGCTGCGGCTGCGGCTGCGGCTGCGGCTGCGGCTGCGGCTGCGGCTGCGGCGGGGCGGGCGTCCCTTCGTCCCCCTCCCCCCCCCCCGCCCGCCCGCCCTCCCAGGTGCACGGAAGCGATGCCCCCTCCCTCCCGCCCCGGGGAGGTCCCGCAGCGGCCAGCTGAGCCTGACCCCCGAGGGCACGCAGGCGAGACCCGCCGGGCAAGGACGCGGGCGGAAGAGCGGCCGCCCGGGGGTCCGCGCCCCGCGGCCCGGACGGCGCCGCTCGGGCCCCCGCCTGCCTGGAGCCCCGCGCACCCTCTCCGACCCGTCCCTCCCCGCCGCCCGGATCCCCAGCCCCGGCCTCCCCGCCACGCCGGCGCTTACCACCGCACTCCCTCCGGGCCCACCCGGCCGCCAGCCGCCTCCCGGACCCCCGCGGAAGCGGAGGAGAAGGAGGCCGCTCCACTTCCGGAAGCCAGCGAGGCCTCACTGCGGAGGAGCGTGCCCCCGGCCCGCGACCATAGAGAAGCAGCGCCCGCCGCCCAGCCCGCTCAACCCCGCGACCTCCCCGCTGCCTAGAGCGGCCACTCCCCGGACCCGGACTTGGGCGCATGCGTGCCGCTCCCATCCCGCCCTTTCCAGGGCTGGGGCTGGGCTGTTCCAGCCCGAGGGCGAGGCGGGTGTCATGTTCAGGTCGTCCCGGGAGCGTGTTTCTGTGTCTGGAGGAAATTAAATAATAAGACCGCGCTGTAGTGCCCGTTTTTTTTTGTTGTTAGTTTTTTTTGTTTGTTTTTTTGTTTGTTTTTTGCCTTCGTATGGTAGGCAGAAAAATCCCAGGACCTTGGCTGAAGTTCCATTTGCAGTATTAAGAACTGGAATTAAAATGACTTTATCACCATGTTTTTCTCCCAGTGTCTTGGTCTCTTGAGAATAGATTGTGTTTTGTTTTTATTTTTTTTTAAAAAGATCTTATTTATTCCTGAGAAGCAGAGAGAAGGAGAGACAGGCAGAGGGAGAAGCAGGCTCCCTGTGGGGGCCTGATGTGGGACTCGATTCCAGGACCCCTGGGATCATGCCCTGGGCCATCTAGGCGTCCCTGATTACCTGGTTTAAAACCACTGGCCCCAGGAAAAAAAAAAAAAATTAAAAAAAAAATAAATAAAACCACTGGCCTGGAGGTTTGTTAAACTGATCATTTGGGATGACATTCCCTCCTTCCTCCCCCGCCCCCCACACATATATCAAATTGGCAAAGAATTAAAAGATTGGTTCTGGGCTAGTGTAGGGAGTGTGTCAACTTTTTTTTTTTTCCCCCGAGAAAAATTTGGCACTTGGTGTCAGAGTGTGTGTGTGTGTCTGTGGTTAAAGATACATAACAAAATTTACCATTTTAGCCATTTTTTAAGTGTACAGTCCCCCAAAGGAAGTATTCTAAAGAACACAAAAGAGTCTGGACGGTCCAGTGGCATTCAATACATGCACATTGTTGTGCAATTTTCACTAGAGTCCATCTCCAGGACTTTTTCACCTTTCCATAGGTGAGACTCCATACCTGTTAAACAACTCCAACCTGTCCTCCCCACCCACCCCCACCTTCCTCCGTAACCTCTGGGAACCACTATTCTACTTTCTAGTCTTCTTTCAGTGAATCTGACTATTCTAGGCACCCCATATGAGTGGAATCACATTGTATTTGTCTTTTTAAAAAAAGATTTTATTTTTTTATTTATTCACAAGAGATACAGAGAACGGCAGACAAGCAGAGAGAGAAGTAGGCTCCATCTGGGAGCCTGATGTGGAACTCGGTTCCAGGACTCCAGGATCATGCCCCGGGCTGAAGGCAGGCGCTCAACCACTGAGCCACCCTGGGATCCCTGATAATTCTATTTTAAATTTTTTAGGAATCCCCATGCTGTTTTCCACAGTGGCCACACCATTTTTACCTTCCCACCAGCAGCACACAACAACGCACATGATTTCAACTTCTTTTTTAAAAAGTTAATTAATTAATTAATCTATTTATTTGATGGAGACAGAGAGCCCACACAAGCAGGTGGAGCAGCAGGTAGAGGGAGAGGGAGAAGCAGGCTCCCCGCTAGAGCAGAGAGCCTGACTCAAGGACTGATCCCAGAACTCTGGGACCATGATCTGAGCCGAGGGCAGGTGCTTAAGTGACCTTAGTTACATTTCTTAACTAAGGGATGTGAAAGGGTATCTCATTATGGTTTGGATTTGCGTTAGTGATATGGAGCATCGTTTCATGTGCTTTTTTTTTTTTTTTTAAAGATTTTATTTATTTATGCATGAGAGACATAGAGAGAGAGAGAGAGAGGCAGAGACACAGGCAGAGGGAGAAGCAGGCTCCATGCAGGGAGCCTGACATGGGACTTGATCCCGGGTCTCCAGGATTCCGCCCTGGGCTGAAGGCAGTGCTAAACCGCTGAGCTACCAGGGCTGCCCCGTTTCATGTGCTTATTGGTCATTTGTATGTCTTCTCTGGGGAAATGTTTATACAAGTCCTTTGTCTATTTTTTAATCAGATTTTCTTTGTCATTGAATTATGGAGTTCTTTTATTTTGTGGAGATCTTTATATATTAATGATGTTAATCCCTCATCAGATATATTATTTGTAGGTGTTTTTTTCTATTCCATGGGTTGACTTTTTACTTTGTTGATAGAATCCTTTCATTCCCAAATATTTTCAGTTTTGCAGTAGGCCCATTCATCTATTTTTTCTTTTGTTGCCTGTGTTTTGGGCATTATATTTGAGAAAAAAATCATTGCAACTCTAATGTCATGAAGTTTTTGTGTTATGTTTTATACTAACAATTTTATAGTTTCACCTCTTATATTTAGATGTTTGATCTATTCTGAGTTAATTTTTAAATAGTATAAAGTAAGGCTCTAACTTCATTCTTTGCATGTGGATATCCAGTGTTCCCAAAACTATTATTGAAAAGACTGTTCTTTTTGAATTGAATAATCTCCGCATACTTGTAAATCATATGTCCATATACGCAAGGGTTTATTTTGGAGGTCTCTATTTCATTGGTTTCTAGGTCTTTCTTTTATGCCAATACCACCCTGTTTTGATTACTATAGCTTTGTAGTAAGTTTTGATATTTATTTAAATTACTTAGGTTTTAAATTACTTACAATTATTTAAATTACTTGAAATTTAAATTTAAGTGGCCATATGTGTCTAGTAGTCTCTGTATTGGACTTTTTAAGCTGAGACGAGAAGGCAGAGAGATATTTCAAACCTGAAGTTTGACTACCTAACATATTTTTTTTTCCTTCCCGTTCCATCTGAACTCTAGAATTCACACTTAGTCTCTGCTGTTCACACTGGGGATAGTGAACATAATTACCTATATGGAAATTTCTATTGAATGAGGCCAGAGAAATGAACTTGTGGAGGCAACTGGTGGGGAAAACATGTCCAGACCCTTTTGTGTGTGCTTTAGAATACTTAATACTTCCTTTTTGGGGAAAACGATTATTTTTTTCAAAAAACATGCAAAAATTTTTTACACATTATATCTCAAACTAAGAGATGTGAATGCAGGGGAATTGTGACAAGTCAAAACTCCAATCATATCTACATTTATTTATACAGTACTCTATAATTCACAGACATTATCACCACTTATCTTCAACCCTATTTAATGAATGAGAAAATTGAGATTTAGGAAGGTTGAATACCTCCAGACCCAACCAATGGTCGACCTAGCCATGGAAAGCAGTTCCTCCAATCAACTTCAGAGTCGGCTTTTGTGAAAGATGAAAGTGAATTCATGCACTCAGCCTAGGTTTATTGAGCATCTACTGTGTATCAACACCATTGTAGGCTCTGAGATTCAATGGTATACTCCCAATCCGCCTAACCAGCAAGATCTCCTCTGTTTTCGTTCGCCAGTCCCATTGACTAGGGCAGCAGATAAAGGTCTCAGCTTTGGCGGGGGGGGGGGGGGGGGGGGGGCACCTCCAAGGCTCAGTGGTTGAGCATCTGCCTTTGGCTCAGGTCATGATCCTGGGGTCCTGGGATGGAGTCCTGCATCAGGTGCCCCGCAGGGAGCCTACTTCTCTGCCTATGTCTTTGCCTCTCTAGGTGTCTCTCCTGAATAAATAAAATCTTAAAACGAAAAGTCTCAGGTTTGCATTCTCTTTGCCTCTCTTATTTTTTTTTTTTCTTTGCCTCTCTTAAATAGCCCTCCCTCCTATTCTTTTTTTCCTCCCCTCCCATTATTATTAAAGATACTATTTATTTATTCATGAGACAGAGAGAGAGAGAGAGAGAGAGAGAGAGAGAGAGGCAGAGACAGAAGCAGGCTCCATGCAGGGAGCCTGACATGGGACTCGATCCTGAGTCTCCAGGATCCTGGGCTGAAGGCGGTGCTAAACCGCTGAGCCACCCGGGCTGCCCCCCCTCCCATTATTTTTATTGTAGCACCAGCCTCCTCTTCACAGCGCTGATCGCATTTCCAAGGGGCAAGTTTGATTCCTGCCTGCCTTTCCCCTTCCATCCCATGGGAAGCTCCAACGGGGCAGGGACCTTGCCTCCTCTTCCTCACTTTATGTGAGGCACATAACGTCGCCAGGGACTACGTGCTCCCTCACCGGGGGTTAAGACACGAACACACTTCTTCGGGGATGCCCATGGCCACGCCCCTCCCCTGTCCCTGGAAGGAGGGGAAAGGGCCCCGCTCGGCCCCGCCCCCGCCGTGACGCAGGCTCACGTGACGCGCGCCGGCGCGCGCTGTTTCCGGAAGTCGCCGCCGCGGTCTCCGCCGCCGCCACCTCCGCTGCGTGCTGCTGCGGTCCCCGCGGAACTTTGCGAGTAGAACGGCTGAGGCGGGCCCCGGGCGGGGCCGCGGTTCTGGCCACTCTGCAGAATGGAGATAATCAGGAGCAGTGCGTGTCCTGCGTGCACCTCCCCCAGCCCCACGGACCCCCGTCACCCGGCCTGCTAGGCCCAGGCCGGGGCCGGTTTGCTTGGCGGGGCCTTGGGGCTGGGGCAGCCCCTTAGGGGTTTGCCTCCCCTTAAGTCTGTGAGCTTTTTCTGGGGGGGGGGGGGCTGCCCCTCTCTGTCCCGTGCCCTCCTGCCCGGGCGTCCCCCCTCCCCTCTGTGGCCTGAGAGCACCCACCCCCATGTGCCCTCCTGTGGCCCGGTACACCCACCGGGAACCTGCCCCCCTCTAGTCGTGCACCCCTCGGCGACTTCATACTCTCCGCCTTGCCCTCCTCCCGCCCGAGGTCTCAGAGTCTCCCCAGCCCTTCCTTCCTCTCCCGTTAGGAGCTCTTGGGCAGGAAGCCAGGCCACCGGTTCTGAGCCTCTTCTCGGTTTCTTCACAGATTTTAAGAGTAACCTTCACAAAGTGTACGAGGCCATAGAGGAGGCCGACTTCTTCGCCATCGATGGGGAGTTTTCAGGTATCCCTCGCTTGTAAGCCAGGAGCTAGCAATGAGTAGCCAAGGCTCTTCTTCCCGACGGGCAGACCCCGTGCCTGCTGGCCCCTCCTCCTTGTTTGTGGCCTTGGGCGTTGTAGGACTCTCCGTTTAGGCCTGGAAGAGGTGCGGTGGCTCTGGGATTGTTGAAGCTCCATGAGGGTTGCAGATCGAGATCTTGATTTGGGCGCAGCTTAAAAGTTGTTTGACATGCACGTGGTAGGATTGAGGTCAGGCTCTGTGTGTGTGTGTGTGTGTGTGTATGGTAAAATACACATGACATAAAATTTACTATTTTAACCATCTTGAAATGGATTTCATAATGCATTGGCAGTAAGCACGTTTCAGCTCGTCTTGCATCCATCTCCAGGACTTTAACATTTTCCTGAACTGAAGCTCTGTACTAATTGGACAGTAATTCTCTCCATTTCCCCCTCCCTGCTGCCTCCAGCAGCCAGCAGCCAGCAGCCATTCTTTCTGTATCTATGAATTTGACTACTCTAGGCACTTCCTGTAAGTGGAATCATACAGTGTTTTTCCCTTGTGACTTGACTTTAGGATCAGGCTCTTGTAGGTAAATGAAGGTATTCCTTTATGCTTTGGTGGAAGTGTTTATTGCCTACCTCAGCATGAATGTGTGTGTGTGTGTGTTAATTATCAACACTTAAAATTGCAAAGCCCCCCCCCCCCCAACCCTTTGGGGATAGAGGACTAATTTCTGAGTTGTTGAAGTCATTATGAACAATTGGTGCAGGTACCCACTTTTGCTACCTGACTTTATGTGTTTAAAAATTTAACCCATTTCTGAAGGAATCTGTGCTCGGGTAAATATGATACTCACCGTTAAGCCTGAGGTTTCTAGTTGGAGTCAGTTCCCTAGGAAGCTGAGTTTTCACCAGAAATCATTTTTCTCTGTGACCTTCAAAATTTCTTTGTTGTATAGGTATTACTACAAATTGTTGATCAAGACTGATATTCTAACAATAATATACTTCAACATTGCTGGATGTCTGACTACACGTTAATCCTTTTTTTTTTTTAATTTTTATTTATTATTTATGTATTATAGTCACAGAGAGAGAGAGAGAGGCAGAGACACAGGCAGAGGAAGAAGCAGGCTCCATGCACCGGGAGCCCGACGTGGGATTCGATCCCGGGTCTCCAGGATCGCGCCCTGGGCCAAAGGCAGGCGCTAAACTGCTGCGCCACCCAGGGATCCCTACACGTTAATCCTTTAGAAAGCAACAAAACTTATTTAATCCTACAGATTGCTTGCTTTTTTTTTTTTTTAAGATTTATTTATTTATTAGAGACAGAGAGAGAGAGAGAGAGAAGCAGGCTTTCATGCAAGGACCCCAATGTGAGACTGGATCCCGGGTCCCCAGGATCATGCCCTAGGCCAAAGGTGGTGCTAAACCGCTAAGCCACCAGGGCTGCCCTACAGATTGCTTTCTTAAATCATTATTGTGTTTTAAAACTTATTAATTTTTAGAAAATATTTATTTGAGAGAATGCATGCGTGCACACACACAAGCTGGGGGAGGGACAGAGGGAGAAGCAGATTCCCCACTGAGTGGGACTCCAGAATCATGATCTGAGCCAAAGGCAGACACTTAACCTACTGAGCCACCCAGGCACCCTTGAAACCTATTTTAGACAGTAGTACTGCATATGATCAAATTAAAGCATTCACATCTCTAAATTCATTATTACGGTGTTGAGCTTGGTGGCCAGTGAAATTAATTCTCATTTTGGAAAAGTAAAGTAAGGAGCACTTCCGATTAATGTTAATTCATAAGAACAGGAAATTATGTGCTGTTGAATAGTGGACTGACCTTTTTTTTCTTAAAATTAGGAATCAGTGATGGACCTTCAGTCACTGCACTAACAAATGGTTTTGACACTCCAGAAGAAAGGTATCAGAAGCTTAAAAAGGTAAGTGGATGTGTTCAAACATCTATTTTCCCCCCATATTGGTCTTCCTTACGTTGAATTATAAAGAAATGTATAACATGAAACTTGCATGTTAAATTCTCTACCCCAGGTATGAAATGTATTTTAGTGATGTTAAAAATAACAGCAAAAATAATTGTTTGCTGGAAAACATTTTGGGGAAGGTTTAGTATTTTCAGTGTTAATTTAATTTGTAGGAAATACAAGGGGGTTATTTTAATCATTTGGAAATAGGCTTAAGATGATGCTCTTGCTCTTGGTTGGTAGATAGGTGCTTAATTGGGAAAGGAATTAAGAAGCATATGTAAATTAATAATGCTTCTGATAAGCAATGTGTAATCTGTTGTAATCAAAAGTATTCTGTTAAAAGTCAAATTGAGTAGTTAGAAAGCCCACCTGATTGAGAGTACTGATGCTCACGTCGAATATACAACACTCATTTGACGGTGTTTTGTTTCCCTTTTCCAGCATTCCATGGACTTTTTGCTGTTTCAGTTTGGCCTTTGCACTTTTAAGTATGACTACACAGATTCAAAGTAGGTTGTTTTAACAAGCGGCAGATTTCTTTTTTCTTGGAGTCATGTAACCCACTAAGTCTCCTTTTGTCTTCTCTCCTGCAGGTATATAACAAAGTCATTTAACTTCTATGTATTCCCGAAACCTTTCAATAGGTCCTCACCAGATGTCAAGTTTGTTTGTCAGGTTGGTAGCATAATTGATTTTCTTCTGTTATGAAGTGCTGATGAGGCAAGTGCGGAAATGTGGAATCAGAATTTTTTTTTTTAAGATTTTATTTATTCATGAGAGACAGAGAAAAAGAGAGGGGGAGAGACACAGGAGGAGGGAGAAGCAGGCTCCACGCCAGGAGCCCGATGCGGAACTCGATCCCGGGACTCCAGGATCGCGCCCTGGGCCAAAGGCAGGCACTAAACTGCTGAGCCACCCAGGGTTCCCCCCAGAATTCTTTTAAAAATTTGGTTCTACCACTAACTTTCAGTTTTCAGCAAACCCCCTTAGGATTGCAAATTAATGACACCGCTTTTAATGACACTGCTCTTTTTCTCCTTCCTTTAGAATCAAGGGGTTAGAGCAATAGGTAAACAGGTGGAAACCCGAACATGAGGTTTATTACTAGCAAAGCTGACTTTGGGAACATGGGTTTGTAATGTGTTTCTGTTTGGGATTTTTAATATCTTCCCCCTGACTTGAACCTTTAAATCAGGTCCTTCAGGCTTTCCTGCCCCATTCTCTTTGTACACATCTCCAAGGGTAGGGCTTTATTTTCTAGAGTAACAGAGTATATGTGTATCCTGTTTAAAAAGAGAACCCAGAAGGGCCTAAAGTGCATTTGCTCAGTTCTGTTACCCAAGTTCCCCAGTTAAGAGAGTCCACAGTTTCCTCTGGAGGAGGAGAGGGGATACTTTTATGAACCAAGGTAAGGATTTAGAACATTACCTTTAGAATATTACCTTTAGGGGCATGTGGGTGGCTCAGTGGTTGAGCGTCTGCCTTCGGCTCAAGTTCTGATCCCGGGATCCTGGGATCAGGGAGCCTGCTTCTCCCTCTGCCTATGTCTCTGCCTCTCTCTCTGTGTCTCTAATGAGTAAATACAATCTTTAAAAAAAAGAACATCACCTTTAGCATTTTGTAGCTCACCTGGTAGCCACTCAGTAAATATCAGTTCTCTCTTTCTGTTCTCTTAATAATCTGTTGTAAAGCATAAGGAGGATGTAAATAAGTGATGTAGTGTGTGGATATGTGATTAGAGACAAGTGTTGATCTCTTTTCCTTTACTATCTTGGGTGCTCAATTCTCAGCAATGTTCATTTGAGTTTTGCCATCCTTCTTCTCTTCTACCTGTAAGTAGTAATGGAGTTAAGAAAGCCTGGAGCATAGGCTTCTGACCTACTAGCCATGCCAGATTCTTTCTATAATAAGGCAAGTGAAATTATGAGTTAATCATATGCCTGGGGTGAAGAGGAAAGGGGAAGGGAATTTTGGTCTTGTAACCTGGTTTCTTAAATTAGCAAGTAGGCCTTTATCCTGCATTCAGTTAATAGTTATTTGCCAACTACCTTATTAGGGGATACTAATTAAACAGTATTTGTTGATTCTCAATGAGAGAAAAATAGGCTCTGTTTGGCAGTTGGTGTGGATAAAATTTTTCTAGCGATACCAGGAGAAGAGAGAAATGTACGTGGCTTCCGCAACTTTAGCCAGGCATCGATCATGCAAAAGCAGATATTGGCAATGAGACACCTTAGGGGTGATGCTTTGTTCTAAATACCAACAAAAGTACAGATATTCTAGGATATGCCCTGGAAGTGGATCAGAACTCTGCCCGTCACACAAAGCATATATTCTCTGGGTATACCTGGAACACTTAATGCAATTCTAGTTGCCAGCCCACTCCTTAAAAAACAAACAAACAAAAAGATATGATGGATTTGGATAGGCCAGAGACTCCTGTCTAAAATTGACAATGGAGGGTGCCTGGGTAGTGCATTCGGTTAAGCATCCGATTCTGGATCAGGTCATGATCTCAGGGTCGTGAGATCAAGCCCTGAATTAGGCTCTGTGCTCAGTGTGGAGTTTGCTTGTCCCTCTCCCTCTGCTTCCCCCCCCCCCCCCCCATCGCTTGGATACACATGTGTGCATACACTCTATCTCTCAAATAAATAAATGAAATCTTTAAAAAACAAAATGGACAATGGGATCAACATTGCAATTTTTTAGTCTGGAAAAAGCAAAGGCAGAGAAAAGGTTTAAATTTAGTATGTAAACTTGTGAATTGTATGGATAAGGTGAATGATAATATCTTTGAATTTTTAGGTTTTTTTTTTTTTTTTTCGGGTTCTCCATCCACTGTGGTATCTGTTTTATTTAAAACTCTAGGGCAGAGTTGCATCTTACAAGGGAGTTAGTTTCTAAAGTCAGAGAGCGGGGTGAAAACACTCTTGGAAAGCTCTTATCACCCTTAAAACAGATAGGGTTTGGAAGTAGAGTAACATAATAGATTCTTTTGAAAAATAAACATCTGTACATACAGTGAGTTGCTTACACACTAGGCAGGAAAGGGAAGAACAGGCTGACTAAGAACCACACACTCTCCCAGGGGCTGTTCCTGTCCAGTGGAATAGGAAGGATTCACATTATGTAAAAAATTTTTTTGGGATGCTTGGGTGGCTTAGCAGTAAGCATCTGCCTTTAGCCCAGGGTGTGATCCTGGAGTCCTGGGATTGGGTCCCACATTGGGCTCCCTCCCTGGAGCCTGCTACTGTCTCTGCCTATGTCTCTGCCCCCCTCGTCTCTCTGTGTCTCTCATGAATAAATAAAATCTTAAAAAAAATTTTTTTTGAGTACATGGATAAATAGTATTACATTAGTTTCAGGTATACAACATAGTGATTCAGCATTCTATATGTCATGGTGTGCTCACAAGTATAGCTACCACCTGTCACCGAACAAGGCTATTAAAATATTGTGTTCCCATGACTTTATTCATCCATGCCTAGAAGCCTCTCCCTTCCATTTCCCTTTACCCATTTTGCCCAGCCCCTTGCCTCCTTCCTTTCTGGCATTTGTCAATTTCTTTTCTGTATTTAGGCATTTACATTGTTTTCATCTCTTTTTCTTCTCCTTTTTATTTTTCTAGTGGAGCCTCAAATGTTGAATTCACTGAAGATACATAAATGATTGTGAAATATCAGAGCATTGCTGCTATCTATAGAGTAAAAAAATGAGTTTTTTTTTTTTTTTTAATATATCCTCTTCCCTGGGACACCTCCTTCCCTCCTTTTGTCTTGACTTTTTTTTTTTTTTTAAAGATTTTTATGTTATTTATTTGAGAGGCAGAGCATGAACAGGGGGTGGGCGATCCCAGGACACTGAGATCATGACTTGAGCCGAAAGTAGACGCTTAACCCACTGAGTCACCCAGGCATCCCTTTCTTAACTTTTATATACTTGTATTCCTACACAGATTTCTTCCACTTAGATTGGTGGCATGTCCCAATAAACTCACTTTAAAGTTGGAAATCTTGTAAGTCAAAACAGCTTTTGGTACCTCTGACCTATTGAACATCATAAAGGTGCTCAGAACACTTACATTAGCCTGCTATTGAGCAAAATCATCTAACACAAAGCCTATTTTGTAATACAATGTTAACAGTCTCATCATTTGTCAAATACCATATTGAAAGTGAAACGTAGGATGGTTGTATGGGCAGGGTGTCTGGCTGGCTCAGTCAGTAGAGCATACAACTATTGATCTCAAGGTTGTGAGTTTGAGCCTTATGAAGGTTTAAAAATAACATCTTAGGAAAAAAAGAGGAATGATTGCATGAGTATAGAATGGTTCTAAGTGCTTGTGTTTGTGTGGTTGAGTGGGAGCTGCCACTGCCCAGCATCATAAGAGAGTATTGTGCTGTATATATCTCTGGCCCAGAAAAGATCCCAATTCACAATTCAACGTAAAGTTACTACTGAGTACATACTGCTTTTGCATCACTATGAAGTGGAAAAATCTTAATATGAGCCATTGTTAAGTAGGGGACCATCTGTATCCATAAATCTACACACATGTTTATCTTTTTAAAAATATTTACAGATTCCTAATATTCATATTTTATGTAACATGTATTTTCCACTCAACACAGTTTCTTCATATTTCACAGTGTGGATGTATGTAATTTATTTAATATTTAATTGGAATGTAGAACTTTTCCAAAGATTCCCCCCCCCCCCTTTTTTTTTGAGAGAAAGAGAGCAGGGGAGGGGGCAGAGGGAGAGAGAATCCTCTGTAGGCTCCTAGGCCAGCATGCAATCTGACATGGGACTTGACCTTACAACCCTGAAATCATAACCTGAATTGAAACTAAGAGATGCTTAACCGACTGAGCCATTCAGGCTCCCCAAAGGTTTCCTTATTTTAAACAGTGTTGTAAACATTCGTGTGTAGTATATGTTGGTGTATATGTAGGAATTTTTTCTTTTTAAGTAAGCTCTACATCCAGTGAGGGACTCAGACTCACCACCCTGTGATCAAGGGTTGTATGTTCCACTGACTGAGCCAGTTAGGTGCCACAGATATGTAGGAATATTTTTATAGGATTTAAAAAACATTTTATTTATTTATTAGAGAGGGTATGAGTGGTGGGGAGGGACAGATATAGAAGGAGAAGCAGGCTCCCTACTTGGGGCTCATTCAGTCCCAGGACCCTGGGATCATGACCTGAGCTGAAGGCAGACGCTTAACTGACTGAGCCACTCGGGCACCCTATAGAATTTTTTGACAGATTTCCTAGAAGGGGAGTTGCTGACTCATAGGGCGTCTGCATATGAAATTTTGATGGATGCCTGAAATTGTTCTCCCAAATAGCGGTGCTCATTCTTTGAATCCTGAAAGTGGTATAATTAGGGCAAATCAAAGGTCATGGATTCTAATTTCAAATAGATTTGGTAGGTTCTAGGATTTAAAAAAAATTATGGTAAGTAATACATAACAAAATTCATAATCTTAAGTAGTTTTTTTAAAAACATTTTATTAGAGTGCACAAGTGGGGGTGGGGAGGAGGGACAGAGGGAGAGGGAGAAGCAGACTCCTTGCTGACCAGAGACATCACCCCCCGACGCCCCCCACTCCCCACCATCGGGCTTGATTCCAGTATCTCGAGACCATGACCTGAGCTGAAGACCGATGCTTAATTGACTAAGTCACTCAGGCGCCCCATCATTTTAAGTACTTTTTTAGAAAAATACTTTATTTTAATTCAATTTGCCAAAATATAACACCCAGTGCATTTTAAGTAGTTTTTAAGTTCAGTGGCATTAAAAAAGACATTAAGTTGTGTAACCTGAAGGGTGTTGTTTGAGTGGAAAATACATAGATTCAGAAAGAGACAGATGAACCTTTGGCTGGATATTTAAAGAGAAGGAAGTTAGGATATTTTGGACTCTAGTGACAGGGACAGAAAGGCCTTTCCTTAGTCCATCTTTTAGTGCCTCTGTCAGTGATGGGATATTTCAGTGCGCAGAGCTATAAGAATACTCAGGAACAGGGCAGCCCTGGTGGCTCAGCAGTTTAGCGCCCCTTCAGCCCAAGGTGTGATCCTGGAGACCCGGGATTGAGTCCCACGTCAGGCTCCCTGCATGGAGCCTGCTTCTTCTTCTGCCTGTGTCTCTGCCTCTCTCTCTCTCTCTATGTGTGTGTCTCTCATGAATAAATAAATAAAATCTTAAAAAAAAAAAAAAAAGAATACTCAGGAACGGTAGACAGAAAGGAGGGTTGTGGTCCAAGTCAGAAGACATTGGGTCTTGGTTCAGAACAGGATAAAAAGGGAAGATGTGGATGGGGGTGGGGAATTGCACGTTTCAAACCACAGAAAACCTGGAACTAATGGAAGGCCAGGTGCGTGTGTACATGTGTGTGGTGGTGGTAGGGTAAGATAGTCTTTTTTACATTTCTGCCAGGTTTTAAAAAGAATTTGTGTTGGCAAATAAAGATAAATTCGTTATTTACCTTTTGACACAAGACCTAAAAAATGAGTAAAGGAAAAATTGAAAGCAAAGAAAAATGAAGATGTGCTTTGTACAGTGTGATTAGAACACAGAGTTTGTGTCAGAGAAAGTCTCCACTCTTCATCTCTGTGCTTTCTAGCAGCTGAGTTGGGGGAAACACACCCACACTTCTGTGGCCCAGAGGATCGGAACAAAGCAGGTCATGAGAACATACAACTTTCATTACCATAAAGCAATTACAAATACAGAAAACCTTGTCTTCAGCTATGTGTCTCAAGTGAATACTGTCACGAGTGTAATGGGACTGGTACAATGTCCCTCATCTGGGATATTGGTATCCTGACACAGTAAAGTTCAGGAAAGGTAGTTCTATGAGGAACCATATCAAAATGACTAAGATGTGTCACCTTCTCATGTTCTGACTTAAAACAAGAAATTGAGTAGCTAGGGATGCCTGGGTAGCTCAGTGGTTGAGTGTCTGCCTTCAGCTCAGGGTGTGATCCTGGGGTCCTGGGATCAGGTCACGCATCAGGTTCTCCCTAGGAGCCTGGTTGTCTTTCTGCCCATGTCTCTGCCTCTCTTTCTGTGTGTCTCATGAATAAATAAATATAATATTAAAAAAAAACGAAATTAGAGTAGCTACGGTCGTATTTCCTGCTCTTTGGTTAGATCGAGTCAAGAACTTTGTGATTTGCCATTTGTGGGTGCCATGTATCATAGTATTTTCTTAATGTTTTCATTTAAACTTCTATCGTGTAGCTTATAGCAGGTTTGAGATTGTTTGTGTAATCGGTCTTGGTACTGGGAACTCTTCTCTATTTTTGATCTTGAATGTAAAGAATGCCCAGCTAAGGTTTTCGGTTTTCAGAATCTACTGTGATGTGTTACGACTTGCACATGTGAGCTACTCTAAGTGTGAACTGGTGGTGAGAGAATGTCGGTACATTTTATTTTTTTTTTTTATAGTTTCCTACTCAGTACAAGGATCAGGAGTTTTCTGCCTTTTGGGAGAATATGTATTTGCCTTTACAATTTTCTCAAATATTGTGAAACAAAGGATATTTGTTTTATAAGCTCTAAAGAAGAAAAGCCCAGATAGTTTATTTATGTTTTAAAGATTTATTTATTTATGAGAGACACAGACTGAGGGAGAGAGAGGGGCAGAGACATAGGCAGAGGGAGAAGCAGGCTCTTTGTAGGGATCACGACCTGAGCCAAAGGCAGGCACCCAACTGCTGAGCCACCCAGGCGTCCTGAGCCCAGATAGTTTAAATGAATGGATTATTTGGCAGCCTTGGAGTAGAAAGCCTAATTTTCTGACCTCTGGCATGCTATTTCCTTGGCTGCCTGTTTTTGTTAACATGTCTGAGCTACCTCCTTGCTTCTGTTCACGTATCCGCCGCCAATATCACCAAAATGTATGTTCTGTTCACTCCTGTTTCAGAGCTCAAGCATTGACTTTCTAGCAAGCCAAGGATTTGATTTTAATAAAGTTTTCCGCAATGGTAAGATTATATGTGACTTATCCTTAGAGCTTGTAAATTTGGATTTGATTGAGAATTATCTTTTTGTGCCTGCCGTCTGACACAGAATCTCAAGAGTCTTGGTATACCATGTGCAGCCTTAGAGTTTTTAAAAAATTCTTTTATCATGCCTTTTAAAAATTTTAGCCTCGTTGTCACCTGTGAGCTGAACGGGAAGAGTAGACACTACTTCATTTCTCTCTAACAAAGCCTCACTTACTTCTGATTTTATTGGGTGAGGTTTATTCTCCTACTGGTGTGACTTAGTGGTCCTGACAGGCCACCTGAGGGGAACACTTCCTTGTTTTCTTCCAGCGAGATAACTGGTAGAGTACATTAAAAAGTAACTGTCTTATGTTCTCATTCATTTGGGGAATATAAATAATAGTGAAAGGGAATATAAAGGAAGGGAAAAGTAATGTGTGGGAAATATCAGGAAGGGAGATAGAACATAAAGACTCCTAACTCTGGGAAACGAACTAGGGGTGGTGGAAGGGGAGGAGGGTGGGGGGTGGGGGGGAATGGGTGACGGACACTGAGGGGGACACTTGACGGGATGAGCACTGGGTGTTTTTCTGTATGTTGGTAAATTGAACACCAATAAAAATTAATTTATTAAAAAAATAAATAAATAAAAAATAAAAAAAATAAAAAATAAAAAAAAAATTTTACAAAAAAAAAAAAAAAGTAACTGCTAGAAATGCTGTAATGAAAACTCCCCATTTCAAGTAGTGCTTGTTTTATAATTGGAAATGTTTCTCATGGGAGAAAAAAAGTCTGCATAGACCATAGTCATGTTGGCTCACTGGCTGGTGTGACAGGTGGGTGGACACCCTGAGGAAAGGGACCACATCTCATTCATTTCATATCCCTGATGCTTTGAAAGCTGGAGTCGTCTACTATGTCAAGGAAGTGACCCAATATTCATGAGTGAATACTGGGCGGTAAAGTCCCCACCAGAATGTTTTGCCTTCCAAGTGTTTGGGAGAGCCTCTGGTTTTCCCCCACGGTTTTAAGCAGCTGCTGTGGGAAGGTCAATAACTACTTTTAATTTGTCTCATAAGTTACATTCTTTTCCACCGTGAATGCCAAATTATTGAGTTCAGGAAGGAGAGTTTTCTCAACAAAAGTACTGGAAGATAGACTCAAAATTCTCTTCCCATCAGCGAAATGGTCTTGTGAACCCTTTAGAACCCATGCCATGGTGTTTTTTACTTGCCTCACTGATGCTGCCCCTTAATTTTTATTGATGATTTTGACTTGGAAATAGCAAGAGAAAGATTCTTGGAGCCCAGACTAACACAGTGAGTGAATGAGCTGGGCTTGAGCACACAGTTTGGGTGTTCTAAAAATTTTTCTCCATTGGTTCATATTTGACTCGAAAGCTTTACAAAATACAGATTCCAAGGGGGCACCTGGGTGGCTCAGTCGGTTAAGCATACAACTCTTCTTGATCTCAGCTCAGGCCTTGATCTCAGGGTCGTGAGTTTGAGCCCCACATTGGAATCCGTGCTCAGCAAGGAGCCTACCTAGAAAAAATAAATAAAGAAAATACAAAATTCCATTTGTAGTTAGAGCACTATATTGGAATAAGTGCAGAAATCTTTTGAAAGAACTTCCTTAACTGGTCTCTATGGATGTATCATTTCCAGCCTGATGGCTTTATTTTCAGAAAAGGAGAGAAACGGCCAAATGGGAGTGTGCCTCATTCTCCTTGTGTTTCTTCTTTTTTTTTTTCTTAAGATTTTATTTATTCTTGAGAGACACAGTTTACAGTTTACTGTGTAAATGAGGTCTCACTGTAAATCAAGCCATGCCCACACATTTACCCCGCCTTCAGCCTTCAAGAGTCAAGATGATCTCTTAGAAACGAGAAGCAGATAATGTAATTATCTTGCTTAAGACCTTCTAATGGCATTCCATTGGTCTTAGAATAAAGTAAATTCTTGCCATGGCTTGTAAAGGCCTGCACAGTCTTGCACATCCTCTCCATGTCGATGTTGTACCATTCTCTTGCTCTCCGTGTTCTGGTCCGGCCACCTTCCTTGCTGGTTTGGGAGCAGTCTGTGCCATTCCATCCTCTAGGCATTTATACTTGTTCCCCTGCCTGCAGTGCTCTTCCCCTGACCCTTTAGTGGCCTTCGGGTCTTCCCTAAAAATGACCTCTGATCATGTCGTCCAAAGCCACCCCCTTCACCACAGAGCAGGGTGCATCTCCTTTGTTCACTGTTGGACCATCCCTTGTGCTGGATACATTGCCTGGCCCAATGTTAAGTGCCGAATGAGCATTTGTTGAAAGAAGGGTGAATGATGGGAGCAAATGAACAGACAGACATATTTCAAAATCATTTGCTTTTTCTGTTGACTTTTTGGGATATGATTATATATGTTAAGCCTTTCCTGAGTGTTTTAGATTCATTGGTTCATTCAAAAATTTTTCTGTTAAGATATTTATGTGGTGTTACTTCTGCTAATGCTTTCTTTTTAAAATTACACTTAGGAATTCCATATTTAAATCATGAAGAAGAAAGACAGTTAAGAGAGCAGTATGATGAAAAACGTCTGCAGTCCAATGGTGCAGGAGCTCTGTCTTATGTATCTCCAAACACTTCAAAATGTCCTGTGACAATTCCTGAGGACCAGAAGAAGTTTATTGACCAAGTGGTGTAAGTTCCAAAACTGAAACTGAATGGACGTTATGTAAATGTATGTTGGGGCCGGACTAACATCTATATTTTAAGGTTGAGCTGCGCACACATAGTGCATGCAGGTGTGATAGGGTGAATGGCAGGGTTTCATTGTGTCATACCTAATTTTGTGTAATCGTAGCACATTGTTAAATAGAATCTTGTGTACTGCCCTGAGACTTCCCACATGTCATTAGGCAAGAGACTCTTAGCCAGTGGGCGTACCTCCTGCATGGATCAAGGGCCCGCCTGATAACCACCGTCCAGTTTGTCTGAAGGCAGAGGAACAAAATAGACCCATCCAGATGTTTGCAGGATATCCCCATTTTTGTTTATTTTGTTTTATTTTGTTTCTTTGAATGGAGTTTCTGACTAGCAGAAACTGCTCCTGGCAGTCGCAGACCTGCCCCTGGAGGAGCGTCTGGTTTTACTGAGTTTTCGTATAACTGCTTTACCAAAAAAGTAAAAATTAATTAATTACTTAATTTTATTTGAGTATAGTTGACATACAGTGTTATATTGATTTCAGGTGTACAACTTAGTGATTTGACAGGTTTGTACATGATGCTCTGTTCACAAGCATAGCTCCCATCTGTCTCATTATTTCACTATTACAGTATCATTGATGGTATTCCTTGTACTCTGCTTCTTATTCCTGTGACTTACTTATTTCATAACTGGAAGCCTGTATCTCCCTTTCCCCTTCACCCATTTGCCCAGCCCCCTACTCTCCTTCCCCTAGAAAAGTAAAAATTTAAATTACTTGTGTTGATGAATCCTTGAGAAGTTTTACTAACTTGTGAAAAATAACAACAAAAAGAATATGTCCACATAAAGTATTTTAAGATTTTATTTATTTATTCCTGAGAGACACAGAGAGGCAGAGACACAAGCAGAGGGAGAAACAGGCTTCTTTTGGGGAACCCAGTGCAAGACTTGATCCTGGATCACAACCTGAGCCAAAAGCAGATGCTTAACCACTGAGCTACCCAGGTGCCCCATAAAGTATTCCGCCCCCCCCCCCCCCCCCCGTCCCTCCCGGCGGGCGCGCCTGCGCACTCGGCGGGGCTAAAGTATTTTTTAAAAAGATTTATTTATTTAGTTTGAGACAGAGAAAGAGGGAGAGAGAAAGCACGAGTAGGAGGGGCAAAGGGAGAGGGAGAGTGAATCTCAAGTAGACTCCATGCTGAGCAGGGCGCCCCACATGGGGCTTGATCACACGACCCTGAGATCACAACCTTCGCTAAGACTAAGAGTTGGATGCTTAACCAACTGCTTGCTGCCCCCCGCTCCCCTCCAATAAAATATTTTTATGTGTAACCACGTATAACTTTCAAGTGTAGCTAAAAACTTATAACCTAACTGGGTAGAGTTACACTGTCCTATGTGCCTATGGTT
Source organism: Vulpes vulpes (assembly GCF_048418805.1). Taxonomy (NCBI): domain Eukaryota; kingdom Metazoa; phylum Chordata; class Mammalia; order Carnivora; family Canidae; genus Vulpes; species Vulpes vulpes. Next base: position 103,564,509 of record NC_132782.1, read on the forward strand.
AGATTGCTTCTGAGTATGATGATTCTCTTGGTGGATGACTTCATTCTTTTAAAGATATTGATGTTGATGTTTTCATTCTAATTCCTCAGAGAGAAAATAGAAGATTTACTGCAAAGTGAAGAAAATAAGAACTTGGATTTAGAGCCATGCACTGGGTTAGTTGCCCTGAATATTCCCATATGTTCTTTTTTTGGAGTGGTGGATGATTTCTGGCATGGGCTCCATTTTGGTCTTTGAAACACACATTTGCAGTCTTTTTATTATTTGTATGTATCCAAGATGTCAGCACTAACTTTAGCATTAACACAGTGAGGACAATGGTATATTGAGACACTGAATGAACAGTCTGTCCTGTGCTGGAGGGGAGAAAACACTCATGCATCTTTGGCTTTAATGTACCCTCTAGAGTGGCATAATTACGTTAGCCTTGAGGAGTGCTTGATTCATGAAAGCTTCGAAGGGAAGAATTCACTGTCAGCCCCCTTCTCTCCTTTGAATTTCTCTCTGCAGTTAAAAAATGTCAGCATTTCAAAGAGGCAGTGACTCAAATACCTTACTTCCCTTTTACTTTGAGACTAGCTTCAAAAAGTGTTTTAATGCATGTGCCTATTTGAAAGTCATCGTATAGCCACAGGAAGTGTTGCTGTGGTTAGACAAGAACTTTTACATCCTCGAAAAATGTGATAGAATAATATTAAAGAACATTCTGATGAAGACAAGTGGCAAGGGATCCTGCCGCCACAAACATCCTGCCTGTTTTTGTGTGCGTCTTACCTGTCACAGCTCATGGAGTTGCTTTTAAAAGTTAAATGTCTTTCTCAGCCAGTGCTTGATCAGTTAGGATTTTCTTTTAATGAGCCCAAATCAGTACCTTCTCTTTTGTTTTTATAGGTTCCAAAGAAAACTAATCTATCAGACTTTGAGCTGGAAGTAAGTGTTTATATTATATTGTATGTGAGAGCTCTGTGAGGGACCCAGGATTTAAAACTAAGTATTATCCTTTAGCTCTCTTTTCACTTTTGAGATTCTGTAGTTTGTAATGATTTGATCATAGCACGTTCTTGGGGTGTTCTTTAATTGTGTTACTTCCCCCTACTCCTTAAGTTCCTTGAATACCCACTAATTTTTTTGTTTCCTAGCAGATGATTTTAAGCCTTTAAAATTTTCTTTTCATTATCACTTTGGTCTTAAGTCCATGAAGTTTGGATGTATAGTGTTCTGGTCTTTGATGGTGTATGATACAGATTGAGTCTCGGGATTTTTTTTTTTTTTTAAGATTTTTGTTTATTTGTTCATGAGAGACACAGAGAGGGAGAAGCAGTCTCCTCGCAGGGAGCCTGATGCAGGACTCGATCCGCGGACTGGGATCACACCCTGAGCTGAAGGAAGATGCTCAGCTGCTGAGCTACCCAGGCATCCCTGGGTTTTGAGATCTAAGAAATAGCTCAGATGAATGCTCTTTTTAAAGCAGGGGTTGGGCCATGGGTGAGGAGGTCTGTGAATCCCCCAAAATTGCATCCATTGTTATGTGCATGTATTTTTCTGGATGTGTTTCCATAGATTTCTGTATTTTCACTTTTTTTTTTTTTTTTTTTAAGAGAGAGAGAGAGAGAGAGAGAGTATGTGCATGTGAGGGGGGTTGTGGAGCAGAGGGGCAGAGGGTGAGGGAGAAAATCTCAAGCAGACTCCGAGCTCAGCAGGGAGCCTGACTTGGGGCTTGATGTCATGACCTTGAGGTCACGACTGGAACTGAAATCAAGAGTAGGATGCTAAACTGACTGAGTCACCTAGGCACCCTATTTCTGTATTTTCCAAGTGGCTCTCTAATCCACAATTTGAACATTAGTGTTGAACAGTTGGATGTTTATATTTGACTTTGAGGTTCTTGTTCTCCCATTAGAATCTGCAATGATGTGTATACTTGGAATTTACTTTGAATAAATGGGAAAGGGACCATTGTCCTTTGACTGGGCTCCTTTCCTGTTGTGTTACCCTTGCAGTGTACTCCATGTAGGTTCCAGATTCCTCTCCTTGGCTATTGCAAATTACCATGTCAAAGTATAGCAGAGTTAACTTACCTCAGACCTCTATGAATGCCCTGTATTATCTAAAATGACCTTCAAAATTTCACCTAGGAAGTAAATGTTACTATATTTGGAAGCGAGATTTGACTGTGTGGTAATGAGCTGAGTGTATTATGTGATGCATGACATGTCAGAAGATGCCTGTGTCCTAAAAAATTTAATTTGAAATCCGATGCACTCCTGACTTTTAAAAGAAGACATAGAGAAACATTTGGCAGCTGCAATATTATGGACAAGACTTACTAGAAAGCCTTCATTATAGTAGTATATATATTAATGAAAGTTAACTAAATTTCAGCCATAGAGTTGCTTTGAAAATACCTAGGGTTTTAGCTGTCATTGTTTCATCTAGTGATGTCCCGTTGTCTCTCTCTCTTCTTTAGGTATCCCAAAGGCATTCATGTTGACACTTTAGAAACTGAAAAGGTAACCCCAAGAACTATCCAGGGCCAAACACATGGAATGATATATTGACATGCTAAGAGTCAGGGTTGACTCCTGGCTGTGCTTCCTATGAACTGGGTGACCTTGGGCAAGTCATGTCACCTCTGGATCTGGAAGCCTTGTCTTCCTCATTGGTACTCTGGGGACAAGCCTGACAATGACAGTCTGTCCCTGTTTCACAGCTATTTTGTGGGTTAGCGGACATGAACATGCTTTGTTAACTTGAAAGTATGTAAATGTTAGTATACATTCTAATTGTGGTAGAAAGTTGTAGTGCTCTACATGAAAAAAGTGGCTTCTTGTTAGATGGGCGCATGAAATTAAATCATAGAATCTGCGGCATTAAGCATCAGCATTGCTATGGCATATATTCCATCGCAGAGATGCGATGATGGAACCGTAATGGCTACTGGGAGGCTGGTGGTGGGCTCCTTTAGGAAAATTTTAGAATTTCAGAATTTTGTGGATGCTCTTAAGAATTTTGTGGTTGCTCTTAAGTCAGATGTCAGATGAAATAAGAGATGAAGTAAATGGAAAACTCTAGCTAGAAGATAAATCTCAAACTTTGACACAGGGTGTGGTGTGCTTAATTGATACAAAGTAGAATACATGAGAAAGAAGGGATTAGTTTTCTGAAACCTTACCAGGGAGTCCAGGATTTTTTTTCTTAGGTCATCAAAATATACAGAAATTTTATTTTAAAGCCAACTGTTTAGAAATTCACATTTACATGGAACATAACTTCTTAGTGTTCGTCATGGAAAGTGTCTTATTCTTGTAGTCTGTTGATATTTTGAACTGACCTCTGTTGGGTTGAATTATTAAACTGCAGGCAAACGTTATTCAAGCACAGAGGCAGAATTTTGGTTTGTAACACACCAGCTCAGTTTTTGGTGGCATTTCAAAATGCTTTCAGCATGTTTAGCCCATGAAAGGCTGTGTGCTGGCAAAACATATAACTCCGGATGGTAGCAGAATCTGTATTGTTTGAGATCAGATTGCTTCCTGAAAGTTGTACTTCTGCTTTATGTCTTTTAGAAGGAGCGCTACATCGTCATCAGCAAAGTAGATGAAGAAGAGCGTAAGAGGAGGGAGCAGCAGAAACTCGCTAAGGAACAGGTGACTGAGTCATTTTCACGTTCTTTGGGTGAGAAATGACAACTCGATACTGACTTAGGCCTTTCTGTATGTTTGTAGGTCTTGTGTCACATTCAGCGTGATGAATAGTGTCCTACCATAGCAGTATTGAATTGGCAGAGAAACCTAGAACAGAACGGGGGTAACTTAAAGTTAAAAAAAAATTTTTTTTAGAGATTTTATTTATTTATTCATGAGACACACACACACACACACACACACACACACACACAGAGGCATAGACACAGGCAGAGGGAGAAGCAGGCTCCATGCGGGGAGCCCTATGTGGGACTTGATCCCAGGACTCCAGGATCACACCCTGAGCCAAAGGCAGATGCTCAACCACTGAGCCACCCAGGCATCCCCAAGGTTAAAAACTTAGACATAGCCACCAAAGTGAGTCTGACATGGTGGTTGACCAGCACCAGCCTTTGCCTGTGTGAATCAGTCTTGAAGAAAGTATCCTTGGTCATCATTCAGATTGTGTGTCACTGAACTGCACGCATCATTCAGATTGTGTGTCACTGAACTGCTAATATTGCTGTGTTTAGCTTCGGGCACAGTTGCTGGTTTTCCTAAAACAAACTGTGGAACCTGTGATTCAATAGATTAGGATGACATGGTTGTATTTGCATTGTTAGAGAGCATCACTCTGGTTGCTGTCTGGAGAGTGGATTCCAGAGGAGGACCAGAGGCAGGGAGATAGAACGATTATGCTGTGGAGTAACCTAGCTATGAGATGTCAGTAGGTTGGAATAGGATAGTGAGTAGTAATTTAGGTGGAACCTGGAGATATTTAGAAGGTAGAATCAGTGGAATTTGGGATTGAGTGTGGGCACTGAAAGTGGAGGGGAGGGCAGCCCAGGTAGCTTAGTGGTTTAGTGCTGCTTTTGGCCCAGGTCATGGTCCTGGAGACCCAGGATCGAGTCCCATGTCAGGCTCCCTGCATGGAGCCTGCTTCTCCCTCTGCCTGTGTCTCTACCTCTCTCTCTCTCTCTGTGTGTGTCTCTCATGAATAAATAAATGAAAAAAAAAAAAAATGTCATGCAACCTAGCCAGACTACCTTAAAAAAAAAAAAGAAAAAAGTGGAGGGGAGAAAAGAAAGATACTCATGCCAAAATTTTGAGCAACTGGGTAGACTGGTGTCAGATGGGGGAGGGCCAGAGTGATACTGGTAGGGAGACACAGGCAGAGGAGACCAAGAGCTCACACATGCATAAGGCAGGGCCACAGCTGACTGATTCACTTAGTAAAGGGACAAAAAGCTACTGTTGGATTTAGATAGTTTATTGCTTATATAGAGAAGGAAGATAAGCCAGAGGTGCCAGCTGCATTTGGCCCCACATGTCAAAAAGACAACACTGAAACCAAAGGGCCAGGAGACTACAGTGGGAGTTTTGGCTGCCCCATTACTGAGGAGCCAGTTTTAGACTGCAGCTGAGTGCTTTGCTCTGTTGTAGCTCTCTTTTGCAAAGGAGCGTGGGGCAGAAAGCCCCATGCCTCATCAGAACCTGGGAGGTAGTGAGAAGTACTCATGACTGGAGAGAGGGAGGCAGGTTGGAGATGGCCTCATAGCAGCTCCTCACAAGCCTTGGCCTCCCACCCGCTCTTCCTGGGCTGTTCCACCAACACAAAGATGGGTCGTGACTCAGGCCTTTGCCTGTGTGGCATATATGGATACATGCAAGATCACTATGGCACCATGGCAGAGCTGTCCCCCAACAGTGGAAAAGGATGTCACCCTCTGTTTTTGACTCAGTGACATTTTAGATGTCTTGGGACATCCAGTAGTGGGTGTCCTATAGACAGACTTGTCATTCTGGAGCTCAGGAGAGAAGGTGAGGTGAGAACTAGGTGTGGCTCTCATTGGTGGGGACACCGGGCCTGGGCTGGAGCACCTACCTTGCACTGAAGAATGAGAGTAAGATGGTCTGGGGTAGGTGCTTGAGGGATCTAGCATTGAAATGATAGGCAGAAGGAGAAGAATGTGCCCGGAGAGTCTTGAGACCAGCAGCCAAGCAGAATGTTCCAAGAGGGGAATGTCAGCAGAGGAGAAGAATAAAGACTGAGATGTGGCTACTGGGTTTAGCCTTGGGAGTAGTTTTTCTTTTTTTAAAATAATAATTATTAAGTGTTGCAGTAAAAGTTTAATAACAGTTTTGAGAACTAGAATTCCAATCCAGAGGACAGAGGAGAATAAGACAGAAGTCTGAGACCCAAGGGAACTGGGATATTTAGCAGGGACTCCAGCACAGTTCTCATTATTCCAGGAATTCAGATTTTCGTCCACTTGACAAGAAAGACCTCTGGTCACAAGGAAGAATGGACACTGGTATAGGAATTAGGGTCGAATTAGTTATTTACCAGTTGTAGTGTATTCACCGTATGTTCAGGCATGGTGATAGATGCAGAAGGCATAAGAACAAATTATTTTTTTGATTTATTTATTAGAGCGTGAGCAAGATAGAGCGAGCAAGCACTGGGTAGGGGAGAGGAGCAGAGGGAGAAGCAGACTCCTTACTGAGCAGGGAGTCTGACAAGGAGCTCGATCCTACTATGACCCCAAGAGCATGACCTGAGCTGAAGGCAGACCCTTGACTGACTGAGCTACTTAAGCACCCCCAGAGCAAATGATTCATGGCTTTCCTATCCAAGAGTTCATTGTCTGGGAGAAAGTCATAAAGATGTCATTAAAACATTTGCATAGGAAAATGAAGTTTTAAAAAAATATTCCAAAAAATTAGAAAAAATTAATCGTGGCAAAATACACGTAGTGTACAATATACTATCCTGTTTCTAGGTGTACAGTTCTGTAGTGTTAAGTGCTTTCATCTTGTTGGGTAGCCACCACCATCCATCTTAGGAAACTGCTACTTAGGTAATTGTTCTTGTCCTGTAAAACTGAAACTCTGTCCCCATTAAACACTAACTCCCTATCTGCTCCCTGTCCCAGCACCTGCCAAACATCATTGTACCTTCTGAGTTTGACGACTCTAGGTGCCTCATGTAAGTGGAGTCATACAACATTTGTCTTTTTGTGGCTGGTTTATTTCACTCAGCATAGTGTCCTCCAGGTTCATCCATGTTGTACCTGGTGTCAGAATTCCCTTCCTTTTTAGGCTGATCAGTAGCCCATTGTCCGTATAGACCACATTTCCTTCTTCTATCTATCATAGACAGTGGGTTGCTTCTACCTTTTGGTTCTTGTGAATAATACTGCTATGATCGTGGGTGTGCAAATTCTTTTGGAGTCCTTGCTTTCGGTTCTTTTGGGCATATACCCAGAAATGAAGTTGCTGGATCGTATGGAAGTTCTATATTTAATTTTTTGAGAAACTGCCATACTGTTTTCCATAGCGACTGTACCACTTTACATTCCCCCCAATAGGGCACAAGTGCTCCAGTTTCTCCACATCCCTGCCAACACTTATTAGCTTGAGGGTAGTTTAAAGAGATGAACAGTTTCAGAGAGAGTGAGGCCAGAGAGCAGAGAGCTGCAAAGAGCTGGCAATGAAACGAGCTCATGGGCAGAGAATTGTCGAGTAATGCAGCTATGATGCGACAGGAAGGGTTAGCAGGTGCATGCAGCTCAGCACTGAGGATGGGGTGTCAAGATAGAGAAATTGAGCCTATTTAGGTATCATTGGGAGGAAAAGAGAGAAGAAACTGGGTGGGGCTGAGTCTCAGAGTGCTGTGCTATAAATGTCCAAAAATGCATCTGACAAGGAAAAAAGCCAGGAGTTAGGAGAGTGCTTGATTTGATCAGTCAGCTGCCAGATGGGCTTCCTCAGAATTTAATGCAGTATTGAATTTGGCCAGCAGGTGGCAGCTTTGAAAAGTTTGTGTTTCTAAGGCCACTTCCTGGACTTTGGAGATTTCAGCAAACGATATGAAATGATGGGTAAATCCTAGGCATCGTTATTCTAGAAACTAATGAATAATTTGGTACTTGCTTATTCCACATTCTGAAACAGAAGAAAGGTTTGTACATATGTCATTTTAGATGCAGTAGTTTGGGATGATGGAGATAGAGCCCAGGAAACTAAAGCTAACTCAATATAACGTGAAAGTGCTTTTTGGAGCTAGGCTTTAACCTGTTCAAATAAGGAATCCGTTTATGTCAGTAGTTTTCTCGGTTTGTTTCTCTAAATCAGGAAGAACTGAATGATGCTGTGGGATTTTCTCGAGTCATTCATGCCATTGCCAATTCGGTAAGTGAACCAGGCTTTTTCTTTTTAACACAATTCATTTAAGGTGAAATGTGTGCTCATCACTGCCAATTACCCATTTGGTTGCGTGTAGAATGTTTACCTGGCATGGAGGGAAACCATGGTTACAATGTGCTCGGTGACATCATAATTGCCGATTGGATCCACGCCATTTTCTGGAAGGTTTACTTGTCCCTACAAGAAACTGGCAGTGAAACTGGAGCCTGGCTGGCTCCGCTGGTAGAACATGTGACTGCTGATCTTAGGGTAGCGAGTTCAAGCCCCACGGTGGGTGTAGAAATTACTTAAAGATAAAAAAATTAAAAAAAAAAAGCTTTTCTTGTAAAATGTCTAGGAAGATTATGCTTGATGCCCTTATATGCTCCATGAAACTAACTTTTATGATTCTCAAAACCATTTAAGAAGTAGAATAAGCAAGTAAGGAGTAATGGGAAAAATAATGGGGTATCTGACTAAGGGCGTTTTATTCCATAATTAGAAGAACCTAGAGGACAAAGATAATTGTGTTGGGTTCTTCTGCATAACTGTAATGGAATCTCCTGTGTGATGGCCTTGATAATATTTGATAAATTTTAAAAATGTGTTGACCATTTGTGTAAATATGCTAGAGTATTCCATGATAGGCATGGTGGACATTTTTGCTTGTTTTCTAAGGCCCTTTGGAAAAGAAATCATCTTAGGTGCTGAGCTTTGCACCCAGGACACTTTAAGGCTGTAGAGAGCCCCTCCGTGTTCTGTGTTCCGTGGCTGTCTCACCACCAGGTGCAGGCTTGTGAGAATGGGAGTGCCTGAGGGGAGGCATGCGGCTGCCCCCAACTGGGAATAATCAGCAGTTACAGAGCCCTGTGAAAAGTCAGTGAGGTCATCAGAACAGTGTAGAAAGTTGGATGAGTCTGCAGAGAAACGAAACAAAGATGAGCATCTGTTCAGAAGTGGCTAACAGGCATCCAGAGAAGCAAGGAGGAATTTCTGGTCATATTTGCTTACATCATTATCCATCCTTAGCCAGCAGACTTCAGAGAAGTGGTTAATTTGACTGAGGCCAGCCCTAAAATACAGACCCATCAGCCATCTCTTGGCTTTGAGCTCCTTGTGGCCATCCCCGATGGTGGAGTCTGTTTGCTTGGTTCAGACTCTGATGCCTTCACTGGCTGTGTGCAGCTCCTTGTTGTCCGGCTCCTACAGAATAATTCCCAGCATGTTGCTGACCGTTGGTGGTTAACGTCACAAAGCATACTATGAAGAAAGCTCCCTTTATCAGTGACCCAGACATTTAAAATTTAGGAGTAACACATCTTAAAAACAGGCTCTATAAAGCCAGGGAATACTCAACACTCTTAAATATTTATGTCCCACCACATTCTTTCTCTGCTAGTCTTACTAGTAAATCTGTATTTTCTGTAGCATTTTTTTTTTTTTTTTTTAAGATTTATTTATTCAGAGAGAGCGCGAGAAAGGCAGAGACACAGGCAGAGAGAGAAGCAGGCTCCATGCAGGAAGCCTGATGTGGGACTTGATCCCGGATCTCCAGGATCACACCCCGGGCTGCAGGCGGCGCTAAACCACTGCGCCACCAGGGCTGCCCTTCTGTAGCATTAAAACACTTCATTTTGTACTAATTTTACACTCATAGCAAATAGTGGAAATCGAGAGAAGAAATAGAAGAGAAATAGTAGAAAGGGAAATAGTAGAGAGTTTCTACAGATTCTTCACCTTGCTCCCCTTTTGCTGATGTCTCCTATGACCATGTGGTTATCAGAACCAGGAGATGAACACTGGTATGATACTATGACCAAACTCTAGGCCTTATTTGAACTTCATCACTTTTCCGACTGAGTTCATGGTTCTTTTCGGGACCCACATTTACTTGTTCCTTTTCCTTAGCATTCAGCAGTCTGTTACAATCTCAGTGGTTTTTTTTTTTTTTTCTTTTGCTTGTTTTTGTTTTTAAAGATTTTATTTATTTATTTGAGAGAGAGGGAAAGGGAGAAAGAGAGAGAGAGAGCGAGAGCAAGCAGGGGAGGACTGGGACAAGCAGACTCCACACTCAGCGCAGAGTGCAACATGGGGCATGATCCCACGACCCTGAGAACATGACCTAAGCTGTAATCAAGAGTCAGATGCTTAACTGACTGAACCACTCAGATGCCCCAGCCCCTCTCCTTTTTTGAACACCTCCTTATTTCCTGGGATCATAAGATATTCAGACTCAGGCTGTGTTTTCCATGCCTCAGTTTTAGAATCCATGAGTTCCCCAAGGAGTCTTGGTTTCTTTTATTGAATAATGGTGTTTAGAAACCCTGATCTGGCACCAGGTACTGCTGTGGTGTTACTGACCCAAAAGGACAGTTTGTCTGTTGGATTGGGAAGATTTTGTATGTAACTGTTTATGTTATGTAATTATGTTTAGCCCAATGTTTCCAGACATATCTGAAGATGCACTGGGACATAGATCCACTGTAATGACCAGATAGATACTTTTTGTTAAAAATAGTGTCACCTGGATGGCTAAATCTAAGTTGGTGTTCCATTGTGGTAGTTTAATTTTTATCACAGTGGAGTGATTTATTGAACCCATATTGTACTTCATTTGGCAAAAAAGCAATGAATTGCATTGGAAATTTAAGAACATTCCTCGTGAATTTTGACATAGATGTGAAGGAAACAAGATTCATTCTGTTTACTAGAATTAGAGATTATTTTTACCTTTCAGTGTTGTTATGAATATGTCTTTTATATAAAAATGAGTTGTTTAAAGAATGCACTCATAGAATAGATATTTGGAGCCTGTTCACAAATTATTGATAGTTCAACGTACTTAGCATTTTTCACTTAACTTTTAGAGCTCTTCAATAAAAATTTTACTACTTCTGGTTCTTGAGGGCGGCAAAGTAAATAAAAAGCAGAGATCAATGAAATCAAAGTCATTGGAGCTTTGACTTTGCATAATGGATTTAACACTCTGAGACTCTTAAAGAGGAATAAAGCCAGCCCTAACTTACTTATTTGAATATGGTTTTTTTAATATCAAAAAAATAAGTTCAGTACAAAATCCTCATAGACTCTGAACCATACATTTCACTCTCAAGCCCCAATATGATTTTGTGCTAAGAAGTCTTCTTCACCCTGACTTTCTTTAGGGAAAACTCGTTATTGGACACAATATGCTCTTGGATGTCATGCACACAGTTCATCAGTTTTACTGCCCACTGCCTGCGGTAAGTGACCTGTCAGTCCGGGTTAAAAATTCACGATTTCTTGACATTTGCAGTGATGTGGTTAGAACTAGAGAATATTATGCTAAGCAAAACAAGTCCATCAGAGAAAGACAAATACTATGTGATTTTACTCACGTGGAGTTTAAGACAAAAAAAACCCAAATGAGCAAAGGGAGGAAAAAGCAAGAGAGGGAGACAAATCAGGAAACAGACTTTTAACTCTAGAGAACACACAAATGGTTGTCAGAGGGCAGGGAGGCAGGGAGGCAGAGGGTGAAATGGGTGATGGGGATTAAGTTGTGCACTTGTGATAAGCACTGGGTGTTGTATGGAAGTGTCAAATCACTATCTTGTACTCCTGAAACTAATACAATGCTATATGTTAACTAACTGGAATTAAAAACTTAGAAGAAAAAAAAAAGAAAAAATCATAATTCCTTATTACTGAGAAAGCATTCTCTATGTGAGTGCTGTTTCTTTGTATGCAGCACATTCCCAGAGAGAGTCTCAGGCGCTTGGTTGTAAAATTTTGAAGAGACGTACTTACAAGTTGTCGTAAGGGATCTTCAGTCATCTGCCATTGGCAGAGCAGAGTTGAATATTTGTTTCGACTTGACGCCAGTGGTTTGCTCAGTTAGTGCTGGGCAGGGGTACCTTGGACACAGGCGTGGTCTTCTCATTTGCTAGGGCTAACATTAGCCATAGATTTGTTTCAACTTGATGCCAGTGGTTTGCTCAGTTAGTGCTGGGCAGGGGTACCTCAGCCACAGGCGTGGTCTTCTCATTGGCTGGGGCTAACATTAGCCATAGTGGGGCCATTGAAAGGGCTCTGGGTCTGCTAAACTGGATCAGGTCCTGCAAAATTTGTGATTACCTCTTGCTCAGCTGCTTCCTTTAGATTTTCTGTTAACCTTGGCGTGTTTTTGCTCTTGGAGCCAAGTTGTCTCAGTGCACCAAGATATAAGCTTTTCTGGCTCTTTGGGAAAAGAGTTTCTCTTTTGTCTCTTCCTCTTTTGCTCCCTAACTGTGCACACAGGCTCATCTTGCTTGCTTCCCATCACTCTGTCTTCCCCTTTCCTTTATTTGCTCTCTCTCTTTTCTTTTTTGGGAGGAGAGCAACAGCGAGAGAATCTTAGTCTTCATGCCCCATGTAGAGCTGATGCAGAGCTCAGTCTCATGACCGTGAGATCATGACCTGAGCCTAAATCAAGAGACAGACACTTAACCAACTGAGCCACCCAGGTATCCCCTACTTCACATTTCTCATGAGACGTTGTTCCATCGGGATCTTGATTACTTTCTTTGGAAAAGTCCAGTAAAGCCCTGCTGTGAATACAGTAGGTCTTTTGCTCCCCTTGTTCTATTTCCACATGACAACTCTATCACCTGCTCTGGGACTCAAAGACTCCATGGTGGTGAGTCTCAAAACAAATTTGGTAGCTGTGAATTTGTAGTGGATAAATCTCAAGAGCTGATGTTTACTTCAGATCAACTGCCTCTATTGGGCAAAGAGATCAAAAAGCATAGCAGCTCCTCATGATTTTTTTTTTAAAAGATTTTATTTCTTTATTCATGAGAGACACAGAGAGGCAGAGACGCAGGCAGAGGGAGAAGCAGCTCCCTGCAGGGAGCCTGATATGGGGCTCGATCCCGGGACTCCATGATCATGACCTGCGCTGAAGGTAGACGTTCAGCCACTGAGCCTCCCAGGTGTCCCCTCTAATGATTTTTTGACCTTTAAACCAGTGAAGTGACTGGTAAGGAAAGAGGAAAGTGATTAAAATCTTAAAAAAAAAAAAAAAAGAAAATAAATACTGCCTATATGGCTGTTTCAAACACCAGAGTCTGGCACATCGGAGACATTACATATTGATTTAACAAATGAGTATCTTCTGACTGTACCAGTTTTATAATCTTCTCATATATGGATCTATTCATACCACTGACCCTGCTCAAAATTCTGAACCTGATCCCACATGCACTGCTTTTCTATACAGCTGCTGGTTTTTAGCCCGGCATATCAAGCTTTCTGCAATCTGGCCCAACAGCCCTGTGTCTGCTAGTCCCTTATTATTCTCCTTATTCCCAGCCAGACTGGGTCATTTGTTCCTGGGAACCGCATTGTGTTTTTGCCTGTGGTTTTGGCATACAATTTCCTCCGCTTTGATTTTTCTCTAGCTTTTCTCAACATTTTGCTGTGTACAACTTTATCTCTTACCAATATCCAGCAAATGCCTCTTCCATGAAGTCTTCCCTGCCTGCTGCCTTGCCCAAGGGGTGATCTTTCCTTTCCCTCTCTCTGAACTCTCACTGAACTGTGGAGCTCTTGTGCATGTGGCTTTTCTTAACTGCTGTCCCTTTCTTCTAGGCAATTAGCTCCCTGGACAAGGAGTGTAACCTTTTTATTGCCTATGTCTATAAATGCCTAGCATAGCACATTGTACCTAAGCACTTGGTAAATGTTACCTTGAATGGGACTACCGTAGTTCTGAATCCAGTTCTAGTGGAATCCTACTAGAGCTTGAGGTCTGTTGGCAGAGTAGGATGTGAGTTAGGAGACATGGCTTCATCTCTTGCTTTATTACTTAAAGCTACCTGAGTAAGTAATTGAACTTTGTGTTCTGTCATTGTCAGGAGAAAATGGTTTTCTTTCACCTAGTTTTGGAAGAAATGTTGAGAGCAAGTGAGAAAACATCTTGAAAATGGTAGAACTCTTTACATGCACTGGTACCAAATTTTGTGCTTAAAAATATGCTAAAGAATCTGTATTTGGGAGCTGCCTTTTAGGGAAGAGTCTCTTCTGAAGAATCTTCTTGATCATTCACCATGACCTGTTAGAGAGAGGGGTCTACCTTATAGCCCTGGAAGTAGCCCTAATTCTAATTTTTTTTTCTTGCTTTGTGAGGCTTTGTGATAATATTGAGAGGTGACAATTGTCATTATTGCATTTCTCTTTGACCTCGGCACTGAAACCACTTGTTCATGTGTTGTCCGTTAATTTAACGATAGCTCTTGAAAAAGCTGGTAAATATTCCAAACTAGCTAAACACAGTCTGTATTTACAGGCTCAGAAAGCTAATTGGAAATGGCAGTATGCTACGAAGCATGAATAACGCTGAAGAGAAGTGTAGTTACAAAGGGTCAGGAGTATGACTACTCAGTCTGGCGTGACAATTATGTATGTAAATGAGTTCATTCAAAATTAGATCCATCTCATTTTGGCTTTAGACTCCCTGATGAAAATAAACTGGGAAATGAATTGTCTAATTTAGGCACTTGCTACTGGTGCTTTAGCAATTTTATGAGTAGTTAAAGCATGCATCGTGCATATTGGAAAGTGTGTTTTAATGGGCATTTTAACTAACATTTTAAAGATATTCTCAGTAAAGGTATAACCTAGTTTACAGTATGTCCATTTCCTATATAAGCCATTTTATTTAAATAACTCTGCCAGCCTCACTATTATGATGGATTCATTTGGTAGAGCTATTACTGAAAGCTTTCTACATGTAATAGAAACTTTTTCCCCTCCTGCTTTAGCCGTAAAATGCTCAGGTTTGTCCCTTTTGGTTATGCAAAAGTTTTATGTTGGATTGTTATGATTCCCAGTCATGAGGGAATTGTGATGATTTTTAGAAAGTAATTATTAACTAGAAATGGATCTGGCAGTTAAGCTTAAAGGGCTCATGTGAGGTATCACAGTTTGAGAAAAGAGCTATGGAGCTTGACTATTTATGTATGTTTTCAATATTGTGAGTGTAATAGTGAAATCGTAGCAAGTCATTGTCATCTTTTTTTTTAGGACTTAAATGAGTTTAAGGAGATGACAGCATGTGTTTTCCCCAGGTAAGCTTTCTTTGAGGATTTGTTGTCCTTCATTCAAAATAGTTCTCATACTGTACAAGATACAAATAGGTAATAAATATCCAAAATAGTAATGATCCGATTGTGATTACAATCCAGTTGATAATAACTGGTTAATGGTTTAAGGGGTCTAACTGTGACCGATTGCTTTTGTAATTGATGATTGGTTTGATTGCATTAGAAACCAGAATTTGAACAGGGAGTGAAAGTTGGCAGCACCCCTCTTTTCTCTCACCCCATACCCTGCTGTCGGAAGAATTGGCAAAATCTTCAAGAGTTGACTCTTGTCTCTCTTGTACGTTGGACGTGCCTTGTCCCAGTCAAGCGACCAGTTGAGAATGTTCTGTAGTCAGTCCAGAACTGTTTGGCTAGAGATTTTTTCCCCCCTCATCTCTAAGTTGCTGCCTTGACCTGAGAGTGTCTCCCACAGTTAATGTCACAGGGTAGTTCTGATATGTCACACATCACATGTCTGCTAGATCATGTGTCCGCCACGTGGAGCCTCTAGAGCAAGAGTCTGTGTTTGAGGACCTGTCTGAAGATGAACAGGTGTGGTGGTAGAGCCGTTGCTCTTACATCTGGGCTAATTCTGCCCTGTTATCTATTACTCTTCACATTTATGTCAAAAGAAAGAGGGTTCTCACACTAGTGTCTGTCTCTCTGCATGTCTTTTTTCATTATTCCAATCTCTGACACCGAATTCTAAGAAATAACAATGGTATGAAACCACCAAATATAGATTTTAACCACCAAGAGTTTATTTTGTGCCAGTCTGCGTGGTTTAGTACTTGGTAATGGCCTGGCAGGTACTAGACATACAGTGGTATTTAAACCATGTAAAAACTTACAAAGATCTCTGCCATCTTCTTGGAATCAATATAACCCACACCCTCTCAGGGTACAAGCAGTTCTAGAGCTTGTGCCCACCCTGACAGCCTCTTGATGAAGAAGGGCTGAGAGGACTGAGCCCCAGTGTAATGTAAGAGAGGTGCTTAATTCTCTTGTTGGCTTTTAGGACAGGAGACTGGCTCTTGGTTTGAGTAAAATATATTTTGGGCATTGATGTGCATTTTGTTTACCTTCTTAAAAATTCTTTTGTTTTTAGACTCTTGGATACAAAATTGATGGCCAGCACACAACCTTTTAAGGTATTTTTAAAACTTGAGCTACCACTGATAAACTTATGTTTGGAACTGTTTTGAATTGATACAAGGAGCTTGAATCAATTATCAGCTAGAATTCTGGTCTAGTTTAATTGTTATTTTCAAGTACATCCAAAAAGGAAAATAATTAGAAAAAGACTAAAAACAAATATACCAAATGTGAATAGTGGTTGTCTTGGATATTGGAATTATTTTTTTCCTCTCCTATATTCTTTTTGAATGTAAACATTTTTAGTATTAAAATATATAATGTATTTTTGGGGGAGTAGAGTGGGACGCTTTGCTGACTCAGTAGAACATGTGACTCTTGACTTGACCTCAGGGTCGTGAGTTTAGGCTCCATGTTGGGCATAGAGCTTACTAAAAAAAAGTGTGTGTGGGTGTGTGTAAAATGCATTTCTGAATAGGTTACGCATGGACATACTTCGTAATTTTCTTGATTTTATATATTTTGGTTATATTTTCTAATCAGAAAAATTCAGGTTAAAGTAAAATTGTTTGTTATTTTGTGAAGTGACTTTACATAACTGAATGAAATGAATGCCTGAACAGTATAGCTCACTGGCCTAAGTTCTGTAGGTATTTAAACACATCTCCAAAAACCTTTTATATGGTGATACTTTCAGCATGGTGAACCTGACACTGCTGTCTCTCACATTGAAGAAACCATGACTCCCAAGTTTCTTTAAAGAACACGAGGGGGCAGTACTAGATATACTTTTTTTTTATTTTTTTGGCCCTGACATTTGATGAATCTCTACTGTATGTTGTACTGAGCTGATTAAAGCTCATAATTCTCTGCTTTCTGGTTTGCAGGATATCATTAACAACACATCCCTTGCAGAATTGGAAAAGCGGTTAAAAGAGACGCCTTTCAACCCTCCTAAAGTTGGTAAGAAAATAAAGTGATCCTGTTAAGTACCTGAAGTCCTTGTGATCATATGTATCATAGGAGGAAGGTGAAACTGCTTGATACCATCATGCACATTTACAGATTTTGGCTGAGTTAACTTGCTTATGCCCTGTGTTGAATTACTGCTCTCTGAATAAAGATGGTCTTATAGTCCTAGGTCTATTTTATGTCAATAGATTTGGGTAGCCTGTTCATTGAGAAGTTTAGCAGGTAAAGCTTCAGAGCTTTTATTTCCTAATGCTTGGAATTCTCCCAAAACTTGATGTGTCTTTCTTTTTTCTAGGGTGCATTGTTTAAGCACAAAGAGTTGGTGATTCATTGCCAGGGGTCAAATGAAAATATGCTTTTTGTCCAGAAAAGCCCAAGAACTGAGTTTACAGATGAGGAAGAAGAGTGTCCACCCCTGCCTCCCATCAGAGGTGGCCAACAGCAGCAAGGAAAACCAGGGGGGAGGAATAGTTCTCGAGGCAGAGATGTGGTGCCATGTCTAGTCATGGCCGCTACCCAGGTGTTTGGTGAATCTGGCACATGTCACTTCCTTGGTTCCTGTACACCTCATTTAGTTGCTGACACTGTAATTAGCATTCCATTAGCTGTAGCCTGCAAACTTCTGAAGACATTGATAATTGGACTAATGGTTCAGAAATTGACAATGGAAGGTACTAAAGCAGCCAAGATTACAGCTATTTGCTTCCCTTTCTGGGTAATAGTCCAAAAAAGGAATTAAGAAAAGGAGTGAGGGTGAGGGAAGAAAGCCTAGACCAAATTTCTGTAACAGTATGATGGAAATAATTGATTTTGGAAATATATGTTTCAGCTGGTGGTAGAGTAGAGGGTATTATTTACCTGGCTATCATGTTAAAAGACTTTTTTAAAACTTAAAGTCTAATATTTAATATGGAGGTTAAAAGATTCTTGCTTAAACAGCCTTATATTGACATAAGAACAGTTGCAGTCTTTTCATTGTTCATTTCCCTTCATGCTTTTGGTTCTGTTATAATGTTTTTGGAATTCATTTCCAGAATGGCTCTAGGAACTATTTATGAGTTACAGGTTTTTTTTTTTTTAAGATTTATTTATATATTTTAGAGAGAGAGAGAGAGAGAGCGCAAGCAAAAGGCAGAGGGAGAGAAAGAGAGAATCTCAGACTCTGCGCTGAGCATAGAACAAGAGGTGGGACTCAATCCCACAACCCTGAGATCATGACCTGAGCCAAAATCAAGGTACCCCTATAAGTTAAAGTTCTATCCCATTCTTTCCCTATAATATTCTGGTACCTGGCAGAGAATTTACTCTAAAGCAGGTCACTCTTCCCAGACATTGTCTTCAGCAAGTGTATGTGTCAGTGTGACATAAGAATCGTGTTGTAAGGGACACCTGGGTGGCTTAGTGGTTGAGTGTCTGCCTTTGGTTTATTTATTTATTTGTTTGTTTGTTTATTTATTTTTGCCTTTGGTTTAGGTTGTGATCCCGGGGTCTTGGGATCAAGTCTCTCGTCAGGCTCCCTGCAGTGAGCCTATTTCTCCCTCTGCCTATGTCTGCCTTTCTCTCTGTGTCTCATGATTAAGTAAATAAAATCTTAAAAAAAAAAAAAAAATCATGTTATAAAATGGTCTCTTGGGGATCCCCGGGTGGTGCAGCGGTTTGGCGCCTGCCTTTGGCCCAGGGCGCGATCCTGGAGACCTGGGATCAAATCCCACATCGGGCTCCCGGTGCATGGAGCCTGCTTCTCCCTCTGCCTATGTCTCTGCCTCTCTCTTTCTCTCTCTGTGACTATCATAAATAAATAAAAATTAAAAAAAAAAATAAAATGGTCTCTCCTACAAAGTGTCCCCATGTTCCAGGGGCAGCACCAAAGCAAGTTCTGATCTTTTACTGGAGTTAGTTGTGCCGTCATCTTTAGATCCTTAAGCTTGAAAACATAGCAGAGGGCAGTGTTGAATTGACCTGCCAATATTGATTAGAGTCTTTTGCCATTTCGGAGGTTTACCTGAGGTATTGATGGATAATAGTAACTGAGCATTTGCCATGTACCTGGCACCATGGGAGAGCTTTACTGGCATTAGCTCATTTGATCCTCATGAACGAGGGAAGTTTGGTTTTCACCTCCATTCTGCTAAAGTGGAGGCTCAGAGTGGAAGTGACTTTCCCAATATCACATAGCAGTTGAATGGTGGAACATAGATTCAAACTTAGACAGTGGGATGCACAAATCCATGCTGTTATGAGTCATGACTGAAATACTTGTTATGTCCCAATGTTCCTTCTCAAGGAAGAAGTTCCTTGAGACTTCCAAGAGCAGTTGGAAGAGGGATCATCTTCATAGAGCAAGTTGTGCATGATTGTAAATAGCACCCATCAGAGTGCAGTGAGGAAGCCTCTAACTGGGCCTTGGATGATGTCACTTGAGCCATTTCTCTAGTCTAGACCCAAGCCCTCATTTTCAGTGACCATTTTATCTCACATTGCAAGGTCTTATGTGGAAAGAATTAAGAAGTAGATAGCCTTTTCCTGCTCATCTAGGATATTTCTATCCTAGACAGCATATTCCAATGCAATTTGGATTTGGTAGGGCACACTGCCCATCTTTATGATTTGTGATATCCTTGGGAAAACTTTTTTCTTTTTTCTCTTTAGAAAGTGCAGAAGGATTTCCAAGTTATGACACAGCTACTGAACAGCTCCATGAGGCAGGCTATGATGCTTATATCACAGGGCTGTGCTTCATCTCCATGGCGAACTACCTAGGTACTCCCTATACCTGTTTCTGGCAAACACATCGTAATCTGGGGTGTGTGTATGGGGGCGGATCTTGCCTGTCTACCATTTCCCTGGGGCCCACTCACCCAGGAAGAAATGGGAGGCTTGGAGGTCAGAGTTGGGGGAAATAGGGGTGGGGAGTGCATAAGGAGGACCCATTGACACTTACCTGGTGTGGTTCTTGCCCACTAGGAGGAGTGCCCCTTATCCTGATGAACTGTGCTATTGATTTACATAGATTGTTGTCTGAACTTTTAGGCTTTGTCTCCTTGGCTGTACATAATACTCTGCTTCTTTTCTTCATTAGGTTCTTTTCTTAGTCCTCCAAAAATTCATGTGTCGGCTAGATCAAAACTCATCGAACCTTTTTTTAACAAGTAAGTAACCAGGGTTCCAGTGCCCACGTTCTCTCACTGTTAAAGAGCCCAGTATCTGGGATGTCAGGTAGGGATGATTAGAAACTGTAGTGCATTTTTAGATAAAGTATTTCTCATCTCTAGTGACTCAGATGTTTTTCGAAAACAGAAATTGACCTTCTGGGAAATAATTTATTGTATCTATTGGCTTAAAAAAAAAAGAAAGAAAAGAAAAGAAAACACTGCCAAAGGCAGTGCATCTCTTCCAAGACAAAGAACTGGTGGTTTTGGCATTTAAATTACCTGCAAGGGAGACTCTGGTTGGGGGGGAGGGGTAAAGGGTAGGGGAAAGGGGGGGGGGAGTGTGTGTGTGTGTACACGTAGTTGGACCTAACACTGCTAACATGTGTTACACATGAGGTTATTATTTATACTTGCATTATTATCTCATTAAATAGTATTCTTTGTAAGAAGATGTTGACTCCACAAATGGCTTTTAAGATAGTCTATGGAGAAGTTTTGATTGTCGTTTTATCCCAAGCTTTCATGTGAATGGACCCAATGAAGTAAAAGCTTGCTTATGTACTCATTGTTGTAAGAAGTCTGTATGATTTAGGGAGATGTCTAAGTTCAGAGCATTTTCAAAGACTCTCAAGATGATTACTTCAAAGTGTGGTTTGTGCTTTCTTGGCACAGTTGAGATTAAAGTTATGGATGTGATCCTCAAGCTGGCCACAGTTGGGCTCTGTGCCAGAGCCCTAAAACCTTCTTTACCCGAGCTCTCTTAACAGGATTGGTTCTAGGAGATTCTGGGGGTGCCAGACAGTACAAGGCAGCCCACATGGGTCATTATTGCTGGGAGAAAGAACTGTTTCAGTGCTGAGTTGGTTACATCATTTCCTTACATTATATGCAGCACTTTACAATTTTATCAGTTCTTTACTGGGTAAGAATACCGTCTCCTTCGGATGTCTATGTAAATACTGGTATCACAGTGCTTGTACTTAGGTAACATGCTGCAGAGACAGATGTTAATTCCAAACATCTGGATTCCTACAGGTTTGGAATTTGTGTAGTCTGAGCAAGTTTTATCACACTCTAACTTCTTATTTTTTAAATCTTTGTTCTTTTCTGTGGAAGTTCAGAGGTAAATGTATTTGACTTTCAAAACATCTTTCAGAGAGGAACAGGAAACAGGGTAGTATATATTGAAAATTAAGTTGAGTTTTTTTATTAAGTTTTTAATTTTAATTCCAGTATAGTTAACATACAGCATCATATAAGTTTCAGGTGTGTACAATATAGGAATTCAACACTTCTGTACACTAGTATGCATAAGTGTACAAAGTTGAAATTTTTTTTTTGCATGGAAAATTAATTCTATAAACTAACAGTTGAATATTTGGTGTCTGTCCATTTCCTTATGTGCAAAACAAGATTTTCTTAGCTCTTCGCTTTTATTTTGAGGGCAGTGTTTATCTTTGTAAATCTTTGGAAGGGCAGCTTATGTCATAGACAGTGGAATGTGCAGGTGACCCTAAATATCATTCAGACCATGGCCATTCCTTGCATTTTTATGTGCAGGATGTTAAGTTTATTGTTTAGCAGTATTTTTCAACTGGAACATGTTTACTCATTTTTAAATATTTAATTAAAAAAATTTTTTTTAAACTAGGTTCCACAGCCAATGTGGGGCTTGAACTCACAACCTGAGATAGAGTCACATGCTCTTCCAACTGAGCTATCCAGGCACCTCTCTTTTTTAAATATTTAAGACAACAAATGTGTGTCTCCACTAAAATCAACTCCTTATAAAATCAGGTGATGAACACAAATTGGGTTCGATAATAGGCTGCATCTAGTTTATCAGCAACCTGTGTGACCAATATGAAGAGCAATCAAAATTAGCTTTAAGAAGCTTAGCAAAGATTTTATATATTAATAGATGAGTTTATTATTGCTAATAATGTTCAAGACTATTGCTCAAAAGAACTGAGTAAAACTACTTGTCTCCCATAGAAGTTAGAAAGGTTGCAGGAGATGTTAAACCCATAGTTTCATTTAAAGTATTTTTTAAAGATTTTATTTATTTGGGAGAGAGAGAGCAAGCAAATGAGCACAAGGAGGGTGAGGAGAGAGGGAGAGGCAGACTCCTCTGCTGAGCAGGAAGTCTTACAAGGGGCTTGATCCCAGGACCTCGGGATCACAACTTGAGCCAAAGGCAGATGCTTAACCGTCGAACCACCCAGGTGCCCCTTCAATTGAGAATGTTCATTCTTTTTTCTTTTCCCTAGAAATATACCGAAAGTAGTTGAGGATCGAAGAATCCTCCAGTGATATGGCACTGAAAATTCTTGATTTTTCGTTCCATTTTCTCTTCCATCTATAAAGGAAGAATATTTTCTTCATCTTTGTAGGAAAAAAGTCCAGCAGAATTTGAAATGCAAGATAAGAACTATTTTTATTCTATATTGGAATAGATTGGTCAAGTACAGTCCCTTTTTTTTTTTTGAAAAATAATTGATATGCAACATTGTATTAGTTTCAGGGGTATAACATAATGATTTGCTATACACACACACACACACACACACACACACACAGAACGAAATGTGGTCTTCCCTTCTCAGCCCATTTAGAAAGTGGGAAAAGGACTTGCTCTTTTTGACATTTTTCTGTGCTAATACCTCATTCTTTCTTCCATGAAGGTTTGTTTTATGACATTAACTTTGATTTTGTCTTTTTTTTTTTGGTCCAAGATTACCCTTATAGAGAAACATTCAAAAAGGGCCATCAACATGATCTCAAGTGGTTGATTTAAGAGAAATCTGTAAATTTCTCTGAGAGTTTGTTTGGCACCAGGCTTTTCTCAGTATGATCTTAACCAAATATGCATAGTCCTAACATAAATTTGGGTGGAAATCAAACTGCCTACATATGCAAATAACTTTTTGTTCCTCTCTCACCAGGTTTATGTTTAGAAAGTAAACCTTGAGGGGGGAATAAACTCCACCTATTTCTGCATTGTTCTGAATTAGTATTTGGCTGCATTAGTTATGCTTTTTTGGGAAGTTTTATTGAGAGCTATTGAGAAATCCCTGAGATAGCTGGCATTTGAGTGATCTGCAAAGACCGAATGTAGTCTGAGGTGCTTTCTGAGCCATATTTGTCTAGAAGAATGTCCTGTGAGGATTTTGCGTGCTGCCATTTTGTCTCTTTTATAGCCTGGGTGTCTCCTACATTTCTCCTCCCTTTGCTGTAATCAGAAGAGAAATGAAGTCATAAGGGGGCTGAGTGATGGGAATCCAGATCAGACCACTGCTGATGACTGGCAGTGTGGAATGTGCCCTTTGTTTATACTGTAGGCTCTCTGGGAAGGAAGTGATTTACCTTCTCTTATAACCTTGGTCAATTTTGATCAATGTTTGGAAAACCAGACAGAGAAGATCCTTTGGTCAAATCCTTTTAGGCTGGAAAGAGCTAAAAATACTCAGCTTTCTTTCTTTCTTTCTTTCTTTTTTGGAACCACAGAAAAGTACATAATCAGACTCTTGCCTTATGTTTTATTAATAGTCATCTGTGTCGGCAAGACGCGTTGAACTCTTCCTAAATAACCTTTTCTGAAGGTTTTTGGGAAGGTTATTTTTTATTTACCTCATTTCTTAGAAAGAGGAAGGAAATGAGCAATTCTCTCATTTTGGTTAATCTCCGTAAATAAGAGAATTAAACAGGAAGAATTGCCTGCAGTTTGCCTTAGAGGATGGCCATCTTGTTCTTGGCACAAGTTTCCTGTATAGGAGCAAGATTCTTGTAGAAATCTAGGCCTTCCTGGGATGGACATTGCTGGGGTTTTCTCTATGCTGGAGGTGAGGAGACAAGCCATGAGGAGTGTGATACACTCTTGGACAAATTGTTTCCTCCAAAAGATGGAGATAAAACTATTTGCCTCCCATAGAAGTTAGAGAGGTTGCAGGAGATGTTGATTGCCCGGTATTTATTATTTCCCTTTCTTGAAATATAAGAGAATTTAGCATGCTGGGGGATTCAAAAAGTAGATGTGGTAGTGGAATTTGTTTTGTGTTTCTAGTTTCATGATAAAAAAGAAAATTTGTTACCATGTGGATATAAAATTGGAGCAAATGTAAATTGTTCACTTTTGCTTGTACCCAACTCAATGTTTACTTACAAGAAATCAGGTGCTGATGAAGTGTGTCAGATTGGTACACAGTGGAACAAGTTTGCCTTGCTTTGGAGCATTTGTAAAAGTTCAGACAAATACAGTAGTTTACGGAAGGTTGTGTAGGTCTATGTAACCATGATTGGCATAGAGGAGGAGGGATCATTATGATACCTGAAATACAGCACCCATGTTTTTTCTCTTTTCCTCCATGGAAAGCCATTACATTCTGGTGGCAAGTTGTTTTCCCTTATTATAATAAAGATATGTGCATTATATTTGACATTGTAGAGATTTTTGAGCTGAAGGATTATAGGAAAACAAAATACCTCCTGTCTTCCTGGCCCTTGCACTGATAATGGGGAGAGCAAAGCTCATTTGCTTCGTTGACTAGCAACCGCCATTCATGCTGAGCAGTGTGGAGTGCCAGCTCGCCCGTGAGTTGTCCATGGGCCCATGGGCATAGAAGTGCAAACCCTGCTTGTCTCTTTTCTTTTTCCTGTCCTGCTGGTCCCTCCCTTATACAGAAGGTGCTGGAATAACAGGAGGATGAGGCAGATTGGTTCTGATTCACAGTGTTTTTAGCATCCTGGGTGATGGGTCAAATTTGTTACTGACTGTTCAGATTGGGTATAAAGTCCACTGTTGTGATATATTGGTTTTCCCCACCGTGAGACTTCTGACATCCCACCATAAGCAAGAGTCACAGCACAGTTTGTGCTGTTGGTAAGGCGTAGCCGGTGATGTCATGATAGTCCACATAACTGGTTCCATTTGCATTTAAAATTTTAAGTCACTTGATTAGCTTCTTCAGTGGAATTGCTTCACTCTGGGGTATCCTATAGTCTAATGTAGTTGTGATCTCCCACTTATGCCTGTACCGTTTTGGGCAAGTAACTTGAACCTCTCTATGTCTCAGCTTCCTCATCTGTAAATGGAGAATCTTCATACACATTTGATAAGGTTGTAGTGAGGGTAAAATTACATGAATGTCTGTAAAATGCACAGTGCCTGGCACATTGTGGCTCTCGATCATCCTGGTACTGCTGCCACTGCTCTGGGGACATTTATACTTGGTGGATGTGCTTCTCTGACAAGATGCTGGGAACACATGGAGGAGCTGTTGTACTTTCACAGAAGACACTCTATAATTGTACCTTTTTGTTTGTTTTAAATATTTACCCATTTATTTGGCGGGGGGTGTGTGTGAGGAGGGTCAGAGGGAGAGGGAGAGAGAGAATCCCAAGGAGACTTTGCGCTGAACCCGACATGGGGCTGTATATCATGCCAGAGCTGAAACCAAGAATCAGAATCCTGACTGAGCTACCCGGGCGCCCGAATCATACCTTTTGTACTTCACACACCCTGAAGGTGAGGGTTTGTGTTCAATCTTGAGCCTTGATCAGAAAAAGGAAGGGAAGGAGGAAAGGCTGCTTGTAACCAAATGGTGTCCAGGGGGAAGATTTGAATGTGTTTTCTCATTTGCTTGTTGGTTTTGCCCTGAGGCATGTGGTGGTTTCTCAGTCTTTGTGCTGTGTAGCACTTCCAGGTGTAGATTTTAACAGAGAGGAGAGGAAAGAAATGGCATTTACTTATGAACCTGTTTCTTTTTATTTTTTTAACAGCTTTATTGGGATGTAAATTCATATACCAAATAATTCACGCATTATAGAGATCAATGGTTTTTGGTATATGACATTATTATCTTTTAAAAATTATTGTAAGATATGTGTAACATACAATTTGGCATTTGAAACATTTTTTTTTTTAAAGATTTATTTGAAAGAGAGAAAGAACACACGGAGTTGGGGGAGGGAGAAGGAGAGAGAGAATCTTAAGCAGGCTCCATGCCCGGTACAGAGTCCAACCCTGAGATCACGACCTGAGCTGAAATCAAGAGTCAGACTTTTAACCAACTGAGTTACCCAGATGCCCCGCAAACAAATTTAAATCTACAATTCAGTGGCACTATTCACTGTATTGTGCCGACATCATCATTCTCTGTTCTCAGAGCTTCTTGTTCACCAGCAGCAAGTCTGTATCCAGTAAGCAATAACTCTCTGCTCCTGCCTCTCCTCAGCTCTGGGAACCTCTGATCTACTTTTCTACCTCTATACATTTGTCCTTCAGTGAGCTGTTCCTTTTTGAGCAACTCATTGGTTCTGTGAGATCTTAATCTGTTAGAACCACTGATAACTTTGCATATGCCCTACTTTGCAAACTCCCGGAGCACTTTTTTTTTTTAATTTGCTGTTTTAGGTTTAGATCACTTCTTAAGCCCCAAAGCCCTGAGATTTGTGGATGTAAAGCTGTGCAAACCCCTCCCCCCCCAGGGGGGTGTTGCTTGTTTGCAGCGCTGCAGAGGCACGATGAATAAGGCAGAGGACTCAGGCTGGGCCATCATGATGCTCACATGGGACATTCATCCTTTCTGTAGCTAGGTTTCCACATCTGTGAAATGCGGATCATAAATGTCCACCTGGTAGGCTTGGCCTCAGGTTGCAGTGTAACATCAATAAGGCTGCTCACTAGAGGGGTGTGGCATGTCTTGGGTGCACAGAGTGTAGCTGTTGCTGTGGCTTTCACCACAGTGAACTTCCAAGAAAGTAACATGATTCTAGTTTTTCCTGGTATCTGAGGCAGTGGTAGATGAACAAAGTGGGCTGTATGTACTTAGTTAAGTTTTCTCGGGTGGCAAAGTTTTCTCGGGTGGCAATCTCTGGGTTGTGAGCTCAGGAAATAGGCAGAAGTGCCTGATGCCAATCAAATCCTTTTTATAGAGAACAGCAACCTGGAATCCTCTTAAGAAAACATTGCCTGTCTTTGTATCTTAATGATAAAGGTCTTGCTGCAAGGTTGGACTGTGAATGGGAAGAAGAAACTCCCTGCCCGTGTGCCAGTCATACTCATGTGTCTTGAGCCTTATGATGCTGGCAAGGCAGAGAAGTGAAATACAGTCTCTTCTACTTGTCTGCCCCCAGGAGCAGCTGTGCTGTGTGCATGTCTCTTGCCACAGAAGCCCGGAACTGAGGGGTCAGGGAGGCAGGATGGAGGCAGACAGTAGTAGTGGTGATTGTGTGACCTTTTGTGTCCGACTGCCTGGCTCTCCCAGTAGTATCCTTTAATATTTCTGTTTGCAGTGCTTGAATGAAGGGCCGATGTCCTCTAGCCTTCACTTCTACCAGAGATGAATTTTGCCCCAGGGATAGGGATCATAGTCTACCACTCATTCTAAACTGATTAGAAGTGGACTGTGGTGCTGTTGCAGACATTACTTTTTAATCAGAGAGAGCCAAGAAGTACCTTTTATTAAAAAAAAAAAAAAAAATGGAGTCCATTTTCAGTATTTTCCAGATTGTGGAAATCTTGGGGTCCAGGGTCCTGAGGAGTGAAATCATAGCACTGCAGATGGCTTAGGGCAGCCTCCCCAGTTCCAGAAGTCTGAGAGCCAGTTTTTCTCCCTGGTTTTCAGAAGGTATTTTCCCCTGGTACACAGGATGTATTTTATCCTCACATACCTTAACGAAAGCCCTTTATTTCAACCCAAGTCATGTTTGCTTCCCTTATGGTTCCCCAAGCAACTAGAATAGCAGGGATCTCCAAGGATTGCCTTGGTTTGGTTACCCTGAGAATTCTTTAGTACAGTGGTTTTCAGAAAGGCAAAAGACCGGAGTCTAGGGCACACTGAATTATTCTCAGGCCTTTAGTCTGGCTTCTTAAGACTGAGAACCTGTGCTTATTTCCATGACTTCTTCAGGGAAGAGGGTGCTTGTCTTGAGGTGATATGGCTTATCTAATTTCTGCCTTGCAGTCTTGATTGCCAGGGATGTATCAGGCGAGCTGTGTCTGCGGCTTTATCAAAAGGCTGCTTTTTAAGGGGATCTTCAAGGACAACACACTGGGCACACCTCTTCTTGCCTTGCCATCCCCGTGCGTGCTACGGGAGCTGTGTGGATGCTGAGCTGTTCCAGCCTTGCGTGGGCTCTGGCTACTTTAAAAGTACATTTCCCCCTAGCTTAATGACTTGTTTATCATTACGATGAGCAAGTAATTTGTAGAGGTAAGGAAAAAAAAATCAGTCAACCCCTGGATATGTATTTAAATAGCTTGCCCCCTCCACAGTAGGGTATTTTACTAGTTTCCTGTGGCTGCTATAACAAATTCACCACGAGCTTGGAGGCGTACCACACCAGGAGTTTGTTCACACTCATGGTTGTAGAGGCCACAGGTTTGAAATCGGGGTGTTGGCAGGGCTGGTTTTCCTCCAGAGGCTCTGGGGAAAGAGTATGTTCCTTGCCTATTCTGGCTTTTGGTGACTGCTGGCAGTCCTTGTCCTCTGGCCACATCTCTCCAGTCTCTGCCTCCATGATCACATTGCGGCCTCCTCTGTGTGTGTGTGTGTGTGTGTGTGTGTGTGTCCGTCCCCGTCCTCCCTCTGCCTCTCTCATGAAGACACTTGGGCTGGCATTTAGGACTCCTGTGGGTTAGTCTAGGATAATGTTCTCAAGAGCCTTAGCTTAGTTACTAATTGCATCTGCTAAGACCCTTTGTCCAAGTAAAGCAACATTGAATAGAATGTGCGTGTATCTTTTTAGACCACCAGTCAGCCCACCATAGGCTGTTAGTAGTAAAGTCAGCATGCTTAGGTATTCCTTGCCTTACTTTGGCTCGGGCTGGGATAAACCAGGCAATGGTTATTTCCAAGGCTATTTAACATTTCATTCATACAATTTAAAGGTCACCAGTGTACCATGGTACTGAATATCTGGTACTGGCTACCCAAAATTTTCCCTACTGAACACCTTCCATTCTTCAGTGAGTTACCTACATCGTTTCCCCACGTTTACTGTCATCGCTGCCAGCAACTCTCAGAGGTAAATAATAATGTCCTCATTTTAAGATCTTATTTTTAAGTAATCTCTACGCCCAACGTGGGGCTCAGGCTTACAATCCTGAGCTCAAGAGTCATGCACTCTACCAAGCAGGTGCCCCAGTATGTCCCCATTTTCAAGCTAAGGCTGTCTGCCAAGGGTCTCAGGAATGGCAGAGTCAAGGATAACCCAGGTCTGTCCTCGACCAAGAATGGTTTCTTCTCCCACAGCACACAGTTTCTAAACAGACGATTCTGCAGTGGGTTGCACATTTTCTTAAGAGATGATGCTAGTATCTTTGAAAGATTTCCTTTTTTC
The DNA here is from genome assembly GCF_048418805.1 of Vulpes vulpes. Classification (NCBI taxonomy): domain Eukaryota; kingdom Metazoa; phylum Chordata; class Mammalia; order Carnivora; family Canidae; genus Vulpes; species Vulpes vulpes. The sequence continues at coordinate 103,594,044 of NC_132782.1, forward strand.
TTGTGTTTGGCCTGAGCAGTGGTCATAAAAGATGTTGACTCTGACCATCAGATCGTGTGGGGCTAGTTTCCTCTGACATTTTGTATTCTGCTGTTTCACAGGCCGTACAGACGTTGCCTTTGTATAATGCTTAGTTTAACATTTTTATTTGATGTAATTTGATATGGTTCATTTGATGGGGATTGTTTAAATGAGCTGCTGATTTTCTTTCTTTTCCCCCACTCTTCTCTCCCCCTCCTTGTTTGTTGTATCTGTTTAAGAAGGGCTGTGGGTTGGCTTCAGGACAGATGTCAGGTAATGCTCTATTTGTCAAAACATCAAGTGACTACACAGAAAACTGTGTGGTCCCCCCCCCCCCCAAGTGACATTAAAATAACCGATGCCACAGTAAGTCCCCTCTAGCCAGTGGTTGCCTTCATATTTTACACAAGCGCTTTAGTGAGCAAAATAAATGAGCTTGTTTTGTGAGAGATGTCTGCATGCTTCCTCCCCTGGATGATAAAATTAGTTTTTTATAGCACATAAATATGTATAATGATGAGCCCTTGCATACAAGGTTCTTATGAAGTGCTTTTACTGCTGTGCCCTGAAGGAAATACCAAGACCATTTGCAAGTACAGTAGGGCTGGCAGTCATTTAAAGGTTTCAATTTTCCTTTGGAAGGCTTGGGACTTGGGGTGAGCCTCAAATTAATTCACTGCTCAAATTGTGTTGAGATTAGATTTTACTCCACGTCTCTGTATCCCAGTCTTTAGTGGTGTGAGAGGAATGCAGTTTTTACTTGGAAATCTTTTTTTTTTGAGACAAAGCTTTTTAGGAACAGAAGTGTAGTCTAGAAGAAAACAGATGAACAAATGCAAATTTTTTGCTCATCGAATGAAATACAGCATTTCTAGGAGGAAGAGTGAAGAGTTTGGTGGCTTCAGGTTTTTCTTTTTGCCAGGGAAAGAGACCAGATATGCGCTGTTGTTCTTTATTCAGACATGCCGTAACATTAGAGATCCTTCCAGATCATTCAGGCTGGGTGTATGTGTGACATTGCCCAAGATAAACTCTTATGTATCCAGGCACCTCTAGATCTCTGTCTCAACTTGGGATATGCTGATTCACTGATTTTCCTGAGGGCAGTCGCAGGGTGTACGGCAGGTGTGCCCAGGAAGCCCGATGCCCAGGCAACCCAGGGTAGCAGCTCCTTATGCACCACAAATGTGCCCAGGCTGTCCTCGCCACCTGTTATTCCCATTGCCTTGGAATTTCAGCCTACCCAAAGCTCTTTCTTAAAGGCATCCTCATTTTGTATGTCTGGGCCCTGTTATAATTTAATCAGTCTTTAGAGCATTCCTCCCCGAAAAGTGTTTCTGGAGGCTTGTATCTCAAGCTCTTGCTTCAGTACCCACTAGGCATTTGTGTAATTGATGAGGACTAAATAGTTGACTTGTGCCTGGATGCTCCTACTGGGCTCCAGCCTTACCATTTCACATTGAGGCTTTGGAAACAGCTCAAGTTAAAAGCCAAATGTGAGGGGAGCACCCAGCAGAGGGTGGGGAGGCCATTAGTCCATTAGTGTAGAACTAGTGGTGAGAAGCTCAGGGTCTAAGTCCTTTCTCCGCTCCCTTCGTGGCCAAAGGTAAGCCACTGAACTAGGAAAAACTTGCTTCCTTATTCCTGGTATGATGAAGCCAGTACTTTACCCGTCCTGCAGACACCACAAAGGATCAAATAAGCTGAACATATAATGATAAATATTGTTATTTTAGTCAGGAACTTCGTACTTTTTTCTTTTTCTTTTTTAAAGATTTTTATTTATTTATTCATGAGAGACACACAGAGAGAGAGAGAGGCAGAGACACAGGCAGAGGGAGAAGCAGGCTCCATGCAGGGAGCCCGACTTGGGACTCGATCCCAGGACCCCGGGATCACTCCCTGGGCCGAAGGCGGGCGCTAAACCGCTGAGCCACCAAGTGATCCCCTTCTTCTTTTTTTTTTTTTTAAAGATTGTATTTATTCCTGAGAGACACTACTTTTTTCTTTTCTTTTTTTTTTTTTAAATTTTTTTTTTATTTATTTATGATAGTCACAGAGAGAGAGAGAGAGGCAGAGACACAGGCAGAGGGAGAAGCAGGCTCCATGCACCGGGAGCCCGATGTGGGATTCGATCCCGGGTCTCCAGGATCGCGCCCTGGGCCAAAGGCAGGCGCCAAACTGCTGCGCCACCCAGGGATCCCGACACTACTTTTTTCTAATTGAAACAAAAATACCTGCTCGTAATTTCACCAGCTCCCCCCCCCCCCCAAAAAAAATCCCTTCATTTTAGTGAACATTCTAGCAGTATGTTTTCTGTGTCTCTTTCATTTACTAATTGGTGCCAGTGTAATTCATTTACTGATTGAGATTATACGAATTCTTCAATTTTGTACCTTAAAAAATATAATAATGAATTTTCAAAAGACATTAAAACCAGTGGCCAGCCTCATGTGGATGACACTCAGTGGTTTGCCAGGTGGACATAGCATGGTCCACTTGTAGCTTAACCTTTGTGGTTGGACCTCTTGTCCCTAAGCACTTCCACTGCACTGTAATGGCCATGACCATTTTTTGCCAGTTGCTTCTTGAAAGTGGCCACGGACACACCACTCTGATTCACTTTCTTTCTCTGCCTTCGGATAGCCCTGGAAAGCATGCCACTAGGGGAGCAAAACTAAATATTTTCTACCATTTCTGAGTAGAATCATTGATTGTATACATAGATGTGATAACACAGAATTTTAAAAGAACTCTGATGATCTTTTCGGTTCCCAGAGGTTTGAGCCTCTTGTGAATAGTGTTCCTGAATCACCTTTTTGGATGCATTTTTGAATATCACTTTTGCCCTCTGTTTTTTGAGTTTAGCTGTATAAAATGGGTTAACACTGGCATCGTTGTGCAATCCCTTTTTATTCACTAGACAACTGGGGAATGGTTCAGATAAGCCATAGTCCAAGGCAAGCTGTTGTGTCATCAAATAACCTTTGATCTTAGTGTACTTCTCAGAGCGGCCTAGTGTGCTTTGTGGTTGCCAGAATCAGTGTCTGAAACTCATTGTTAAGGTCAGAATTTTGATAAGGTCAGAGGTGTCTGATGCAGTGTGTTACGTGTGTTATTCACGCAAGTGTTTGCTGGTCTTTGGTGCTGCACAAATGCTAAAGTTTAATGTGTGAATGCTAGAAGTGATCATTTGTAGCCAATTCACAGAACTGAGTTGGACTTTTGCAATGAGTTGCCAAGAGAGTGGTATTAGTAATCTTTTTTCTCTTCTTCAAAATGAGAACAGTAGTGGTTGGCAGTGATTTCCTCCAGTTTATCTCTTGCAGAGAAGCGAGTTGCTTGCTAAGGTCGAGCTCCTGGTTTCAGGGAGCAGTAGAAGACTTATTGCTTCCTAGATTTTGAGGTAGTCGTTGGTATTTGTTTTAATAGTTTTGTGTTTTTCTAAGCCAGACTCATTTAATGTAAACAAGTCATTAAGACTAATGCTTTTTGGAGAAGTTGGCACAACATCTTTCTTGGTCATTATCAGTGCTGGTTGATTAATGAATCACCATTAATGGCAGTTAGCACAACATTGAATATACTCTTTTCTGTTAACTCAGTGATTCTCAGTTCCCAGAGTCTCTGAGTCAGCAGGTCTCAAGTAGGGCCTGGGAATTTGCATTTCTGACCGGTTCCCAGGTGGTTCTCATGTAGCTAATCTAGGGAACTGCATTTTCATAAGGGCTCAAGGGTCTGGGCTCCTAGGAAGTTTTATATCTGAAATGAAATTCTTCAGTGACCAGTAAGCCTTCTCACACAGTCTAGGCCATGGTATCATCTGCCCTGGTCTGAAAAGGACATTGGTGGACTCACTCTTTGTGAGTGCCATGCAGCACATAGGAGACTCTTCGGAGATAAATGTCTTATGCACAGCTTACACTGGGTTGCTTGTTAAGGAGGCTGACCTGAAGTTACCTAGTCTGATGAGCAAAAGAGTTTACCGTTGCATCTTTCCAGACATGTTAGATACCTGAGATAAACCGCATCATGAGTCATACAATTGTAGAAACTAAAAATCTTATAGAGGCCAGAAAGGGTAAACTTTGTGTTGTGGCATCTAGAACGTGAACTTGAATTTATGGTTTCTTAGGATAGAATCCTGATATCAAATTGGCGACTGTACCAAATAAGAGTTTTAATTTTAATCTTTGACAGAGTTAGTATCAGCCATTTTAGACAATAAGCACTAAAATAATACTTCATCAAGAAGGCTTGTGGGAATGTGGCAAGACTCCCACCCTGTCGTGTCTTTACTGAATCCCAGCCATCTTGAATCTCTACTAAAATAGAAATACCGTTTTTTGCAAGTGTTGGCCCAAGTGTCTTTGTGGTTTTTTTTTTTTTAAGATTTTATTTATTTATTATTGAGACACACACACACACACATACACACACACACACACAGAGAGAGAGAGAGAGAGAGAGAGAAAGAGAGAGGCAGAGACACAGGCTCCCCGAGGGGAGCCTGATGTGGGAATCCATCCCAGGACCTGGGGATCATGACCTGAGCCAAAGGTAGATGCTCAACCGCTGAGCCACCCAGGTGCCTCTGCCCAAGTGTCTTTGCTGTGTGCAGTACAGCGCACAGTGAAGGAGCACCCTTGCATGTGTTTATCAGCCTCTCTACTTGCCCAGTGCATTCCCTCCTGGGTTGGAATGAATGCTGTCAAGCAGATGATCCACGTGTGAAGTCTTCTATCAGACCATTTCAGAGAGATGTAGGCCTTCTGACAGCCAGTGTGTGTGAGGCATACATATAATGAAAAGTTGTAATTTTACTTCAGAAGGGCAGGGATGTGACCAGAGCTGTGGCTTGCAGACAGCCTGGCACTCAGGGGTGGGAGGCCACTGGGGAGTTGATTTTGGTTCAGTTCCACTGACGCTCAGCTACAGTTTTAGGGTTGGTTTCCCAACTGCATAGCTTTCTGCAGAAGTGCTGGCTGCCAAGTCACACACAGAGTTGGTTTGCGTGTTCCTTCAGGGCTTGGGGCTATTCGTTTCTCTCAAAACCCCAGACATGGAGGCTTTGGGGAAGAGTGAGAAATGCTATTAATAATTTATTTGAAAGGGGTTTTTATTTAGTGAAAGTGTTGAGCAAGCAAACAAGATAGTGTGGAATTAACTACCTTAAAAAAATCTATTGAGTCTTTTAGCTAAGAACAGATTTTTTGCTTATTTTAGACAGAAGTGAAATTCAGATGAACTATTAGAGAACAAATCGCTTGTATATTGGGTGACAAAAGATATCTTTCAAAAAACGTCTCAAAACTCTTGCATGGTGAAATTAGTTGGGGAGGTCTCCTTTTTAAGTGCAATTTTTGTTGCTATTTATAGGTTGATAGGTTTTCTCAGTCTGTTAGTGAGGTCCCATGATTTTAGAAATAAAACAATATTTTAAAAACGAAATCAAGCAATTACAGACTCACACATGTGATTTTACCTCAGATTCCTCTCCCCACAGCGGATAACATAGTATACAGGATACACAAGATTGATTTAACTGGCTTTTTAGTCGTGTGTCTCTGAAAAAGTCTTTAGTTATTTAGTTATTTCCCTTGGGCCTCTCAGTTCTGGTAGCCTTTTTTTTTTTTTTTCTTTCTTTTTTAAGATTTTATTTATTTGAGAGATAGAGGGAGAGAGGGAGTGAGCACCAGTGAAGTAAGGGTCAGAGGCAGAGAGAGAATCTTAAGCAGACTCTGGGCTGAGTGTCGAGCCTGATTTGGAGCTCATGACCCAGAGATCATGACCTGAGTTGAAACCAAGAGTCAGACACTCAGCCACATGAGCTACCGAAGTGCCCCTGTTTTCTTTTTCGAATTAAAAAAATAAAAATAAAAATGAAAGGAATTTTAATTTTTTAAAAGATTTTATTTAAAAAAAATAAAAGATTTTATTTATTTATTCATGAGAAGCACACAGAGAGAGGCAGAGACATAGCAGAGGGAGAAGCAGGCTCCCTGCAGGGAGCTGGATGCAGGACTCAATCCTGGACCCTGGGATTACATCCTGAGCCAAAGGCAGACGTTCAACCACTGAGCCACGCAGGTGTCCCTGAAAGGAATTTTAAAAAACAAAGCTCAGTTTCCCAAAATCATTGGCTGCTTTTTTTTTTTTTTTAAATGGTGGTGGAGAGGTCTTTTTATTTATCAGATTTAATGAGAAAGCTTTACAAAGCTATAATCATAATATAAAATTTGGGACTTTTAAAAAAGTTTTTATTTAAATTCCAGTTAACATATCATGTATTTTTTTTTCTTTTACGTAACGTGTAATGTTAATATTAGTTTCAGGTGTACAACATAGTGATTTACTCTTCTATACATCATCCAGTGCTCATCATGACCAGTGTGCTCCTTCATCCCTATCATTTGTTTCACCCATTCCCCTCCCTCCCACTTCTCCTCTGGTGACCATCAGTGTTTTCTCTAGAGACAAGAGTCTATTTCTTGGTTTTTCTCTCTCCCTCTCTTATTTTCCTTTACTTATTTGTTTCTTAAATTCCACATATAAGTGAAGTAATACAGTTTTTGTCTTTCTCTGACTGACTGACTTTGCTTAGCATAATACCTTCTAGCTCCATCCATATTGTTGCAGATGGCAAGATTTCAGTCTTTTTTTTTTTTTTATTTCGGTCTTTTTGATGGCTTAGTCATATTCCATTGTGTATATATACCACATCTTCTTTCTCCATTCATCAGTTGATGGGCATCTGGGCTCTTTCCATAATTTGGCTATTGTAGATAATGCTGCTATAAACATCGGGGTGCAAGTATCCCTTTAAATGAGTAGTTCTGTATCCTTTGGGTAAATATGTAGTAGTGCAATTGCTGGATCATAGAGTAGTTCTACTTTTAACTTTTTAAGGACTCTCCATACTGTTTTCCAGAGTGGCTGCCTCAGTTTGTGTTCCAAGGATGGAGGTAGGGAGTATTATGCCAGGTGAAGTCAGTCAGAGAAAGACAAATATCATATGATTTCACCCATATGTGGAATTTAACAAGCAGACAAACGAGTGTAGGAGAGAAAAAAAGAGAGAGGCAGAGTAAGAGACACACTCTAGAAAACAAACTGATGGTTACAGGGGTGGGTGGGCAGAGGTGAGGGATGGGTGAAACAAGCAATGGGTCTTAAGGAGCGTACATGTCTTGATGAGCAGTGGGTGTTGTATGGAAGTGTTGAATCACCATATTATATACCTGAAACTAATATTACACGGTATGTTAACTGGCTTTTTAAAAAAACTTAAAAAAAAAAAAAAGATTCCAGTGTTATTTTTACCAAAGTAGAAAAAAATCCAAAATATTTTGAAGTTTTCATAGTTATTTGGATTGTTTAATGCTCTTTTGAAATGATGAACCATCATTTACTGACTCCCCCTGCCACCACATCTTACTGAACCATAAGGTCAATTTTGATTTTGGAGGGTATTTGACATTATTGTCATAATTTGACATAGTGTAACAATGAACATGTCAATTCAGCTTTTATTCCTTTGTTGAAATTAGGGTTAAAAATTTAAATTATTTTTATGGTGCTTGATATGTTCCATAACTTTTAAATTAAATGTTTTTTATTTATTTGATTTTCGGAATTTGGGGACTGTCTCTAAATTTACTAAATGGAAAATTGAAAATTTTATGAAGCATAAAAATACTGAGCCTTCTCACCCAGGAATAACCTCATAGGTTCTGGTTGGCAGTAGTAATCATAGCTGTCATCGCTGAGAAACTTTTTTTTAAAGATTTTATTTATTTGAGAGAGAGAGAGAGCAAGCACAAGCAGGTTGAGCAGCAGAAGGAGAGGGAGACACAGACTCTTCACTGGTCAGGGAGCCTGATGCAGGGCTGGATCCCAGGACCCTTGGATCATGACCTGAGCCTAAGGCAGCCACTTAACAGACCAAAGGCACCCAGGCACCCCACTGAGAAACTCCTTTGTGCTAGGTGCTCTGTACATCTGAGTGTCTTCTGGCATCACTGGTACTATTGATTGAATTGAGTAAAATGGCTCCTAGAACGAGAATAGTATTCCTGAGCCTAAATTAGTGAACTAAAAATAAAATTGTTTTTTTAGCCATAGGATTTGGTTTATTAAATTGTAGGCCAGGCAACAAGTTCTTAAACCGCAGAGTGCCATGACTTCGTTTTTTCTGGCATTAACCGAATGGTGTTATTTACGCTGATGGTTCCATTTGTAAACTAGATCATGCCCTGCTTGGCTTTTGAATGCCTGGTAATAATGTGCCTTAATTGTGGGTCAGTGAAGCCAAACTAATTGCTTGTTGGGCTCTTGGATTGCCTTTTTAATTTGCAGTATAATATAGTCTCTACCAGAAATGCACTTATGTATTGTCATTTAAGTAAAACTTATTAAAATCATTTGCAGACAACAGAATGCGTGATATTTTGTCCATAATCTTGCTATTATGTACTTGTAATTTACCCTTTTTTTAAGTGCCTTTGTATCCTTTCCTTTGGAGGTACGCATAAAGTGACTGATATGTTTCATATCTGTGTGATAGCTTTCTTTACCAAACATTGTTTTGCTTTGTGCTTTTAATATGTTTTAAATGACAGTAATAGCATGAGCTTCTGAGATGGTCACTTACTTCAGACTGTGTAATTCACTCAATAAGATTGGCATTTATCCAATGACTTTCCATCTCAGTTAAAAAGAAAAAAAAAAAAAAAAAAGATACCGGTGCTGTCATTCTCAGCTCACAAAACACCAATCATAGGGGTTCCCTTTATAATTTTTAGGAACAGTTGTTAAGAAGTCAGTAAGATGGTTAGCATTCTGTAATGCTTGTTTTCTCTCACTTTCCCTTGATTAATGTGAGCAGACCTGCAGAGGACTTCCTTTTGACTCTTCAATGTCTAATTTCATTCATTTAGCTAATATTTATTGAGTAGCTTTTGAGTGTCAGGAACTTTTGTAGGTGTTGGGGATACCAAAGATTGTTTTTTTCACATTTATTTATGATAAATATTTAGTCCTAGAGAAAAATCTTTGAAGTGAATTGTAAGTACTTTTTTCAAATGATTTCAGATGGGGTAATATAATTAAGAGGCATCTAAGAAGCATTTAGTAAAGAATTTAATAGATGCTTGTATATGGTTTTTAATAGAAATGAGCCCGTTGTCTGTTTTTCTTTTCTTTTTGTAGGTTATTTCTTATGAGAGTCATGGATATCCCCTATCTAAACTTGGAAGGACCAGACTGTAAGTGATTTTTATTTTCTCATTTCATCTGCACGTTGAAGTGTGTGGTCTGGAAGGGATAACAGGAAAAATATTACCGAAGAAAGAGCTTTATTCACGTAAAAACAGGCAGTGATTTTGTGGTTGATATGAATAGTATGCTTAAGTTAATGGTACCCTTGGGTCTTGATTAACTCCTCTCTTTACTTACATTTTCCAGTTTATGCATGAGTTGAATTTTAAAAGAATATATATCTTCTCTTCATTATTTTGTTTTCATTCAGAACTCAGATTCATAATATTCTATAAATACACATAATAAATTTCGAGATGGCTAGCTATGTCAGTAACTAGAAGTTCTTTATTTTCTAGTTATTTGAATATGTATATATTGAAGTTGGGTAGGGTTTTTTTTTTTTTTTCCTTCTTCTTTTTCATTGAAAACCTTGGAAGGCTTGTCTGTCTGGGAAGTGGTTGCTGCTGTTTTGGATTATTCTCTACTTTCTCCTCCTTCCTGTCCCATTCTTCTGTTCCATTGCTCGTGCTAGTCTGGGTTTATTTGCCTTAATCCACACCACAGGGATATAGAAATGGGTGAGCTCTACCCAATGGTAATAGTCATTGTAGTGATGATCAGAACACATAGATTGCCCTCTAGATTAGACTTCTATTTTGATGCACTCTTCTCACAACAGTTCTGCAAGCTAAACATCATCATTCCCAGTTTATGGCCATGAGTGGCTAGAGCAGTTTGGTCTCTTGCTCAGAGGTGCACAGTTGAGTGGTGGGTCTGAGGTTAGAACATAAGACTGTGACTCAGGACTGTTTCTACTTAAACTCAGTCCATCGGATTTTGGACGGTGGTGCTAAGTAAACATACGAACAACTAGATTAACAGTAAAAAGTTAAACACTTAGTGAAATGTCTTGAACAAAGTAGCCATTTTTTCCCCCCCTTGAAATAATTTTCACGGGAACTTCATGAGCAGAGGTGGTATGCATAGAATTGTCAGGATTCAGTCCATTGTGAGTTCTATAAAGTATCAGAGCCAAAGATGAGGCTAAGATGGCAGAGTCATACCATTCCTAAAAATACTTTTAGTCGTTGTTTGGTAATCATGAGTCATTCCCAGCAGTTCCTCAAGAGAGCTGGGGGTTAGCTTCATTAAAGAACCACTGGTGTGTCATTCACTTTTCAGTTGTCAACCTTTTATCGAAAAATTTGTCCCATAGTGCAACCAAAACGTGATCATGTTCTTCATGTGACATTCCCCAAAGAATGGAAAACCAGTGACCTTTACCAGCTTTTCAGTGCCTTTGGTAAGTAAATCACAAGTGCATGTGTAGTTTTAGGATTTTGCTATGTTTCTGGTCTGTCCAGGTGGCCGCAGGTACAATGACAACTTCAGCTTGGACATGAAAGAGTATTACTATGCAAGGGTTTGATCTCACTCATGGAATTTTTCAAGGTTTGGTATATTGGTATCTTTGTACTAATATGATCTGTGGAACTTTTAATAGCACCCTACAATAGAGTGCTATTATTAATCCACAGAAAGCAGGATACTATTACTATGACTGCCCTTACTGCTGACCATTGAAAATGAATCTAGGCTGAGGATAAATCATTTTTAAGATTAAATTCAGAGGGAAGGTCTGTTTCGTAAGGACAGGCGGTCACTGCTTGACATTGAATAGTCCAAGCAGATGAACGCAGATGTTTGAGAGGACCAAAAGATGAGTTATGTGTGTAGTAGGGCTCTTCTCCTAATTCCTTTTTCTCAGATCAGGTGATAGGTTAAAAGGAACCGTCTTCTGATTAGGGTTCATAAAGACTGTTCTGATTGTCAGTCTCCAGCAGTGCCTGTTTATTTTAGCAAATGAAATATTTAAGCTGTTCTCTTTGGAAATTCTTGGATAAAGTAAAGGCAGCACAAACCTAAGTGGGCAATAATAAGACTGTTTAGTGTTTATGTACCTCAACAGGCTGGTATGTGGTTATTTAAAAAATATTTGAAGAGTTTATTAAAAGGTGGTGAAATGTTTGTTTTAAGGTTTAGTGTAAAAAGCAGATGCAAGGTAGGGCTCCTATACAACTAATACTTTTTTTTTTTTAATAATACCTTGTATAGATCAGACTGAAAGGAAGCCTCATGCTAGTATCACTGACTGCTTTAGATAGGTTTTTTTCTTCTTTATGCTTTTCTATATTTTTGTTTTTATTTTTTAGGGAAGGAGGGAGGGGGAGAGAGAGAGAGAAAGGAAGGGAAGGGGAGAGGGAGACGAAGACAATCTTAAGCAGACTCCACACCCAGCGCAGAACCTGACAAGGGGCTCCATCTCAGGATTTGGATATCCATCTCAGGACCCTAAGCCTATCTCAGGACCTGAGCTGAAATCAGGAGTCGGATGCTTAACCAATCAAGCCATTCAGGCATCCCAACTTTTCTGTATTTTCTAAAATAAGCATGTTTATAAGTAAAACACTTTATAGACTTAATTTTGGAAAAGTAAGCAGAAGGTAAGTTTCAGGAAAGTTATCCTAGTCTTTGCAGATGATCTCAATGACTTCTGAAATTCCAGTCCTGCTTTTTAATTTAAATACACATCTAGAAATGCAGTTGGATTTCACAGCTCATTTCTTTGAGGGTTTTGATGTTGTTGCTGTATTTTCTCAATTTGTATTGTTAAGTTCTTATCTCTCTGTAGTCAGCCTTTAATTGGCTAAATTAAGTAGAATGCTCTGAGTAGAATTTTGTTTTCATTTTAATGAAAAGGAATCAGTTGGGTGATACTGGACAGGTAGCTTCTGTATCTTTGTGTCCTCATTGGAGATGGTGATGTTGATGTTGGTAAGACCACTTACTATATATAAGCATTGCATGAGGATTAAATGAGCTGATTCATGGAAAGCAATTAGGATAGTATGTGGCATATAGCAACTACTTAGAGCCTGTTCACTATTATTATTTATTGAAAACACACAAGGTGGAGAAGTCACTTTTGTAATTGAGCAAGTTATTAGGGATCCTTACTGTGCAGTAGGGCATGAGTTTTTGTCCTATGACAGAGCAGTTTGCAAGCCTTTGAAAATTTGGGGAGGAATTAAAACATTCTTTGATTATTAAATTCCAGTGATGTCTGCCCATTTTTAGTAATTCTAGTCTTCCATGTTTTTTCAAGAAGAGCGGTAGCCAAATAATTAGACCTGGATATCAGATATCCAAATGAAGTCTGATAGTGATCTAAATGGTCAAATGCTCCCTTTACTTTTATTTCAACATTACAGGTAACATTCAGATATCCTGGATTGATGATACATCAGCATTTGTTTCTCTCAGCCAGCCGGAACAAGTACAGATTGGTAAGTGCTTTGGACATTTGTTTTGTAAATTAATTAAAGTGGGAGCTCACCTTCCTTATACTGTAGGTTCCTTTAGTTGATTAACAAGCACTGCAGCTTGGTTCAGAGCTGTCTCTAAAATAAAGGAGATAATTAGTACATATCACGTGTAGGTGAGAAAATAAGACAAATTTATTAGTTCATTAGACATACTATGTAATGTATCTTTTCATTTCCTTCCTGTTCCCTTCCATTGCACTTTTTCTAAAACGAGTTACAGATTTGCTTTGAAAATTAAAAGCAGCAAATTCAGAGGAATGGGGAACACCAAAAGGTGATACCTGTATTCTCCTTTCATCTCTGTACTTTTTCCATATATTTATAAGTTTTTGTGATCTATTCGTTTCATTTAACTTGTATGGAATACTGGTTTTACAAACTGAAAGATATTTTATTTGTTTTTAAAATAGGATGGTAGAAAGATGGAATGCCACATCTCTTACTGGACCCTAAATAATTTTGATATTAACCATCTCAAAATGTTCTCTTTTCTTAGGATGAAAAGTTATTGAATAAAATATGTATTGTTCAGCTACTTATTCAAATAGATTTCAAGTTTTTCTGGTGCTTAATAATGTAGGAGAAAATTAAATTTTTTCTTCTTATTTAATAAGGTGCCACATACTAAAACTCTGTAATTCTGAGAATGTAACTATATGAGTAATTACATAGAAAACTTCCACAAATATACATATTCAAATCAGAGTATTTTGGTGGTGGTTCTTAATTCTATGACCATTGCAGGACTATAGGCTATATTGTAGTGAAAAGCTTGAGCTCTGAGATCATGCTGCTGCACTACCTCTAGTTGTGTGACCTTGGGCAAGTTATTTCACCTTGAGAAACTTCTGGTTATCTCTGTAAACTGGGATCATAGTATGGGCTTACTGGGGTTATTGTTAGGATTACATGAGATTTCATATATTTCATATATATATACCGTGGCAGAGCTTTGAACTTTTACAATGGTCATTAATAGTGGATTTCATTGTGAGGTGTACTTTGGGAACACATGACACCAAGAATTAGCGTTGGATGAACGGTGTGAATGTTGTCACTTGTTAATAGGGAGACCATTGAGATGGTGCACAAAAGAACTGATTATTAGAGAGGTGAAGATAACCTCAAGGGGGAGAAGGGACTCTGAGAACATAGGGAGATATTCTGTGGCCATAAGGACGCAGAACCAGAACTCCTGGCTGGAAGTCCAATCAAACGTCCTCTGCTCAGCTTCTCCCTTTAGATTTCCCGCTGGTCACACTTGGGTGACATTGAAACTCTGCAGTGGGATGGAAGGAGATGCAAAGGCTTGGAAGCCAGACTGCCCCAGGGACTAACCTCACCTTTACCACCTGTCAGCCCTGTGTCTTTGGGCAGGTTCCGTAAACTCAGAAAGCTTCCGGCTCCTCTGTCTGAGAGGTGGAGGTGATGATGGTTCCTCTGTGAAATGAGATCACGGACATTAAGTGCCCAGCAGGGAGCCTGGCACTCCACAAGCAGTGCTTGACAAATGATAGGTAATTATTAAAATATCTGCTTGGCCTCCCTTGCCGTGAACAGTAAAAATGAGAGTCTGTAAAAACTCTAAGACACTAGCTGGTGGTGTCTGCTTGCAAATACAAGCATAATTCCTTGTTTATGTGTATGGGTGTCAGTGATGCTTTTCATGTTGCTGTTATACCACATTTGATGTCCTGTGAAGATTGCTCCCTCACTTACGATTGAAAGATGCCTCAAACAGTAGCCTCCCAGCTCAGTATTTCACTCAGTGATACCTAAAATCTGGGAGCTGCATTTCAGAATTACGTTGCCACAGAAGCTCTGCAGTGTGATTGTTTTTCCTTTTGTGTTGCTTCCCTGAGGGCAACATCGAGTCCATCTTCTTCCCCATTGACTCTTTCTTTAGTGCTTGGAATGCACTGTGGCTTGAGTAACTCAATGTGTGCCTGAGTTGGTAACATGGGGAAAAGGCCAAGGTGAAAGTGTGACCTTTTTACCTTTTTCCTCCTAGATCAAGTAGATGACTGTTGTGTCTTGATATATGCAGCTTTACTAGTAAAGTCTAAGTTTCCATTGTTGTCTCTTACACAAAAGACATCTCTTTTCTTTTTAAGATTGTATTTATTTATTTGAGAGAGAAGAGGTAGAGAGCACAGGCAAGGGGGAGGGGCAAAGGGAGAGGGAGAAGCAGACTCCCTGCTGAGCAGGGAGGGTGATGTGGGGCTCAGTCCCAGGACCCCGGGATCATGACCTGAGCCACAGGCAGACACTTAACTGACTGAGCCACCCAGCACCCTCACAAAAAGACAGCTCCTAACATAAATACCTGGCCATTTGCATGTGCCGTGCCTGTGACCATAATTCTCTTTGCCACAAAACATCCTCTTCCTCCAGAGCTTGGCTGTGTCCCACTTCCCTCATCTCAGCTTAAACATCCATTTCTCTGAATGTCTTCCCTGGCTCCCTGTGCAGGAGATTGGACCCCATTTTCTGTGCCAGCCTGGCCTCCTCTACTGACATGTCATGTTTTGACTGTCTTCTCTGGTAGACTATAAACTCTCTGAGAGCAGGGACCAGACCTCTTGCTCACCATTGTGTTTTCAGTGCTCAGGGTAGTCACTGACATTAGCAAAGAAGTTAAATGTTTGTTGAGCCCAGTAAGTGATATTCAGGGTATAATGACTTAGCAATGCCTTTCTTCATGGGCCGGATATATCTGATGTCTCTGGTCTTTTGCTGTGATTTATAAAATTATGCAGATGTTTCATTGAAAGACAGTGTAAAATCTGTTTTTTATTGCAGTTCTTTTAATGACAAGAGAGACCCAGGATGTCTAAAGTGCTGCAAACCGTATTAATGTTATCTTAAACAAATTACTTATTCATTTCAGCGGAAACAGAGGGCCTGTAGATCAATAACGTAACATTGGAAAAATCATTAAATGCCTATTTATATAGCAGCTTGTAATGGCTTCTTTGGCGCTGTTACAGACTGATTTTTGATTTACATTTAAGAAGTTGCTTCTTACCTGACACCTGTCTTTTTCTTTTGATAGCACTAAATCTAATCAAGATATTTTAAAAAGCCATTTTCAGTATCTTGAATATGAAAGTTCTCTTTTCCTGCAGAACTTTGTTGTACTAATTATTAAAACCCTTCTCTGAAACTAATAATATATAGTATATGTTAATTAAATTGAATTTAAATAAAAAATTAATTAAAAAAAACCCACCTTCTACCAAGTGCTATTTGGTTTGGTTGCTGATTTTTTGTTTGTTTGCAAGAGATTAGGTGAGCATTCCAGTGGCTTTGGGGTTGTCCAAGTGGTGAGAGCCCATACCAGCCATACATTCAACATTATTCCCTTGTAGCTCTTCAGATAAGGTAGTACATGACCATGGAGAACATCACCTATTCTCACTGTTTGAGAATTTTCCTCTAAGTAGCAGAGTAAGAGATCATCACCTTTAAGGGTCACATCTGAATAGCTCATTCATATTTAAGATTTTTATATTCCTAATGTAGTTTTGTTAAATGAGGGAGGGACCCAGCAATATTTTGAAAGTCAGAGAACCTTTTAGTCATACTCTCAATATTTAGCCATTGAGTATTTTTGAGTGTTCTAAACGCATTATAAATTTTCGTATGAATAGCTTGAGAGAAAAATAACCTTCTCATTTATTTTGAAAGCTGGAAATTGCAGTGCACTACCAGAAATTTATAAAAACACAAAAACTGATAAAAGCACTTTAAAAGATGTAGAAACCTGACAATTATTTTGTAAAAGCAGCACAAATTCAGGTATTTGTATAAATTACTGATATGCTGCCTTAGGAGCTTGTTCAGGACAGTGTGTTGGGATGGAGGGAGAAACTTGCTTCATTTTAGTCTAGGGTATGAGTGTGTTTATATTAAATCGTACTTTCAAAAGCACAGCTTTTATTTGTGCTGAACAGATGAATATTAGAGTTGTGGATATGACTGGAGGCCATTGTTCAATACTGTTTTGCTGAAAGGTGCTTATAACTTTAAACTTTACCTGTGCTTTTTGGTTCTCCTTTTAATGTCTGCAGAATTTGTAGTGATAACCGCTTGCTTCACATGCAGTATTGGTGATTTGTGTTCTCATTTTTCCTTGATCACACTAGCTGGGGGATACTGATTTTGATGATCTTTTCAAAGAGCCAGCTTTTGGCTTAGTTGTATTGTTTGTTTTTGTCTGTGTGCTGTATATCTGCTTTTTCTCCTTAGTTTTTTTTTTTTTTTTTTAAGATTTATTTATTTATTTTAGGGACAGAGAACGGAGAGCGCTCATGAGCATGAGTGGAAAGGGTAGAGAGAGAGGGAGAGAGACTTTCAAGCTGACTCCATGCTGAGTGTGGAGCCCAGTGTGGGGCTTGATCTCACAATCCTGAAAATATGACCTGAGCTGAAACCAAGAGTCAGCTGCTAAACCAACTGCGCCACCCAGGCACCCCTTTCTTCCTTTTTTTCTCCGTTCTTTTTCCTTTTTCTTTTCCTTTTCCCTTTCCCTTTCCCTTTTCCTTTTCATTTACCTTTTCCTTTCCCTGTACCCAATCTAGGGCTCAAACTCACAACCCCAAGATGAAGAGGCACATAGTCCTTCAGTTGAGCCAGCCAGGTGCCCTCTTTCCTTCCTTTTATTTCCTTTGGGTTTACTTTGCCCTTCTTCTTTCCACTTCCTGAGGTAGAACCATATGTGATTGATTTTTAAAAATTTTTCTAGGGGTGCCTGGGTGGCTCAGTTGATTAAGTATCCTACTCTTGATCTCGTCTCAGGTCTTGATGTTATGGTCGTGAGTTCAAGTCCTGCATTGAGCTCCATGCTGGACATGGAGCCTACTTAAAAAAAAAAATTCATCTAAAATTTTGTATGCCTGGCCTTCTAGAGATTGCCCATGGGTCATTATGGCTTAGTGGTTGGCCACTGATTGGTTAGGTGTGTGTTTGAACACTATGATCCAGTGAGGCTTTCCACCCTTTGACAGCTGGGTTGGGGAAGACTTTCAGCATTCAAGCAGTTCTCAAGTCTTCCCCACCTCTTACTTTCAGCTGTACCTTCTTTTCTCCTGTGTGGGTGTACCAACCCTCACAGCCAGCTCATGCTGTGGATGTAGCCAAGACTCTTTCCTACTCATAGATTTTGACTTTTTTTTGTTGTTTCTAATATAAACATTTAAAGTCACAAATTAAAAAAAAAATAAAGTCACAAATTATTCTCTAAGCACTGCTTTAGGTGTATCCCACAAATTGCACGTTATCATTCCGTTATCCTTAAGTTAGATGCCTTTCTAATTTCTCTTTTTGACCCTGGATTATTTAGAAGTATGTTGCTTCATTTCTAGGTGATTCCCCATGGTCCCTTGTTACTAATTTCTAATTTAATTCTGTTGTGATTAGAGATTTCACCATGATTTCAGTCTTCTGAAGTTTACTGAAATTTGTATTAAGGCCTATCTTGCTGAACAGACTACGTGTACTTGAAAAGAATGTGAGTTCTGCAGTATATGGTTTGGTGTATAAATATTACTGTTGCTCAGATATTCAGTGTCTTTACTGATGTTTTATCTAATTTACCAATTTTGAGAGAGATGTTAATAAAATCTATGATTATGGAATTGTCTTTTTCCCCCTTTAATTTTGTCAGTTTTAAGGCTGTGTTATTAGATGCATACATACTTGTGACTACTTTTTTTCCCGATAAATTGACCTATTCATTTTGAAACATCCCTCTTTATCTTTTGTATCATTACTGTTTTTAGGCCTACCTTATTTGCTATTAATATAATCAGTCTATCCTTGTATGTGTGTTTTTTCAAAGATTTTATTTATTTATTTGAGAGAGGGAGAGAGCATGCAGGAATGGTGTGGGTAGGAGGGAGTAAAGGGAGAGAGGGAGAGGGAGAAGCAGACTTCCCGCTGAGCAGGGAGCTGGATGTAAGGCTTGATCTCAGGACTCTGAGATCATAACCTGAGCTGAAGGTAGATGCCAAAGGTAGAAACTGAGCCACTGAGGTGCCCTTATCCTTCTTGTGTTTTTTATGTTTGCCTAGTATATCGATATTTTTCCTTCCATAGACTCAACTTATCTGTCATATATAAATGTAATTACTTATATGCTTTTGTCATTTTAAAACTTGTTCTTTAAAGAAGTCCATATTACTTTCTCTCTTGTCTTTTTAATCTCATCCCTTCGCATTCTTTTTTAATGGTTGCTTTAGAAATTTTAACATCTATCCATAACTTTTCACAGTCTACTTAGAGTTCATATTATACCAGTTCACATATAATGTAGAAACCTTAACATGCGTAGATGTCCACTTAGTTTTCATGCTGTAGTTGGCGTATATATAATATGTGCATACGTTATAAATCCTATAAAGTGTTATAATTTTGCTTTAAAGAGTCATATGTATTTTAAGAAATTAAAAGGCGAAATTCTTTTCTCTTTACCCTGATATTTACCATTTCAGGTGTCTTCCTTCATTCCTGAAGATCCAAGTTTCTTTTGAGTATCATCTCACTTCAGCCTAAAGAACTTCCATCGGTATTTCTTGCAATGCTGCTCATTGTCTTAGGTTTTTTTTTTTTTTTTCAAACTACAACAGTCTTTATTTTGCCTTCATTCATGTAGGATATTTTAGCTGGCTCTATAGAATTCTGTATTTCTCTCTTAGCATTTTAAAGATGTTGATCCACTGTCTTCTGGTCTCCATGGTTTCTGATGAGACGTCTACAATAATTTCTGTCATTGTTGCCATATAGAAATGTAGATATTCAAGATTTTCTTTGTCATTGAATCAGTCATTGGATTTCAGCAGTTTGACTGTGATGTACTTAGGCATGGCTTTCTTTATAATTATCCTCTTGGGGTTGACTAACTGTCTTGAATCTGTAAATTTAATTTTTAAAAAATTTTAGAAGACTTTTTAAAAAAGTAATCTCTGCATCCAACATGAGGCTCGAACTCACAACCCCAAGATCAGGAGTTGCATGTTCTACTGATTGAGCTAGCCAGGTGCCCCTTGAATCTGTACATTTGTGTCTTTCACCAGATTTAGGAAGTTTTTAGACACTATTCAAGTATTTTGTTGTTGTTGTTGTTCTGTATTCTCTTGCCTCCCCTCTCCTGGGAGGCTCCAATTACCTGTATGCAGGAGACTTTTTGATATTGTTCCAAGGTTCCTGAGGCACTGTACATTTTTTTTTAACCTTTCTTTTTTCTTCTTCACATTGGTTAATTTCTATTTATCAATAAGCTCACTGGCTTTTCGTTCAGTCATCATTATTCTGCTCTTAAGCCCATCCAGTGAATTTTTTATTTCACGTATTGTGTTTTTCAGTTCTGTTATTTCCATTCAGTTTATTTTTATCTTTCCTATTTCTCTGTTGAGATTTCCTATCTTTCTTTATGTGGAGCCTCTGTTCCCTTTACCTCTGTGAACATAATTAGAATAGCTCCTTTAAAGTCTTTGTCTAATAATCCCAGCATCTGCATCACTGAGACGTTGGCATTAGTTGATCACTTTTCCCTTGAGCATGGGTCATGTTTTCTTGGCTCTTCCTATGTCAAATAACTTGGGATTGTTTCCTGGACACTGTGAATGTACTTTTGTGGAGATTCTGCATTCACTTATATTCCCTCAGAAGAGTCTTGATATTTTTGTTTTAGGTTTAGCAGCATTTAACTTACTGAAACTCAGATGACAAGCTCTCACATATCGTGGTGGGGGTTGCCTCAGATCTGAGCTCAAGACTGCCGTCAGCCTACCACCTGTAAGGTTAAGTGAGGGTCAGCCAGACACATGGGCTGAGTCTGTACACTAAATTTGGGCTTCCTGTTTTCTGTTTTTCTTCTGCCCTAGGATTCCCTTTGAATTCTAGTGCCATGAGTTGCCTACTGCTTCTGAGTCCTCCTACCAGGAAGACAGAGGACTTTCCTTGCAAAGTTCTAGTTGCCTCATGCCCTTGTAACTGCAATTTCCTCTTATGGTATAGTCACACAAAAAAACCCCAGGAAATTCACTTTGTGCTGGCTGGCTTCCTCTGGTTTTTTACTCCTTTGCAAAATCTACTTGTTTTTTTCATGTTTCAGGGCTCTCAGACACTTGCTTTTTGCATTTTTAACCCCCAGAGTTAAACAACCCTCATAGTTGTTTTCAGCAGAAAAGCTGATGTGTTTAGGAGCTTATTCCTTCCAATTCTGGAGGCAGAACACCTTTACCTGTGCTTTTAAATTGTTGCTCTTACATTGATGCAACACTTCTGCCATATTATAGAGCATGCTTAAACTACCTTTTTCTGCTCGTTAAATAACATTTTAAGAAAATATCATGTATAACACATTAAAAAAAAAACACTATGACTTCCCTCTTTTAGCCAATTAAAACTGACTTCAGTTCAGTTCCTTTTGGGTAGGCATGCATACCAACAGACAAAATCCAGATACAAAGTATTTGATATCTTGGCTTCTGTTTGTGGTCTTTTTCATAGTTCGCTAGTGTGTTACTGTATATTTATTCTTGTCAAAGAGGAAATGTGCAAAACACTCAAGAAAGAACTAAAAAAATGAGTGTTTTTCCCCTTCATATTAATTTTCCTAGTCTTAAACCTTGCATAGTATTGGTTTGCAACAATTATCTTGAATTACAACTGTAGCAATTAGATAAATGCGTTCAACTGTGACATGACTTTAGAAGGGTTCTATTAAATAAGCTTGTTTTAGAGGAAGGGATTG
Organism: Vulpes vulpes; assembly: GCF_048418805.1. Classification (NCBI taxonomy): domain Eukaryota; kingdom Metazoa; phylum Chordata; class Mammalia; order Carnivora; family Canidae; genus Vulpes; species Vulpes vulpes. Next base: position 103,615,470 of record NC_132782.1, read on the forward strand.
GTAACTTAACTTGTGTATGTAAATGACAAATGATTTTCATGCCATAAATAATGCATCCTAGAAACAATGTATTTGTTTTTATATACCCAAGATTTTTATGGTAGTGGCTTATTGATAAAGGAAAATCATTATTATGAGATGTGTAAATGTCTGTGTTTTGTGTACTTATCTTCTGTTGAAAACTTCTTAAAGCAGCTGACTTTTTTTTTAATTCCTCTAAGTCACTTAATCCACAAAAAGCACGGTGGAAGTTTTTAATAATATTTATTAAGAGCCTTCTTGTTTTCCTAATTCCCCCATGTGTTTAATCTTGAGAATTAGCAGTCTTACACATCTTTACTATGGAATCTGTATCAGGCAGATTTATTTGAAAGTAACAATAACTTGGACTTTCCCTAATTAGTATTCTTCAGGGCATTAGCTAGTATGAGAATTGGACGGAAAGCTTCCTGACTGCCACATAAGGCTTCCCAAGTTCTTAATATAATTACCAGCATTAAAGTAGCAGTGACAAAATGAGGTCTGTGGCAGTGAGAACATATCCAGGAGAAAATGCAGTGTTTGTGCTCTAGAGGTGGAGTTTTCGTGTTCTGTTGAATTGTTTCTGGTCCAAAGCAATGGATTTGATTTTTCTATTCAAGAGGCCATGTTATCCGGATCTAAGAATGTTGCTTCATGTTGCACTGTCAGAATATTCAGTAGATCTGTCATATTTAATTGTAATATTATTCATAACAAACTGCTCTTGTTGTGCTCTCCTGCTCCCAGTTTTAGAAGTAAATAAAATTCATTGTTGAAAATGTGAAAAATATTTGAAAATATAAAGAAGAAAACAATTCAGTCATGGCCTCACAACCTAGACATAATCCTAGTAATATTTTCATTTGTATTTCTTTTTTGTTTTATTTTGTATAGATAAGTGTTTTCATAACTTTTTAATATTAGTTGGGATCTGACTACAGATGTATTTTTGGATCGGCTTTTTAAGTTAATAGTAGGTCATGAGCATTTCTCATGCTGTCACACAGTTTTCTAGGAGAGTTTTCTTTTAATGGATTCATTACATTTCACATAACTAATTTATTTATATTCCTTTGGGATGGTAAGTATTGACTGTTTTAAATTCTTTATTTTAGGGGGCAGCCCCGGTGGCTCAGTGGTTTGGTGCTGCCTTCGGCCCAGGGTATGATCCTGGAGACCCGGGATCGAGTCCCGCTTCGGGCTCCCTGCATGGGGCCTGCTTCTCCCTCTGCCTGTCTGTGCCTCTCTCTCTCTCTGTGTCTCTCATGAATAAATGAATAGAATATTAAAAAAAAAAAGAACTTAAAAAAAATAAAACTTTATTTTAAAAAAATTTTAGTATTTTTATCAGTTTTTTAAAGATCTTATTTATTGGGGCACCTGGATGGCTCAATCGGTTAAGTGTCTGCCTTCAGCTCAGGTCATGATCCCAGGGTCCTGGTATTGAGGCTGGTATCAGGCTCCCTACTCAGTGGGGCATCTGCTTCTCCCTCTCCCACTGGCCCTCAACCCCCAATTCCTCTCCCCCTACTTATGCTCTCTCTTGCTCGCTATCTCTCTCTCTCAAATAAGTAAAATCTTAAAAAAAAAAGAAAAGAAAAAAATTTTATTTGTTTGACAGAGCAAGAGAGCACAGCAGCAGGGAGGGGTAGAGGGAGAGGGAGAAATGCCCTCCACCGAGCAGGGAGTCCAACACAGGGCTAGATCCCAGGAACCTGGGATCATGACCCAAGCCAAAGGCAGACACCCTAAATTAATTCTTTAAAGAGTGTGTTTATACCTTAGTCTTTGTACCTGAAGCAGAATCATTTTTTAAAATTAAATTTTTAAAATAAAATTCTGAAGATTGTGAAATCATTGAATTCAAATGATCTTGAAAAAAATCTAAAAACAACTCATGTTTTTCTTATTAAACAGTGATGATTTATTTTTGTTAATAGAAAAATTTTAAATGCGCAGAAAACTAAAAAAATCACCCAGTGTCCCCTCTTTATTAACAAAGATAATTGCAGTAATATTTGAGATTTACCTTTCCATTGTGCTTGTGTTAAATGTATATTTCATATAAGTTAATGTATACTTTACATACTATTTTAGTTCTTTTAACAGTTTTCTTTGTTGGACGTTTAATTTAAGCAATTTTAGGACCCTCCACTCCTGTTCCAAAATAAGCTTTTATTTATTCTTCTGATTGAGCCTTAGAATCTTTTGGTTAGGGTCACTCAAAAAGCCCCCTGGGATTTTTCACTGACATTTTTTTTTTTTTTGACATTTTAACAAATTAATGATATTGACATCTTTATTTGGACATACTGCTTCTGTATGACCAGGAATATAACGCGTCTCTGTATACATTCAGAGAATCTTGCATATCTTTGAATGCAGTGGTACGTTTGTTGATATTTTTATCATGCATACTATTTAAGGTTATGCAGAATACTTTGGAAAGCAAGGACCATCATGCCTGATTTAGTACCACAGTCATAGCTCCCTCTTGGTAAGTTTTTGGAATGTGGGTGGCAGTAGGAGATTAAAGCTGTGAGATCAATCTGCCTGATTGCTTTCAGGCCCCTAACAGACTAACTTTGAGGACTCAGTGTAAACGTAGTTCTCTGATTTTTATTCCTGAGGCTTCCCGTGCCATTTGGTGTTGTTTTTGTCACCAGAAAGAGGGAGCTGGTGTAGGTTAGCTGTGTCTATCTTCACACGTTTGCATTGCTTTCTCATCCACGATTTACAACCTATTTTAAAAAACAAAATAAATATGGTTTTACCAAATTTGAAATAGTATAAGTGAAATGATTTGGGGGTACCTCAATGGCTATTTAAAAATACTATTTGGTTACTAAAAATGTGACCAGTGAATCTCTTCGGATGGTAGGATTACAGGTAGATTTACTTTATTGTGGGTTTTTTTTTTTTTCATTTTCTGACTTTTTTAGAGTGAACAAGTATTAACTAGGTGTTAAAATATTTAAATTTAATACGAAAACATTACTTGCCTTTTTATAAGTGCAGGAGCATAGCAAAGGGAAATGTCTTACTTTTGAAACTCTTCAATGGTTGGCAGAGTTGTTCCTTCATATGGCTGACTGTAGTTATTTTGTATTTTTTTTCTAATCATGAAATTTATAGAATTAGTTTTTCTGGATTTTCCTCCTTTACCTTCTTGGTTTAAATCCTCTGTTCTGAAAGGGTGAGTATGAAACAGTTTTGATACATGCTTCTATTGATAATATTTCCACCCCTGGAGTGGACTCCTGGGTGGCTCAGTAGTGGAGTATCTGCCTTAGGCTCAGATCATGATCCCGAGGTCCTGCAATCAAGTCCCTCATTGGGTTCCCCATAGTGAGCTTGCTTCTCCCTCTGCCTATGTTTCTGCCTCTCTGTCTTTCATGACTAAATAAATAAAATCTTAAAAAAAATAATTTCCTCCATTGGGTATTTTACAACCTGTCTTTTCTCTTTTGTCTTAGAGAGAAGCCCAGATATTACTTTTTAGTAGCAGGATAAATGTCACGTCATTATGTTTAGCAAATATGCCAGAAATGCTAGACCACTGGAGTGTTGGGTAACTTAAAGTTGAGGTGGTGGTGACCCTAGCACTTCAGACCATGGTTTTGCCTTACCTTCTATACTCCACCTCAATATATCTAAGCATTACTTAGCTTTTTTAATGTTGTAGGATTATAAAAAGCAAACATTGCTTAAAACAAAACAAATCTCACTATGTAACTAGAAGGAATGCCCTTTGTCCTTTCTGCATGTTAATTGGAGAAATGTGGGGAACTGATTTGTTTTCCAGTTGCATCAAAGGCCAGGGAGCAAACTGCCATAGTCTTGGGAAAAGGAACATAGAAAAGATAACACATTAAAATAATATTTTGAAACTGAGATTTTTTCCTCCACACAAATCTTTATTGTTATTATAAGAGAAGGGAAATAAATCATAATAGCATATTACATAGCAAAAAGAAATACAAGCTACATATAAGACATCTGCTGATTTTAGTAATTGTCAATTCCTGAAATAAGTTTGCATCACTTTGAAGCATGAGCAGGGTCACATTTAGGTGTGTGTGTTTGTAATTGTGTTTCAGATGGTGTGTAAGCCTTATTGACTTACCACTGTATATTGCTAGGTACCCTTATGTGTCTATTATGTTCAGTGTTATTTATAGTAACAGAGAAGAGAATAATTATGAAGGGATTTCGCAGGGTTTTTAATAAGATGGTTTTCTTTTGAAATCTGCACTGTTAATCTTTACATAAATATTTGTCTACTGCTGAAGAACAGAAGGACTAAATTGAGATGGGGAATGGAGATGAAATAATAGTCTCTGCATTCAAGGAATTCATGGTTTAATGATGCAGACAGGTATCTAGATGGCGGGTGCATCAGCGCATGCTCAGTGCTATGTTAAGGGAGGGAGAACCCACCCAGACTATCGTGAAGATGCAGAGAAGGGTCAGCAGGGAAGGCTTCCTGGAGCAGGTGATGCTTGTGCTGATCCCAGCAGGTAGCCTGTGGAAGAAGGCTGAGAAAGCTTTAGTGAAGAGCAGGACCAGCATATCCTTTGGTAGGACTGGAGCGGAGGTCCAAGTGGTGGAATGGCTTGGGGGGGTCAAGGAGGGGAATGGAGAGGGGGCTGATAGAGGATAGAAACACAGGATTTGTATGTTAAAAATAGGAATTTGAATTTTATCCTTTTTATAAATCTTGCTATAATGTTGGTTTGGGCTTTTTTTTTTAATTTTTAAAAATAAAATATTACATCTAAGTAGTTTTCTTTTAGAAGTCTGAGGCCTTTTGAAAGAATTTCCAGGTGTTGAGTGGCAAGTTTGTCAACTAGACAGGGAGCTGCCTTTGGAAAGCTGGACTGTTGTCAGAGGCGTCCCTCCCACCCCTGCCCTGCCCCATGGCACTCTTCCAAATGCGTATGGTGGCATTATAGCACTGAGTCAAAAATAGATGGACATATTCGAGCAAGTTCTATTTATTTTTAAAAGTCTAGAAGGTTGGTTTTGCATTTACTCTAGTTCATGGCCTTTTCTAAGAGACTGAGGCCAAATTGAATTTATCTGGGAACCTGCCACATCTATAAATGCTACACAGAGTAATAAATGGGCCATTGGCTTCCAAGAATTGGTGACAGTGCACTTCAGTTCCTAATTTAGAGTTCATGAAAATTATCCCTTGACAAACAAGATTATAAAAAAAGAAATTCTGCTTGGATGGATCCATCTTTTGATAAACAGTTAAACGTTGTTTACACAAACATTACTGGAGTGAGTCAAGGTAGGGAGTAAATGACCAGATGATGGAATGCAGATGGCAGGTGACTGAGCCAAATCTTGTCCCGCTTGCTTTGCCTCACTCAGCAGACTACGCTAGGCTTCTTCAAGTGGGGAATAGCTGTGGTGTCTGGGAAGGTGCTAGTACAGGCTGGGGGAGGCTTTGTGGAGAGGCCTGAGTGTGGTCCTTGAGAGAGGGCCGACTAGGTTCGCAGAGAAGGGAGGGGTGTGCAAGTACCGAGGTAGGATGAAAGTGGATGTTGGCGACAGTGTTCGTCAGACGGTGGTTCACACTCCCTCATTGGGTTGTGAAATCATTTTAGTTAGTGTGATCAGCATTTTTATAAAAGGAAGGAGTTAGCAACTTTCAGAGTGAGTCCCATATACTAAAGGTAAGTTTGCTTTTTTTGATGTAACCCTTTTCAGGTATAAATCTGTACATGTGGATATACATCTGTTTACACTGCTTTGTAATAAAAATGTATTGTTGCAGGCTGTGGTCACAAAGGTTTGAGCTCACATGCTTTAGGAAACTTCCATATAGGCTGAGCACTATAACAGGTGCTTAGTAGTAGGGGAGGAAGTGAGGGTAACTCTGACAAAGATCTTGATCTTCAGGTGTTTCCTGTCTCTAGAGCAATCTGGGGCCAGGGATTCATGTGGACAGACCCTGGCGGGGAGTGCTCATTACTTTACATCTCCGCTGGCCAGGAGGAGATTTCCATGCTTCTCACCAAGAAAGGGATATTACACTTAAAAATCTCGCTCTGCTCTCCGTCCCCTTTGCTTGGGCCTCCTCATGGAGGGAGGACAAATGTCATATCTGATGAGTAAAAGGAAGAAGCTGACACCCAAAGGCTTTTTTTGACCAGGGGGTAGGGCCATAGCCTTGAAGAAGTCAGGCCTGGAAACCAGGTTTCTATTTCCTAGTCTCTTCTGGCAGCAGAGACTAGGAAATAGTTGAGAGTTTAGAGGCTCTGTGCAGCCGTCCAGTCTCTCCACTGATGGGGTCTCCTGATGGACTCTTCAGGCGGTGGCAGCAGCTATAGTAGGATGCTCCATTTACCTCAGGCCCAAGATCCACCACCAACACCATCTACTAGGGAGTATTATATACTCTGGGGGAACATACAGGTGATGCCGAGTCATCATTAGCTCTTCCATCTTTCCCTCAACTTGTTAGGACCCATAAGAGAGGATGATGCTCCCCACCTGTCATTCCCTACCCATGGGAGTTGTGGTTGGAAAGGGTCAGACTCAGAGCGCCTTGATTATTGCTGCCTCCGTCAGATTTCCACGTGGTGCCAGAGCAGTGGAAGGCCTCTTCTGCATGCCCCGTCAGGTGTGGGTGTGATTATGGTGGCACCATAAGGAATTTCTTTCACAGGGCATGGCAAGTTCTGCAGGATGGGAGAGCTGAGAGGCTGGGTGTGGCTGTAACATTTCTGAAAGTGGAATGACAACCAGGAGTGAGGGACCTCTGGTTAGAATTTTTTATGTTCTGTGATCGGTCTCTTAGGGTGTTTACTTACCACTGACATTGTTCAGATTTTGTGAAAACCCAATTTTCTAGTCTGCCACCCTTCTGGGTTAATTACCAAACAGTTAAAGTGCTTTTTAACTCTAGACAGGACTTTTCGTGTCTTAATTCTGGCTCGCCAACCAGAAGATGGTGCTGTGGTGCTGGCAGCCAATCCACCTTTCTCTCTTCAAGTTAAACTTGTCGTCTAAATGCTTATTCACGCTAAGTAACGTGGGCAGATTTGGTGTGTGGCATTCACAGTGCACCCCACATGCAGTGTGTCACCAGAATGGCATCATGGAACATTCGTAGGATCAACCCGACATGGGGGTGGGGGGTGCGGGGGTGGGAGAGGTGGGCCTTGATTAAGGGTGCTTGCTCAGGGCCACCTTTGCACTCGGGGTAGAGTGACAGTGTTGGAGTCAGGATGAAAACATCTTGTCGGTGCTGTGCTAGTTGGTTCCTAAAGTGACCCCTGTACTCACAAAGGATAAGAAGAGACAGGAGAAAGGGCCATGCCACTCCAGATGGTTAGCAGCAGGTTTGATACAATGAGGGAACTTCCTTACGATGCTTGTCTAGGGCTCCGCAAGATGAGTAGATCTGTGCAACTGCTGGCCAGAACATTCAGAGTTTGTACCCCTTCATGGGGTTCCTTTGTGTGTACTGCCCAGCTGGTCTCCACACCACCTTTCTCTCTCAAGGCTGTGTCCTTGGAACAGCTCCCACTGTGGGAATGGTAGGTAGGGAAGGACTGGGAAGGGTTTGAGGATCCTCTGATTGCCTGGAGCCAGCTCATGGGTCAGCTGGCGGTCACGTCCTCACCATTATCTCCCCCAATGTGTGTTTGATCTGTGTGCAGTCTTCCATGATTTGGTTTGAAGATTTATGAAGAGAGACGAGAGTAGTTTCCAGAGACAGAAAACATTTTTTCTCCTGTTCTCTTTCTGGAAAAGATCTGAGTACCTAGAGGAAAGTTCATGAATTAAGTTTATAAGAAATACTCTGCACAATTCATTGCTTAATTGAAAACTCAACCAGTTGGAATACCCGAGCCATCTCTCAATTTATTTTAGCCATTTGGAAGAAACCCAGATGGTATGACAGACTGGAGTAAAGCTGTGTGATCTTGGGTGCCTGACTTAACCTCTCTGAGCCTTCAGCTATTAGATGATGGTGGGAAAACATGCTGTTCAGGGCTGGGAAAAAATTGATGGAGGTAGTAAAGGTAACATTCTCGGCACAGTACCTGGCATGAGCTGCTTGGCCAGTGTTCACTTCTTTTCCTACATCACCCCTTTGAGAAAATCAGACATTAAAATAATAATATTGCTAACTTGATTTTATAAAAAGTATGCATTGCAGCATTGTGGAGACTGGATGCAGAAGCTCTTTGGTGTTTGTTTGCTCAGCTCGCAGAATGACATGGCCCTCAGGTGAGGCCATGCTTACGGCTACAAGTGACTTCCAGTTGGAACCTTCTCCTACCTTTACCTTTTGAACAAAAGACCAGAACTGTTGCCACAGTGATTTTCAGTTGTCTATCCTTTTCTTGCCCCTGGCTCCTGACAGCTGGGCTACCATTCTAACTCACCTCTTACCCTTACAGTGAGGGGCCTCCCTCAGAGCCTTCTTGGTGGGTGCACTTCACTAGGTACCAGAGCAGCTTTCTGTTATGGGGGCTAGCTCTTGAGAAGGTTCATCAGTAATGGGAAGATTCTGGACTCTGGACACAGAGAAGTCTGTAAGATGGCTGTAAAGTAGGTCTATGGATTTATTCTCAGACTCGGTTTGGGAAGCTGGTTGGGAATGGTCTTAAGAGTACAGTCCGTCCTCATCCTGCACAGATTCTGTGTTTGTGCATTCACCTACTCGTTAACATTTTTCTGTAACCTCAAAATCAGCACTCACGGAGCTTTTGTGGTCATTCTCCACCATGCGCAGAGGGCTGAACATCTGAGTCTTCCCGACGCACAAATTCCGCAGTTGAGGTGGAAGAAGGGGACGCTCTGCCTTCACGTTGTAGCTCCCAGGCTGTAAACAAGTGCCCTTTCATAGTCCATGTAGTGCCACATTTTCCATAGTTTTGTGCTTTTTTTTGTTGCTGTTTGAAATGCATCCGCCACTGGCATAGCGCCCAAATGCTGTCTAGCACTCCTGAGCAACAAGAAGACTGTGATGTGCCTTACGGAGAATATGTGGGTGTCAGATACGCTTTGTCCGGGCAGGAGTTACAGTGCTGTTGTTGGCGAGTTCAAATTAATGGATCAACGTCTATTAAGTAAGGTATCTTGAAACAGAAGCACACATAAAGCAAGAGCGCGTGCTGACTGGTTTACGAAAATGGGGCTCAAGCCTCTCACGCTGGTTTTCCACAGGAGCAGTGGCTCAGAGACTTCTGCTGTTTGTTCCTTTCTGCCTGCCTTTCTTCTCCAGGGGGTTTGGCCTGGAGCCCTTAGGGAGAAGGATTTCTGGGCTGCCTACTTTTTTATTTGTTTTTCAAGGACAGCTACCTGTTGAGAGCTTCAGGAGAACATTCTGGCTCTTGGCTAACAGGAGCCCTGGGCTGTTGCAGTGATGCATCCTAGCAGGTGGCTCGCACACTAGCTGGCAGTGACCATTGACAAGCAGGTGATGGAGACATAGGGTCTTTCTTTGGTGAGATGAGAATATTGATCTGTCTCCTCAGTTTATTATGACTTTGGTCATTTTTTTAAAAAAAAATCTTTTCTTTTTTTAAGATTTTATTTATTTATTCACAAGAGACACAGACAGAGAGAGGCAGAAACACAGGCAGAGGGAGAAGCAGGCTCCATTCAGGGAGCCCGATGTGGACTCGATCCCGAGACTTTGGGATCACGTCCTGAGTCAAAGGCAGATGCTCAACCACTGAATTACCCGGGCGTCCCTAAAAAAAAATCATACTTGTCTAGCTAAAGGATCAAGATTAGTTAAATTTGGTTGTGTATTGAACATCTGTGCTTTTAATTCTGTACTTTGAATTTGACTTTAATCAAAGATGGTGTTGTCTTTCTTTTTCTTGATACTGTCTTTCTTCATATCAATCCTCTCATTGTGGATTTCTACCTTAGCTTTTGTATTGCATGGTGAGGCTTGGGAAAACTAGGGGTGTGTGGTTTACCTGGCCAGCATCTTCATTTCAGCCTCATTTTAACTGGCACCTTGGCCCCCTTGAGAAAGGAAAGGGCTGAGATTTGAGAAGAGTAAAAGTAGTGGAGGATTCTCTTTGTTCTTTTGGCAGGTAGTTGGGAAAAGAACATGTAGCAAATTTGGTTGAAATCAAAGTGAGAGCCCCTAGTGCCCCATTCTCAACCTGTGTACATGGAAGCAGCAAGTATCCTTGGGTGCAGCAAGTGAGACTGTCCTGTGTCCCAGTGATCATGCATCCGGCACTCCACTTCCTTCACTCATGGACCTGCAAGCCTGTTCCACAGACACAGCCACACTGACTTTCATTTAGATGGGGTGTCTGAGAAGGACTGGGTGCCCTGCCTTGCTGTCTCGGAGGGGGTGCCCCTTTTGTGACTGTGGCATTGATGGGACTGTTATCAGTATTAACTACTGACACTGACAGGCCTCGGCCAACTTCACACCAGGCTTCCTGCGTTTTCCAGACACATCCTTATCTTTTGGTGGGGGGGTGGTGGTGGTGGTGCAGGGGTGTCATCTGTTTCATTTCTTGGCAGAGAACAGCCTTGATCCATTGGTGCATTTCCTTCCTCATCTGCAGTGAGAGTGGCATAAGAACTTAATCTGGATGTTTTCTTCAAAGGTCTTCAAGCTGAAATTCTGTGAGGAAGTTATCTGTAAATATCCTGGATAACTTTAGACAAGTAGAAACAGGGAAATACTTCAAGATCCCCATGGATTGGTTTTTTAAAAACTTATGAGTATCGGTATTTGTTCTAGAAAATATTCTAGACTTTTAAAATCTGTGATTGTTTGAATTCTCCTTTTTGTCCGTTGTCATGAAATTGAATCTTTCTTCCTTGCCATTACGTATACCATGTTGGGCTATATTTAAAGGAAGGATTCAGGGATGCCTGGGTGGCTCAGCAGTTACGCATCTGCCTTTGGCTCAGGGTGTGATCCTAGAGTCCCGGGACTGAGTCCACATCGGGCTCCCAGCATGGAGCCTGCTTCTTTTCCCTCTCCCTGTGTCTCTGCCTCTCTCTGTGTGTCTCTCATGAATAAATAAATAAAATCTTTAAAAAAATATATATATATATCTATATCTCCACGGTATCTGCTAATAGATTTAATGGATCTGAACGAGGAGAGATACAGATCGGAACCACGGGCCAGGATCTGAATGGCGCTGAAGGCTATATTTTGCTAATGTTCACTGCTTGGAGAAATTTTTACAACCAGTTGATAATCAATTTTAATATTGCTTCAGAGACATTTTAAGGGAATAATGTTTGGGAAATTGCATGTAAGTGGAGATAAAATTTTCGGTAAAGTATTTTAAGTAAATTTAAAGACTTTCCTCTAGATTTTCATTGGATTTCTAATTTGAATAAAGGGAACTTTTCCCCTGCCATGCTTGCTAGCGTTTTGAAAAGTGATTATGTTAGAGCTTGATCTTTGGCTTCTTATCTTGATAAATCGAATCCTCTTAATGCCGCAATTTAGCAGCAGCAGTGAACAGCTGCCCCTAGGAGTAAAGATCTTTTTTCATAATTCATGTTTGGACAGGAAGGTGTACCTGGTAATGAATCTTGATTATCTAAACTGCCAGTGATGGACCTAGGGTATGATAATATACTGGTTTGCCTTCAGGCCTCAGCTCTTCTTTGAGGCTTACTGATAAGGAAAAACAAAACAAAACAAAGAATTCTTATAACTAGGTAGTTGCCTTGGGGAAACAACAGCTCCTGAAATGTTTTATGTATCCTAGGCTGAGAAAAAAGGGAATTTAAATAAAATTCACAGGTTAGAACCAGCTATTTATGTTGTCTCTGGGCTCCCCTGAATGATTTAGTCTTTTGTCTTCTTAATCCCACATTGTTCCCAGGAGACACTGGGGCCAGGCAGGTTTTATTTTCCTCCTGTGGTTAACTGCTCTGTCTTTGCTACTGTGTCATAATCACTCCTTGTTCTCTGTGAGTGTACAGCCTTTCCTGTAGTGGTCACCTCTCTACATATGTACAATATTCATCTTAGGTTAGCTGGAAGATAGACTTCTCTGTGCTCCAAGAAATGGGGCAGAAAGCGAAGATGATTCTAATTTTGTGCCCCAGTCCTCACCACGGAGTTCTTGGCTCTGTTCACATCATATTAGAGAGTGTGGTTAAGATATTAGCTGAGTCTTGCTTTACGACCTGGTTCGTCTTTATAAAAATTCCAAGTGTGTTTTTGGAAAGAAAGTGTAATTTCTAATTCGGAAGTAAAGAGTGCCATTTGTCCAGGAAAGCCAGCTTTTTAAATATGTAGTTCTAATTTTTTGTTTATTTACTAATTATTTTTGTTTGCTTGATCTATAAATTTATAATTGGGACTTTTTTTTTTTTAACTCCTACGGTGGTTTCAACATTGTTGATTTTTCCTTGTAATTCTGTTGGGTTTTGCTTTGGATAGTTGAATGCTGTTGTTCTAATTAGTGATTTGTTTTGTTTTTCTGCCTAGAACTCAATTTTGTCTGAAATAACTTGTTTCTACCAAATTTTTGCTCTTTTGGCTAGTACTTGCCACAGATACCTTTGTCCACCCTTTTATTACTTTCAACCTTTCTGAAGTTGCTCTAGATGTATCTTTTGTGAATGACAAATGAAATTTGCTTCTCTTAAGTCTGAGAATGTTTGTCTTTTAAATGATGAATTTGGTCAATTTCTTAACACCCACTTGTGGAGCAGGCTTGGTACAGTTTCTCTTAAGGACTCTTCTCTTCCCAGCCCTAGCCTTAGGGATAGACTTGGTTGCCACTTCTCTGGGCCAATTGGTGGGTTCATTGTCCTTTGAGTAAGGGCCCAGGTGGGGAGAGATAAGTAGGGGGTTCGGGGATCAGGTTCACAGAAATCCCCCAAATGTGGAGGTGTAAGGAAACCTGAGATAAGGGAACACACCAGACCACCCGGCTCTAAGTGTGAGAGGCGGGGTCTTTTTTATGACAGTCAGTTGTGACTAACAATGAATAACCAGACCCTAGAAAGAAGTAACCCATTAAAGATATTATCACCAGACCTTACTTAAACCTAGACATCACAAGAATGATAAGGCCACAAGCTTCCTGGTCAGTTCTAAATAAAAGACTGTCAGTGGAGGCCCACATGGGCAACCCTATAGGGACCCTTTTCATTCTCACTCTCATTCCTGAGAGGTTTTTTTTTTTTTTCTCTGTATCCTTGCTTAATAAAACTCTGTCACTTTACTCACTCTCCTTTGTGCGATTCGTTCTTTGACTCTGTGAGACAAGAACCTCATTCTCTCGCTTCACTCTTCCCTGGGAGAAGGCAACTCTTCCATGGGTCTGGCTGCCTGCCCCCCACAAGCCCAGACCCACATCTGGATCTGGGTGTGCCTTCTGGATGTTGGGGCTGCTACCCAGACCTTGTGCCCCCAGCACCGCCTCTGCTGCTTCTGTTCTTCACCCCTGGCTTGATGTTCTCTGATTTTTGACACCCAAAGGATTTCCGTTTCTTTTTAGCTCAGCTCTACATTTGAAAAAATTAAAAAAGATGCTAGTTTTCTTTCTCTAATGCTCCTTTGTATTTCTGGTGGGAGGAAACGGCATTGTGCATTAGCTCTATCCAACCTCCACACTGGCACCCAGGTTCTCTTTGTTTCTTCATGTTGCCTAAGTGATGTCTGTGGCTACAGACCTTCTTATAATGTTGGTGTTGGGCTTTTCTTGCCGTTACAAGCTGAACTACTTTTACCTTTGACTTAACCCCTGTGTAATATTTAACAGAAATTGCGAATGGAAAACAACAGTATTTCTCTCTTAGGGTTCACAAATATTCACGAATGGTGAATCACGAATGTTCAGTTGTCCCATGTGTTCATTTACTGATGTGTGACTCTGTCCAGATTTTACCACCCGTCGGATGTTTGCCATGTTGGAGGATCGATGGGGGTTGGGACCTGCAGGCCATTGAACTTTTTTTGGCAACCCCAGTGTGCTCTCAGAGAACAGCTACAACAGCTTGAGTGTAGGGATATGTTGTCTCCATTTATTACTTGAACTCCTAATGCCACCAGTGCTAATGTTCTAAGGGAGCCAAATTCTGGTTGAGGTGTCTTGGTTGATGCTTAGGCCTCATCCGGATTATTCTGGAAAAAAAAATTAGAGGAACTCAGTCTCTTGCATATCAAGTGCTCTATTTTCCTTTTCTATGTGAAAAAGGAAGGATAATGCTTTGGTTTGCCAAAGTGTGTTGTTATAACAGCTCAGGGGAGAGCTGAAAAGCGAAAATGACATTCTGACAAATCTTTTACCTTAGTTAATGAACCTCTTCGGGGAACGAGGCTGGGCAACAGAGGGTCACATGCTGCAGCATAGTTATTGGAGAGGCCAATACGATGGAGAGTCTTGGGCCACAGAAAATTCTTATAGACTCTCTGAGGATCCCAAGGAGGGAGGGCAGAGGCTCCTATGGTCTGATTGTTTGAGTGAACTTTTTATTGCAGAAAACTTTTAAAGATATCCAAAAAAGACAGAACAATATTATAATGAATCCTTCCTATACTCACCCCCTTCCTCTTCAACCACCACCATGGCCAATCCTGTCTCATCTCTACCAACACCCACTCTCTCCCTTTTTGTCTTACTTTGAAGTATGTTCTAGATACCATATCATATTCAGTGGTAAAAGGAAAAAAAAATTCCACTGTGTATGTCTTAAAGATAGATTCTTTCTTTTTTTAAACATAGCCACAATATTATTATTACTCTTAAAAAATACATTCTTAATATCATCGAATATTCACTTACTGTTAAAATTTCCAATTATCTCACAATTATCTCAGAACAGACTTTTTCTGTTTGAGTCAAGATCTATGTAAGGGCCACACATGGTGGTTGTTGAAATGTCTATTACATCTCTTAAACTATGAGTCTTTCTCACAGACTCTTCCTCTCATTTGTTGAAAAAAAAACAGGGTCATTTGCAGTTTCCTGCAGTCCTGATTTTACTGGTTGTATCCCCTTGTGTTGTTTTATGTATTCTCTTGTCCTCCTCTTTAACCTAGATCCATTATTTTATTAGTGGTTGCTACATTGCTACATAGCAATAGGTAATTCTAGAATTCCTCATCCTGTATTTGTTGGAATGCATCTATAAAGAGAAGCTCTGACTTAATCTATTCTCAGACTTGCAACTAGTATAGAAAAAGCAGAATATATATTTGATTCTTTCCTTTCATCTATTGCTTGTTGAAAAAGTGAGTCGATTTACTAGAATTCTCAATGGTGACCAGTAAGTCAGTCATTTTGTTTTAGTATCATTATGAACTCATGGATGTATGGCCTGTAAATATCTTCAATGTGACACAGTCAATTGCAGTTTTGACCCTTACTGATGATCCAGTGATCCCAACTTGGCAAGGGAGAGCCTCTTTAGGTTGGCTGAGTCCTTTTGACTTGCCCTGTGATATGTCAAGGTGTTCCAAGGCTCATCTTGGACATTTTCTGCCCCAAACCTGGAATCAGCACTTCTCCAAGGGAGCTCTGGTTACTTTTCTGGTTACTGTTTCAAGACCATAATCTGGGTGCTAGAGTGCTCACAGTACTGGGTTGGTCATTGTTTCTGAGCCTTTACTAGAGCTAAGAAAATTTATTTTTTCTTTGTTGCTCGTTCTCTCTCAGATAAAAATACATCATGAATTCAAACTGATATTTCTTATTCAACATCAGAACTTTAGGTTTTTTAATTTAACCTCTTTCTGGCTTACATATGTATCTTCTTTCTCCTATACCAAGAATCCTGGTTCTCAGTGATAGCGGGAATGGTAGAGATAGAATATGACATATTCATTTGCATTTTCCCATAATACATACCCAGCAATCTCAGAATAACTAAACCAATGAAGTCACCGTTATGACAGTTTAATAGTTTTTTGCATTTCTTTTTAGCTTAGACTATCTCCTTTGAGGAATGTACAATCTGAGAGCTGTTTCAAAGCCTTCTCAGTTCTGTCCTTATGTATGGATATGCACAAGTCTTTTATAGAGACAGTCTTTCTTTCTACGGTCAGTTTTATTTGTTCTCCCTCCTTTAGTTGGTATGTTTTTAGGTTTTCTTTATTTTGTGTGTGTGTGTGTTTTAGAGCAACAGCGTTTTTGTTCTGAGGTCTACCATATTCTAATGCTCCTGTGTCATTCCTTAGCCACCTCCTTGTTTTATCATCTGTTAGTTCCCTTTGTGTGTACTATGTTTGGTAATACACTTTTAGCTGAAGCAGGTCACATGACCGTTTTGGATTCAAGGGGAGAAGCAAATGTACTCTTAATGGAAAGAGCAGGAAAGCCACATGGCAAAGGGGGTACATGAAAAGAAGGCAGGATTTATGGCCCTTTTACAATCTGCCACACTAGCACCATGTCATATTTTTATCCGGCCTCTTTTTAGTCATTGTCTATTGGTTTCCTACCATGAGCAATATTGAAATTAGCTACTAGTCTTTTGTTTCCTGCCTTTGCTCTCACCTGCATCTAGTTAGAAGAATTACCCTCTTACTCACCATTGCGAAGTTTAAGGAAGACAGCCCTCTTTTTCTGCTCGTATGCGCTCTCTGGTTTTCACCTTTTCTCTTTTTGGTAACTGTACTGTTTCTGCATTGGTGGAGTACACAGCTTCCCTACCATAACCATCATTCAGTCTCAGTTTTACAGGTGAATATATCCAAGTAATGCTCATTCTCAGTACTTACAATGATGCTTCTTCCATCTGGTTGTCTGAAGCTTATTCTCTAGTATGGCTTTTAGGAGAGAATGCTCACAGAATTCTTGCATGTTGGTTTGTCTATAGGTTTTATACTGGAAAGCCAGGTTAGTTAGATGCATATTTTTAGTAAAAGAGCATTGGTTCAAATATTCTTTCTTTGAGTATTTTATTTTTATTTTTTTTCTTTGAATATTTTAAATATGGCATTCCATTTACTTCTGGCTTGAGGTGCTTCTCTCAGTGTTACGGCAATCTGATTTTTTCTTCTCTTCTAAATGACTTATTCCCTTTGACTGGATGCCCAAGAGATTTTTTACTTTAATGTCCACTAGTTTTATTACAATATGTTTTCAGTCTAGTTGTTTGGGGTCTGTTTTCCCAGGTGTGTGGTGCACTCTTTCAGTGTGCAGTAAATATGGAGGCTTTTTTTTTTTTCCTTTGGTTACTTCAACACAGTTGTCTTGAATTATAATTTTCAGTGTTGTTCTCTTCCATTGCTTTTGTTTTTGTTTGTGTGAACTTAAACCCACTTGGGTCTTTTTTTTTTTTTTTTTAACCTGTCTTCTGTATTACTTCGCTATCATTTAAAAAATTTTTTTTCAAAGATTCTGTTTATTTATTCATGAGAGACAGAAAGAGAGAGAGAGAGAGAGAGAGGCAGAGACACAGGCAGAGGGAGAAGCAGGCTCCATGCAGGGAGCCCGCTGTGGGACTCGATCTCAGGTCTCCAAGATCACGCCCTGGGCTGAAGGCGATGCTAAACCGCTGAGCCACCGGGGCTGCCCCTTCGCTATCATTTTAATCTCTGCATTTCTTTTTGGTTTAAAATCTTTCCTCCTTTTCATCTTCTCTCTCCTAAGATGTACTACATTTATTCATTTTTGTATTCTGCTTTAGCCTTCATTTATGAAAGCATTTCTTTTATATCTTATTCTTTCCTGAGTTCTGTTCTTTTGAGTACTGTCACCTCATTTCTGGGTTTTTCCTCTTGTGATTTTTGTCCTTATGTATTATTATATCGTGCTCTTAAATTCTTTCAGTTCCTTTCAAAATATTAGGTACAGTTTTCATCTCTTTTGCAGGCCTGTCTTTCTGGCATGCTTTCACCGGCTATAGGGATAATTTTTCTGCTGCTTCTTTATAATAACTTCCCATGGGATTTGAACACAATCCTCTTCTGTTACTCATTTTGACTGTACTTTCTTTTTCTTTTTACTATTAAAACCCCTGAAGAAACATTAAATTGGCAATAAAATATGTTCTTGTACACATATTTGAGCTTGGTTGTCAATCCCAGTGATCTAACGGCAATGAAGCGTACCTTAGAATTCACTACCTGAGGTGAATTACAGCCATTGCATGTTTATATTGGGGACATGGTTTACAAAGGAAGTGAACGTCTGCAAGTACATGGGTTCAAGTTATGTATGAAATGCTTATGTCTGAACAGTGAGAGTCAGGAGCGTGTATGTGTTTTAGAATCTGACCAACACAATGACGGGTTTGAAGGGAAGTGTCAATTTGGGGCTTCTATAAAGACATTTGTTCTGTGGACCACATGGTGTATTATTACCAACAGAAGAGTTCTGTGATGAAGACTTTGGTTTACCTCGGCAGCCATGATAATAAACAGTTTGACTTAATCTAGCTCTTTTGTGCCATCTCGTTTATATAGAACATGATTGTTGAGTGCCCACCGTATGTCTACTTATTCTAGGCACACTTCTGCTGCGGGCCTTTGCACCGGCTCCTTCCTCCACTTGGATCTTTCTCTAGATATTTGGTGATTCACTTTCACCTCACCTTCCGTAAATCTTTGCTCAAAAATTCTTCATGATGCTTTGCCCTGCCTCACTCCATTTAAAAGTAACTCTTCCATCCCTCCCCTCTTCCTTGCTATATTGTTCTCCAGAGCTCTGCGACTGGTTTATCATTTTGTCTACGCCCCTTCCCCCCATGTCTGTTTCCCCTTAATAGAATCTAAGGTCCATGAAAGATCCTTGGAGCCTAGAACCGCACCTGATACAGTAGGCATGCAGAGATGTACTGAATGAGTGCATATATGCTGGGCACTGACCTAGGTGCTAAGGATATAGTGGTGAGCAACAGTTGCCCCCACTCTCATGGAGTTTTTTGGTCTAGTGGAAGAGAGAGATTAAGTGAGTCAGAGTGTGGAAAGTGCTATATGAGAGAACAGAGCAGGGGACACAGAGCAAGTCTAGGGCAGTCAGTATGGGCTTCTCTGAGAAATAGAATTTTGAGGTAAAAAGTGAGGGAATAGTTGCAAATGAGCTCTGTGACCATGGTGAGCGGTGTTCTAGAAAGACGGGGCATCTTTTTCAAAGGCTCAGTGGCCAGAGGGAGCAAGGCTGACATGTTCAGTTCAACAAATTGGGAGGCCAGTGATGCTGGAGTGCTGGGAGGGAGTAGGAGAGGGGTGAGTGGGCAGCTTGGTAGGCCACACCACACGGCGCCTTCAGGCCAAGCTACAGGTTTTTGCCCTTCGTGGACTGCCTTGCAGGTACATCCGTCACAGCCACATAAATTGAGTCTTCCACAAGATGTATATAAAATACAGGATTTTGTAGGACACCCAGCATGGAATTATCATGATTAATGACAGAATCCATTCTTCATGGCCTATAAATGATTCCCTTGTAGTGATTTGAGAGACCTCAGATAAGATGAATATATGTACAGTAAGTGGTTCATAGTTGTATTATGTGTTAGCAAGGTTATGGTGCTGTGATGTTTTTGTTTTTAATAGTACACTTTATTTGCTATAGTTTGGAAAATATTTTTTAAGTGCTCCTGGAAGAGAAGCATTTATTTTAATCATAAGATTTAAAAAAGAAAGGAAAAAAACCCTTAAAATGTACTAGGCGGCTGCTCTTGTTGCTAGTCTTACTTGGAAAACTCAAGTTTTATGGAAATGTGGGATAAAGAAGTACCTCGGTGGCTCAATCAGTAGAGCGTCCAACTCTTGGTTTCGGCTCAGGTTGTGATTTCAGGGTCATGGGAGTCTGCTGGAGAATCTTTCCCCCCATGCCCTCCCTCCTCCTCTGCTCCTCACCCCACTTGCACGTGTTCTTTTTCTCTAAAATAAATAAAATCTTAAAAAAAATGTGTGGATAAAAAATGTATCCAAGGCAGTAAGGCAGAGTGGACAGGCCTTTGTGGCATAGCAGAGGCTTCACTGTGACTTCTGGGGCCTGGTTCTCACCAGCTTTATGATGTCAACCCATTATTTATCCAGACTTTCTGAGCCTGGGTTTCCTCCTGTGTAATATGAAACTGAAATCTTACTTTGCTCATCCACCTGTAGCACGTTGGGGACTCCCTATTCCCCGTAGCTACTTTGTCCTAGGCCTCGGAGGATCGCTGAGGATGAGTGAGGTGATAACTAGTGCCCACTCAGCACAGGCCTGACCCAACTAAATTTTAGTTCTTACCTGCAGAATAGAAAACAAAATTAATTGTCTTACTGGGTTTTGTACACAGTTAATGGCTTTTGAATTTATGTGTTCCAATAGGAAAAGAGAGAATCACTTATTTTTAGACCCTGAAGGTTTTTCAGAATTTCTTTTTAGATACATTTAACCCTTTGGGTCCATGGATCTCAGCTTGAATCTGTTAAATGTAGTAACTTCAGAGGCAGAGAAGAACCAAGAGATCTCCATCTCATTTTTGTCTTGATCTCTGTGCATCGACTCAAGTTTATGTTACGTGTGATGTTTATCAGTTCCCCTCTCTAATGTTGTCATTCATCGCTGCTTGAATATGTCCCAAGAAATTTTATTTTTTATTTTTTTAGTGAACCATCAAATAGGATGTGTCTTGGGGTTTTCTCAGCAATGGGAATTTATTTGTGTTAATATGTCTAGGCTCTCTTTGCTCCTCCCTTTTGAACAACAACATTCATTTCTGAGGAGAGTGTTAGGGGTATAGACGGTGTCCCTAAAACAGGCCAAGCTATCTCATCCTTGACCTTTACAAGATAACAGGACCTTGGACTTATCATTCTGTGTTAACCAATGGAGATAAACAAGCTCTGTGCTTTAGGGTCTGAGCTGCAGTGAATTAAAAAAATATTTTTTCTTTAATATAAGGGAAGACCTTTGTATAATTTAAAGGAAATTCTTGTGTAGATTGGAGATAAAATAAGAGTAAGAACTTGTGATCTGATTTTTGAATTGGGAAGTGATGCAGAAACTACCTTTATCCACATAACCTCCTGGTTGGGTGACATTTAGAACTTTTAAAATTGATGAATATATTTTTTTCCTTTGTGGTTCATTCTTTTCTACCTTTTCTGCTTTATGTGTAGGTTTATTTTCTTCTCTTGTCTTTCCTCCTTCCTTGTTTCCCATTACAGACAAGCAAGCTCAGCTAGATGATAAACATGGTCTGCATAGCTAAATCAAAGCACCATGTCGCAGAGGGGTGGTAGCTGCATGGTCTGCTGCCCTGCACCTCTGCAGTTGTCAGTGGAGACCCAAGGCTGAAAATGTAGTGACCTCCTGTGGTCTTTGGAAAAGCAGATTGATAGATTAAGAAACTAAGTCCAGCTGTAGGTTTGGGTTTCCTTCTTTGTCATTTTAACTAAGCAGTATTTCCTTGCCTTGATCATCTTTTTTCCTCTTCTTCAAATCATACAGATTAATCTTCTTGTGCTTTTTTAAAGAGTGAATTTCTATAAATCCCTACATCATTTGTGGTTCTGCACAGGGACTTAATTATCCCTAAGTAGATAGTTTTCCCAGCCGTCATTTTCTTCTAGAATTTGTAAAAATGATAGAAACACACAGTACTGGTTAAACTAACTATTGTATGTGTATTAAGAGTGACCCTGGGTGGCATTTTATAATTTTAGGAGAATATCTCTTTTCCTGCAGTTTTTGTTGAAATTTGTTTAGTGAAACTCATTATTACCTCCACGGTTTGAAAATGGCCCTGACCTTTTCTTTTCCTCACGAATGAACATATCCCCAACCCCTGCTGTTTCTTCTGTCCTCCGGGGAAGAGTCTTGGGCCGCAGAGATGTTTGTAATGTTCCGTGACAACACTGAGTAGGTTAAATTAGAAATCGTTGGATTTCTGGGAATCTTTTCTGAATAGAAGTGTTTCCACCAGTTTTTCTTGTCATTGTTTTGTTGGGCTGTTTTTGTTTATTGGCTCTGAATGAGGACTTAGAACTTTCCAGTGAGAGAAAATTTAGAAATATGTTAATATAAGTTGTCTGTTTCAACTCTGGAGAGTAGTGAAGCCTACTTCTTAGGGACCAGAAGTAACAAGGACACTTAACCATATTCTTCCTTACTAAAGAAATTCACTGCCAATGTCTTTATTATTTCAAGAATGGAAATATATATATATACTCTCAGGATTAGAAAAGGCACTTTTTCATATGAAACAAGTTTCTCCCTGAAACACTAGCTTCTGTAGGCTTATGTTTTTTTACCTTTAGCTATAAAAATCTCTGTAATTTGTTTTAATAATTTTAACCCTAACACATGTTATAGTTAATATTACAGATAAAAAAATGCTTTTTAGGTGCTCTTAGATATTGGTGAAACTTGACCAAATATTAGAGCTTCATATTTGTGAGTTTTAAATTATAACAAGAATGATCAGAATTTATAATCTGGTATCCATTTGATAGCTCTTAGGCATTGGGTGGGGTTAAGGTTTAAAATTTTCATCCCCCAATATTCGATCCAATGAAAGTGGATTGATAGTTACATTGCTTTACCATTTGTGACATTTCAAAATATTCTCTTGTAGCCCAGGAAAAAGTTATTAAATAATGTAGTAAGTCACATTTTTTTAATAAAGCCTTTTCTTCCCCTTCTTTTTACCCCCGATTTAGTAACTTAAGGGCACACAGTTTGTTCTTTCTGTGGGAAAGCAGCATGGCCAGCCTAGTGGTGACATTCCCAAGGCACAGGCTGGGAGTACCATCTCTGTGGTGGTGTCCTTGTCTGGGTTCCCCATGGGGGCTGATCCTTAAGGTCCAACAAGCAGATTGACACATTGTTTACTTATTTTCTTTGGCAGCTTGTGGCCTCCCAAGAAAAGTTTCCTTCTCAGTGAAGATGGCTTTCTTGAGAGGTCAGCCTCAGTAGGCAAAGTCTACTAAGTGGTTTATTTTATTACAAATTTTATTTAATTATTTCAGAATAATTGTTACTTATTTGTAGTTCAGCTTGTTCTTTGGAAATTTTACCTCCTGGATTCTCCAAATAACTATTATTCTCAGAACAATTGACTTTCAAGAATAATTTTTAAATTCTATTAATCGTTAGAAATTGTCAGCTTAAGATGTTGATTTGCATACATTAAAAAATGATAGAGGGATTTCCAGTCACTTTGTGATCTCTTAAGCCAGTAGTCAGAAATGAACTGAATTGTGGAATTTTGGTTGTGCCTCGATTAGGGTTTTTCAGGTTGAGCTATAGCCAAACACCAAATTAATTAAATAAAATATCAGGACCACATTTATTTTGGTCTTGGCTGGAATTAAATCAGTCCTTTTGAGTATAACATTTCAGCACATTAATAATGATATGTGTAAACTTATTCATAACTCATAACCTTCCTCTATAATTTTCAGAAACTTTGCTATACTACGGTCAGTTAAAAATTTTCTTTTTAAATAGGGCTCTCTCCTAATTATTACAGAAGACAGCGCTGTAGGAATATGAACCTGTGTTTCTTGCACTCAGCTTTCATATCATCTGACTGGGTAACTAGAGTAACAAAAATTTCACTGTTTCAGGTCTAAGAATGCCAATTTTTTTTAATCTTTTATTTTTAAAAATACTTAAAAAAATAAAAATGAATATATGCTCATTGTAGAAAATTGAGGAGGAGAGACACACAACAAACCAACAGAATAAAAAAAAATCACCTAGAAATAATCATGATGACATTCTGGTATATTTTCTTCCTGTATTTAGCCTCTTTATCTTATGTGAGTATAATGCTATAGCCAGAATTTTAGAATTTGCTTTTTTCCTTAATAGTTGTGAGAACTTTTTCTAAGTTAATTAAACTGAAAACTGACTTCACTAGTTAATAAGTCATCAGGTTGATATACCATAATTTACCGAACATTATTGTTATTACAGAACTTTAAGGTTATATTTCAGTTATAGTGCTATAATTAACACTCTTAGACCTCTTTGGGCACAGAAATATTGTGTGAGGAAGGAACTCCAAATGCAGAATTATAAGTCTCTAGAATTTCACTTGGCTGTCTGTGACATAATTTGGGGAATTTTTTTCTTTTTTCTTTTTCCTAGTAGGCTCCACGCTTGAACATGAGGCTTGAACTCATGACCCTGAGATCAGAACCTGAGCTGAGATCAAGAGTCAGATGCTTAACTGTCCGAACCACTGACGAACTCCATGATTTTTGATTAAAACAAAAAGTTTAAAAATCAGAATTTCTCATATTGTCAGATTGCCTTGGACAAAGCTTATGTCCATTTGTAATCTATATGGTATTAAGTACTTTTTAAAAAATGTTATCAGCAGTTCTTTGATTCCTAAGGGAAAATGTATTTTGTTTGTTTATAGTTGGACCCCATGCATTTTATTTTGTTTTGTTTTCATTTTCTCCATATTTTTATTTTGAAAAACCTAAAACCTGTAGATAAGATAGCAGTTTGGTCATATCTGCTTTATCTCCCCCTCATTCTGCATGTGCACACACACAAACAAGTGTGCACATACATGTGCATATCCTTTCATAACATATACATATATCAATGCGTGTATGTTTATATTCTTTATTGTAGGATATTTATGATATAGGTATGCTATCATGTTCAGGCCATAGTTAAATTTCTCCAAATGTCCCAGTTAATGTCTCTTACAGTTTTTTATTATTATTATTATTATTATTATTTTTATTATTTATTTATGACAGTCACAGAGAGAGAGAGAGAGAGAGAGGCAGAGACACAGGCAGAGGGAGAAGCAGGCTCCATGCACCGGGAGCCCGATGTGGGATTCGATCCCGGGTCTCCAGGATCGCGCCCTGGGCCAAAGGCAGGCGCCGAACCGCTGCGCCACCCAGGGATCCCCTATTTTTATTTTTTGACCCAAGATCCAGTAAAAATCATGCATTTTGTCACGATGGCTCTTCAGTGCTCTTTCATCTAGAAGAGTTCCCCAGCCTGTTTTTATTTTTCATAACATGGACGAGTTTTGAAGAGCTCAGGCCAGTTGTTGTTTTGCAGGGTCCTTTACTGTGGTTTTATCTGTCGCATGGTAAGATTCAGAGTAAGTGCTTTCGGTGGGAGTACAACATAGGTGATGTGTTCTCAGCATTTCATGTCAAGAGGCATGTGACATCAGTATGTTCCAGTATTACTGATGTTTTGTTAGATGAGCTAGTTAAATGGTGACCTCCACTCTCTCCGCTATAGCTTCCCCCTTTGTGATTAATAAGCGCTCAGCGGGTCATGTCGTGCAAGGATGTCATTCATCCAATGTCCACATTGTCAAAGCAGCACTAGAGTTAACTTTGAAAAGTTTAATTGGTTCTTATTTTGTGAATTGTGTGCTTTCCTTACTGATTTATCAGTATACTTTTATTATGATTATTATTTATTTTTAATACTTAGTGAACCATTAGTTGTTAGATACTAGATGCTATTCTAAAATTTTCATAAGAGCTCTGTGAAACCCATGTATGATTTTCCCCCTTCATTTCACAGAAGAAATGGACACCTAAACAGATTAATTCTGGGTTTTGTTTTTGCAAATATTTGCAAGTTTGTTGTGTACTTCTTCATATAGGTCTGTTTTGCTATGCCAGGGCTTTACATTTTTCCATAGTAATAGCTATCAATTTATTCTTTTATAGTTTCCCCCTTTGGCATCTTACTTAGAAGTGTGAGGTATTTACTCCATTAGGAATGAGTTTTGCTCAAATGACACTCATCAGTAAAAAGGGTTGCTAGATTTTGCATAAATGTGTCCCAAATACTATATTGAATGTACTAATACTAAAAAAATGATATGTTGCTTATTCGAAATTCAGTTTTACCTGGATGTTCTGTATTTTTATTTGCTTTTTCTCCATAACGCTATACAGACTTGGTGTATTTTCAGTTTTTGGTTTAGTATTTATATTCTTTTAGTGGAATGTAAACTCTATGAAGTCAGGACTTTTTTCTTTTTAATTGAGATTTAACATACATACAGAAAAGCGCATGTGACATAAATGTACATCTCAACAAATTATCTTAAAGTGAATGTACCCATATAACCACCATCCAGGATGGCAGAGGCTTCTATTCTAAATATATTTTCAGTGCCTAACATAGTGCCTCACACATAGTGCGTGGTCAGCACATATTTGTATGAGTGCATCAGTGTTGTAACTGATGAGCTAGGTATTTAAGCCACTTTTGTCCAAATTACTAGCCAGAGGATTTATTGATTATTTATTGTTTGGTTGTTATCCCCTTGAAAAGCATAATTGTTTTTAAAGATTTTATTTACTTGAGAGAGAGCATGAGTAGGGGGGAGGAGCAAAGGAAGAGGGAGAAGTAGACTCCCCACTGAGCAGGGAGCCTGACATGGGGCTCAATCCCAGGACCCCAGGCTCATGACCTGAGCTAAAGGCAGATACTTAAACAACTGAGCCACCCAGATACCACAAAAAGCATAATTTTTAACGAATATGAGTAGCATATTACTTACCTATTCCCCTACTGTGTAGCATTTAGGAGGTTTGTTAATAGTTTTGTGGTGGTTTTTTTTTTTTTTTTTTTTTTTTTTTTTTTTTTTTTTTAGGTAATCTCTACACCTAGTATGGGACTCAAACCTATAACCCTGAGATCAAGAGTGGCATGCCCTACGGAATGAGTCTGACAGGTGCCCCTATGTTTTTTTAAAATGTATGTCTGTGCATTGTGATCTCCAAACATCTTGTGCATAAAAAAAATCAGTCTGCATTTCAGATTGCTTTTACAGACTGGTTTTCTAAAAGAATTACTAGGTCAAAGGATATGAGTGTCTCTGATCCCCTTCTCATTTAGACAGAACACTCACTGTCAGTCTTTGGACTGTCTGCTGAAGAGGGCACACAGAAAGAACTGACCCACATGGCCCTGTGTTCCCTGTTTCCAAGAAAAGTGAGAGTAGGTGGCCAGTATATGACAGCTTCATCGACATCATTCTCCTTGGTTGGTAGAGTGACTGAATGCCTCGGATTGGAACGCCTTTCCTCTCATTATATAAGCTACCAGACTTTGGGCAATTCGGTCAACAGATTTCAGTTTTCCCCTCTGTACCATGAGGGTAGCACCAGTGCTGTGCACCATGTGGATATCATCTCAGCAAGTGCTAACTGCTGCTCTGCCCATGGCTCTGCTGCACAAAGCCCTCCCAGGCCCTGGTCCAGACCAGTCTGATGAACTGACTGATGCTTGGGGACCCTCACCTGGGCCCAGAAGTACTTGTCAAGTCAATGAGGGCCAGCGTGTGAGCTTGCAGGACAGGATTCCCACCTTCCCATCATATCCACACATATGTGGGTTAGAATCCCTTTTGGACAGATTTATTTGAACTGTGAGAGCATACCCTCACAGCGTGGGCTGCCCTGGCCTTTCCTTGCTTGTCCATGATACATCCATTTCTGGCACCTTTGCTGGAAAAATAGATATCGTATTACCAGTCAGCTCTTTCCAGGACTGCTTCTAACTATAGAGAACTCCTTACAGCTCTGTGAGTGTCATTTATGAATCTAGAGTACAAATTGTCTTGTGTAAACTACTCTATGTGTACATTACATTCACCTCCTTGCTGCCAAGGAGAGAAAGTGGGGGTTTCTTCTTCCTTCTGATACTCTCACTCTCCCAGAAAAGAGAATTGGTCATTCATTCAGCTAATATTTATTACTAAGGGCCTGTGGGGAGAACATTATTCTTAAACTTATAAGCTTCACTGAATACCCCTAACACAAAAGGAGAGCGGATAGGAACACTCAAGGGCACTGGGGGCAAGGACGAGGGGAGGAAGGAAAGACAAAGGAAGGAGTTGGAATTTCTGTGCAGTCTCCTGTTTTATTTTAAAACAGTTTCAAAAATTTTAAAAATTCCACTCTATAACACATCTCTTTTATTTTAATATTAAGATGTTTTAAATTATCCGATTAATTATTTAAATTTTCCTCCCCGATCTCCAGTAAAATACATGCTCTGTAGGAAGTTCAACCCTGATCATTCAGTGGCTTGTCATAATTGCGGGCACAGGGCTGTTCGGAAGCAGAGGGAAATAGCCGTGTTAGATGTTGTCTCCTGGAGAAATGTCACTGTTGGTGTAAGATGACTAAAACACGCTTCTTGTCTTCTGAGAACTGGCCTGGCTGCGTGTGATCACAGGACAGGCACAAGGTGTGGATTGTTCAGTCACTAGGTTCCAATCGCAGTTGCATCATGCCATTTTTAAGCTTGAGTGAATTTAAATCTACTTATTTGGAGGAGTTACTCTTTTGGTGGCAAGACTGGTTATGCTTGTCACTCCAGTCAGTGAAAGTGTACATCCAAGTGAGTCGGAGATGAAATGGGAGATATGGGTGTGCTTTGGCCCTGTGAGTATCAGCCCTCCCATATCTGCCCATGGTGAGCCTCCTGCCACCTGGAAACTGGGTGCATGCATGTGTGTGTGCGCGTTGAATAGCGTGGGCCTCGTGGACCAGCCGCCTTCTGCCTCTGGTGTGCAAGAGGAGAAGGAACGCAGAGTGTTCCAGCGCTAGTGGGAGTAACAGGCACGAGGGATGCCAGTGTGGCACCTCCAGAGGGCATTTTCAAGGGTGATTTTGGCTAATGCAATTTTTACCTTTAGTCTCCCCACACACGTGCACACTGTTGCAACTCCCTGGTGCTGGTTGCTTGCCCTGCAGTGAATGTGGAAAACACCTCGGCCCAAAGATAAGAAAACAGTGGTCCAGAGAGGTGAGGTGGCAATCCCTCAGTCCAGCAAGAACTGTGCAAGCCCAGCATGCATATGCATCCCACTGGACCACTCGGCTCCTACGGTTTTATTAAAATCTTTCAACTCATGAAGCAGTCACACTCTTTTTTTTTTTTTTTTTGTCCTTAAATTATCTAAACAGCATTTAGTCAAGGCTTCCAGGGAACCAAGGACAGGGTCGGCCTGAGCTCTCTTTGGCAGCAGCAATGAATTCCAGCTGCACCCTGGCTGGAGTTGGGAGAAAGAACATGCCCTGATCAATGTGTGTTTTGCTCCATGCCTGTGACTTTCAGGGTACATTCAGGTAGCTGCTCCTCACACATTCCCCGGGGAGCATGTTTGTTGGGGGAGCACGTGCAGGAGGAGGTAACCAGCTATGACCTGGGGAGAGCACACCATGTAGCATTCCAGCCAGGCCTTTGAGGATTCTCGTTGCTACTGCTTTCATAAAATGTGTCATGATAGTTGGTGGGGATTTTTTTTCCTACCTACTCTACCAAGAAGCCCTCTCTCAGCTCTTGGCTGACCGGTCGCTCAGGGTGGAGTAGGAGCTAAACTTGGCTCTGCAAGCCAACTTCTTTAGTTTTCATGCCTCTGCCTGCATTGTAACATTCGCTGTCTCCTCCGTTCTCTTTTGTGTATCATTTAAAGTAGAAGCTGGACAGTTTGCCTCCTAAATCAAGTCCTGAGGGGAATTAGTTACTGAAAACATGTTCTTTTTTTTTTTTTCTTTTTCTTTTTTAATAGTAGTCAATATTACTTCATTTGTGATTCAGGCCTGTGGACTGTTTGAGTATGCTGTAGAGCAGCAGTCTGGAGCCGTGCACCTCCTTGCTGTGGATTTGTTTTTGGCGAATCCATTTGTAGCCTTAGAAGCAAGCCTGGCTTGTTCTACTGTGGATAAAGGCCTCTGGCTGCTGCCCCAACCTGGCACGGGGGCACTGTCTGTGAGCTTGCTGGGAAAATGTGCTTTGTGGAGCTTTACACCTGGGTCCCAAGGAAGTTACTATCACACAATTCTGTTTTTCTTCATAAAAATCCTAATGTAATTCTATGCAAAGCCAGGGTAAGTAAATTCAATCAGTACGCAAACATACTTGAGTTTACATGCTTAAATTGAGACGTCTTGTATTAGAGGCATTAGTTGTGGGACTTCAGAGTTATAAAGGGTGTTGGGGCACCTGGGTGGTTCAGTCAGGTAAGTGTCCACCTTTGGCACAGGTCATGATCTCAGGGTCCTAGGATTTTTTTTTTTTTTTTAAGATTTTATTTATTTATTCAGGAGAGACACAGGCAGAGAGAGAAGCAGGCTCCCTCAGGGAGCCCGATGTGAGACTTGATCCCTGAACTCCAGTATCACGCCCTGAGCCAAAGGCAGAGCTCAGCCGGTGAGCCATCCAGGTGTCCCAGGGTCCTAGGATTGAGCCCCCCATGGAGCTCATGCTCAGCAGGGAATCGGCTACTTTTTCTCCCTCTGCCCCTCCCCCTTGCTCGTGCCTGCCCTCTCAAAATAAAATCTTTAAAAAAAAAATAAAGATGGTGATATTTTTCTAAGGAAAATTAAACATAGGGTACTTTTTATTTTTTAAATATTTCATTTTTTTGTTTTAGAGAGAGAGCACATACACGAGCAGGGGGAGGAGTAGAACGGGAAGGATAGGGAGGGATAAAGAATCTCCAGCCGACTCGAAGAGCGCGGAGCCCGCTGTGGGGCTCAATCTCACAATCCTGAGATCACAACCTGAGCTGAAACCAAGAGTGGGGCTCTTTATAGACTAAGCCACCTCGGTGCCCTTAGGGTACTTTTTATTTTTTTTAATTTTATTTATTTATTTTTTAAGATTTTATTTATTCATTTATGAGAGACAGAGAGAGAGAGAGGCAGAGACACAGGCAAAAGGGAGACTGCAGGGAGCCTGATGCAGGACTCAGTCCCTGGACCCTAGGATCATGACCTGAGCCAAAGGTAGACACTCAACCATTGAGCCATCCAGGTGCCCACCTTAGGGTACTTTTTAAAATTCATGGATGCTATATACAAAGCATTCCATGTTATATGACTTTGAAAAGTTGTTTTTCATTTTCTTAATTTTGTTGAGTATTTTATATCGTAGGGTCATTGGGAATTTTAAAATAAAACGTTAAGAACATTCTAAAATACTGCAGTGAGGTCATGACACCTGCCATTCTACTAATTTTTTCACATAAACAGTTTTATGATTTATTAGGTAGTTACTTCATTAATTTTTTTTCTTTCTATTCACATAAATATTTTTAAATGTAAGACTTGATTCCCTTATCTAACCAGTTGGATTTGGGATTGGATGTACAGATAGAAAGATCCACATTCCTTTTTCCTCAGGATGTAGAAACAAAAAGAATATTTAGAATAACGTAGAGATATTAACAACTCGAGTCAGGAAAGCTTAGCAATGCCAGTATCACTTAAAAAAAAAATCTTCCTTTTTCTCCTGCTAGCATAAAATTTCACAGGTTTTTTAAGTGTTCCAGAGCAGTGAAGAACTTGTTACTTCTCTGGATTTGGGGAGGTGCCACCTTCTAAAAGCACTTACCAGATTGGAAAAGCTGCTCTGGCTCTCCTGCAGGCACGGTCTCTCCGCCCCCTTCTTCTCCCTGTCCTTCTGTCCCTCTGTCCTCCTTTCTCCTTTCTTTCCTTCTCCTGCTTGCTCTCCTATGTATAGATGGATTTGCTTAACTCAAGAGGAATGTCACCGAGTCTGCTTCAGCAGCTTTTGACAGCTTAATGTGCCTTTGTTAGACCCGAACACTGCCTCTTCTGACCAGTAAACAAAGAGGGGGATAGTCTCCCCTAAAATCGTGAGGTCTGTAGGGAAGTAGTCTGGTAGCACACAGGGAGAAAAATGATGCAGGCATAGAATGACTGTGTTAAGTGGGACTTTAAAATGAAAAGGTGTAGTTTCATGTTGCCCTTTCAAGATGTTTGGTAATCCATAGGGTTTTGGTGTGGAGCATACAGGTGGGACCTGCCAGTGATGTAAATTAGTCGTCGGGCACGTCTCAGCAGAGTAAGATTGATGTGGAAAATGAGACTTAACTTTAGTTATTTACTTCTCCTTTGGAGTAGTGTATGATTCTTTTTGGACACTTCTTTTATGAAGTCAAACATTGCCATTTATAACAAATGCATTTCATCGTCCCAAGGCAACCTCTACCTAAAGAGCAGATTTCATTCCTTTTGTTATGAACTGATTCTGTCTCCACAAAGGGTAATTGCAGGGCCAGGAGGTCTCCATGAAGGTGTGGAGGTGGCTGGCCTCCATGTTACTTGAGGTCATGTTGGCATTTTTTCCAAAGCTTTCTGGTGGTGACAGATCCTATGTGGGGTGTCCTGGGCACACTGAAGAGGCGAGTGGATTTCAGAATGTTCCGTATCTTTAGGTGTATGACAGGGGTAGAGAGTGGAGGAGATGAAAGGTAGAGCTTGGGGAGAGGGTTCTGGGTCACAGGGTAGCATCATGGTGCCATTTTGAGAGTATGAAATGGGGCCACACTGGCCAGGCAATGGTTAAAGGGAACCATACACAGAGTTGTCAGGGTTTCTATGGAATTGCTGTGACTCCTTTACCCCTTACTGGATTGGGAGAGGCTGCTTTTGGTGGCTGACACCCTCCCTCCCAGAGGGGGATGACTCACCTTGCAGGTGAGATAGCTCCATCCTGCCTGGCTGATAAGGGCCTGTCATTCTTCTCTCTCCCCAGGTCCCCTCCTTCCCCCCTGGTTTCACTTGGTTAATGAATAAGCTGAGTCATGAGGTGTAAGTAAATTCCTTTATCAAATGAAAACCACATCAAAACATCCAGCAGAGACATTTAATGAAAGTGTAAATATTGCAGCACAGCATTACCCATATCTGGTTGGCTTCTAAACAAACAGACTTTATAAGCTTTTCGCTGTTGAAAGCTTTAAATCTGAAAATGTAGCCATTCAGTCAGGCTTTTTTGCAAACATGGCTATGGGAAGTAGAGAAAAGATGGGGCACTTATGCTTTATCACAATAGCACTAATATTGTGGCAGATTTAATGCTTCATAAACAGCTCAACAAGCAGCCAGAAGTATTGTCTTGGTTCATATGGTTTACATTTTTATTGGGCTCATATCGATATCTGGCTTCCAAAGTGTCGTTAGCGAGAACTAGTCCAGATTAAAGAACCCACTTCACTCTGTGGACCCAGCCTCTACCTCTAGCCAGCAGTTCAGTTACATGCAGCCTCTGGTTGGTGAATAGGTTGTGTCCCCAAAGTTCTTTTGTTGATTAACCTTTTAGAACACAAAGCGCATTGTCCCGCAGAAATGCCATTTTGAATGGTGGGTGTCAGTGAGCCGTGGTGTGTTTCAGACTTCGGGTCAGGGCCCATTAGTGGGTCAGGAAATCAATGCTGGTTGACACCAGTATGAAAAAAGAAAGCAGAAAGAAACAGAAGACATCAGAGTGGGTCGCATGTAGTAAAGATGGGTATTGTTCGGTGGTGGTGGCTCTTGCAGCTTCAAACCTGTTGCACATTGTACGCTGCCATTGCAGCCCAAAAGGTCTCCCTCGGGAGTGTTGTGCCTGCAGTGGCTTCGATACGGCCTTTTCCACTGTCTAGCACTGTGATGTCAGGCAGGTGACTTGTCTCAGGCTCCGTTTTGTCATATTCATAATGGGGCTGTTTTGTGGAGGATTAGAGAGGAAAGAGCATTTGTGAGAGAACATTAATATGTTATTAGAGAGTATAGGATAACATATTAGGGCGAGAGCTAATCTTGCACTTTGGTCAGGGTAACTGTGCTATAAACTGTGATTATCTTTTTACTTGTACTCATTTGTGAGAGTATATGGACAGACCTTAAAGATCCTGCTACATAATAGCGTAATTAAGGCCCAGACTGGTCTTCCCTAGAGTAGAATTTGTTCGGTATTCTTGACGTTTAGGACCTGCCGTTCCAGATCGGCTGTTTCGCAGAATCTAGGAGATCTTTGATTTTACTTTAAATTATTCCCATGTAGTTGAGACATCAATCTTGATCCTCTCCCCGGGAAGTATGAAGAGCGGTATAAATGACTGAAGTCTTTCAGCTGTCTGTCAGGTTCATGGAGACTAGTGAGTGTGGGATTGCTTCCCAATTCCTATTTTTGGTTGTACGTTTTTGTCTTAAGTAAAACAGGGAGCATTCTCTCTCTCTCTTTCTTCCCCCCCCCCCCCCATAACTCTTCTAAACTTTGTTGCAAATCTTTTTGCTCCTATTTGGCTCCATCCTAAAATTCCTTCTTAACTTCTGCGTATCACACCACCATCTTTTAAAGAGCTTTGTCAGCCCTTGAGACCTTCTTTTTTTTGTTTGTTTGGCTTAGGGTTAGAGCAGCTGCTTTGTCGATGGCCTTGAGGGGTAGGTTAAAATAGTCAGAAGCATGGCATCAAAGTCAGGGAGGTCTGTAAAAATAGGATTGCCTGCCCATCTCGTGGGGGTTGTTTTGGGGAGAAGCAGCACGGGCATGCCGGTAACACTTAGCACAGAAGGCTGCTCTGTCTGGCTGGGTTCTCATCAGTAGCTGGCTCTGTGGCCTGATCTCCCCACAGCACCGCCCTCCCAGCCTCCAACCCCAGGGCTCTTAGGAAGAGCCAGTCCCTCTGCCCAGGGAACTGCCCCCTTCCAGGGGCAGCTTCCTATCCCCAGATTCATAAAGCTCCGCGCCTGCACCTGTCTTCTCTCAGAAGTGTTCTGGGCCCCTCTCGTCTCTGGGGCCTTGTGCCTCCCCTTAGCCCTGTGCCCACACAGTGACTTCTTCCCAGCAGTGTGGAAACCTGCTCAGTCCCTCCCATCTTTTCAAAAAACTCCCAAGATCCCAGTTCGCCTTTGCTCCTGATAATGTCTTTCCGTCTGCAGAGTCAGATGCTCTGCCTGTGTCACCCGTGCCCTGTCCCTGCTCCCTGTTGCCTAGTGGTGGTCTCACACCACTGAACCATGCTTGCTAGGGGCCCTGTGACTTCTGTGCCATAAAGCCAGCCGACTCTCCCCTCCACCTCCCCGTGACTCAGTACATCGGCCTGTTCCTTCTCCTTGGGTCCCACAGCGCCATACTTTCTAGGTTCTTCCCTCTCCTCCTCAGCCTACGGCTTCCCAGGCCTTGCCTACTCTCCCCCATGTGTATGGTGATTAAATGTTGGCATTCCTTGGCGTTCTACTAGGACTTCCCTTACTCTGGGTTGTCTCCATTCCTGTTCCTGTTCTTTCCCCTTCAGGGATAGAGGTCTTGTAGAAACACACGTCAGATTGTGTTCTCCCCCTGACTAAACACCCCGCGGTGGCTCCTACCACACACCGCACAGCCACAGGCCTTCAGTGCTGTGCCTTCCATTCTAGCTTCACTGCAGGCTCCTCCGCCATGTTGGCCTACTTCCTCAATAGGGCTGCGCTTCCTCAGAGATTGGCTACTTCATGTTCCTTCTGGTGGGAACACAGTCCCCACCCCCAGTACTCTCTCAGTCTTCAAGTCTCAGGAAAGACTCCACTGTCTTTTCTTCAGGGAACCCTCCCTGCATCCTGGGCTTGAGCAGCACCACGTGGAGCCCCCAGAGCGCTTCTCCATTTGCAACCCTCAGCACACGTGCGGCGCTCTGTCCACTGCCCCTCTCCCGGCGGACACAGTGCCTGTGTCTCTCACTTAGCCTCCCAGCCCCAACTGCCGAGGCTTAGAAGATGGTGTGTTTGTTCCTGAATGAATGGATAGATGAGTGAATGAACAGATGAGAATTTAATACATCAGTGTCAGTATTCATAAACCAACGGATGGACGAAGAAGCAACCAAGTGAGATCTAAGTACCTTTGTAAAGCAGTTAGCCTCGTTCTTATATATAGTAAGTACTCAGTAAATGGTAGCTTTATTTACTTCTCATCAACTTCTCAGCCAGGAACTATGAAAAGAAAAAGAACAAACGTACCACCAGGCTGGTTAATGGAAGCAGTGTTCTAGTGATGTCATTCATTTTATGTTACAGCGGTTGGCCAAGGCCTTGGGAGGACTTAAAGAACCTCATTAGCAGCCTCTCCCACCCTAGCCCCTTTTGCTAGTTCCTATTTGTCCTCCCCTCTCCTTCCTTCCCTCTTACCCATGTTAAAAGCATCATGTCTCGATTCTGGCCTACCTGGTGCTCGCTACCAGTCTCTTCCCTTCCTTTTTCTCCTCTAGACTGTGGGCCTCTTCAGGGCGGAGAATTTCCCATTTCTTCCGCCATACCTCAGTGCCTGCACATAACCGAGCGCCAGTGTTTGTGGAACGAATGATTGAGATGAATGTCTGTAAAGCTGCCTGTGGTGTCGTCAGCAGAGTTAGTGAAAACAGTTTGACATGCTTTGGCCTCAGTACAGTTTTGAAAAATGATACTTAAAGACTCCTTGATTTTATACTTGTTGAGTACGGTTGATGTACTGGTTCCTGGATTTTCCATTTTCTCCCCACGCTTTTGCATGGGAAAGGTCATGCTAGATTGCATCCTCATTCTACATGACAGCAGGGCTCCACGAGCCCTCGCAGACTCAGGCTTTGTGAGGCCCTGCTCCCTTTGGGCACACCAAGGCACAGTGAGTTCTAGCTCACCAATCCTGTGTCAACTGCAGAACATCTGTTGGCTGAGGCACAGTTCTTTGTGTCTTAACTGTGGGTTTTGTGATTTAACAGCAGTAGCTTAGTTAACTAGGCACTTGCTCTTTGCTGGGCCCTGTGCTAAAAGCTTGGCAAGCAAGCTGTCCACTCTTCCTAGCAGCCTTAGAAAGCAAATACATGAGCCCATTTTATGGATAAAGAAACAGAGTCGGGGAGGCAGATGACTGGCCTCGGGCCAGTTAAGATTTGGGTAGGATTTGAACCCAGGCTTCTGTGGCCTTGGAATCTGTGATTTTCCCATGTGACTTTGCTGCCTCTTTCTTGGCATAGGTTTTAAGTAAATGTCAGCCTTTAGCTAGAGAGTGTTTTCCTTGTCACATCCTCAGCCTTTGTTAGAGAACTGGGAGGTGGAATGAGGGTGGGAGCAGTGGGCAGAGCAAGTGCCTGTCTTTAATCGAGGAGGTGATGTGAAGGGAACACACAGTGATGGGTGTGACCTTCAGGTGGTGGGGCCAGTCGCATGTGCTTCCTCCTCTCAGCCTTGTCAGCACGCAGGGGTGCGGCCACCTGCCCTCCCAGTGATGCGGAGCTGATGAGGGGGCCTCGGGGATGCTCAGCATCTCTGACGCACGGCCGCTGGGCCAGCTTCCGTGGGATCACATCCCCTCTGCCTCTTCCTTCATTTTTTCTGACTGTCCCCTTCACAGGCGTGGAGCTTTTTTATTTTCATGCTTTCAGTCTCAATGCTTTTAAAAAATAATTACCCTCGGGGTACCTGGCTGGCTCAGTCAGTGAGCCTGCGACTCTTGCCCTCAGGGTTGTGGGTTCCATCCCCCATTGGGTGTAGAGCTTATTTAATTTTTACAAAATCTTTAAAAAATAATTACTGTCTGTTAGAGAAGTACCTGCTGCATAAAAGAGCAAGGGATCAGGGTCCTGAGTCCTCACCGGGTGCCTGAGGCAAGCCAGCCAACTTCCCGAGTCTCCACTGTTGGTGGCTCTTGCTTTCCTTTCCCAGCGTCGCTGTGAGGCTCTGTTATGGTGACACGTGGTATTTGTCCCTGCCCCTGGGAGCCTGTCTTTAGCACCAGAGCTCGCTCCTCACTTGCCATCCAGGGCCCTCATGCACCAGATCAGGCTTCAGCATAGACTTCTTAACTGAAGTTTTTGAATTTGCTCTGTTGGGTACACACAGGCTGCCAACAGATAAAAAAGCTGTACCTTATCCCTCCCTCTTTCCTGCCATAATCTTAGATGAACCTCCTACAAAAGAACTGTGGTGGATCTTGGCGCTACAGACATGACCAGGGTGTGGGCCCAATCCTCAGAGAGCATGGGCCTGTTGGGTAAATGTGGGGAACGGGGGCATTGAGAAAGGACTGGCTCAGGAGGAGAAGGGAGGACGGCAGAGGGTAGAGCAGAGGGTGCCGCTGCTCAGCCTGGCTGGCTCGCCCTGACCTGTTTGGGACAGCAGCCCTATTGCAGTGTGCGCCTGTTCGAGGCCCTGTTCTGTACACACCTTAGTCCCTGCTTCTTCTCTCCAATTGATTGAGGGGGCGTCCAGTCATGCACATGGGAAAATATTCCTAGTGACCATTAAGGCTGAGTGTGTTTTGTTTCTGTTTGAACTCCTTTCTTTAAAGATTTTAAAGCGCTTTCAGTAGAAGCTGAGATGAAAGCTGCCATTCTCTATTTGATAAAAGTGAAGAAGCGGTCAATCTGTTATCAACCCAACCCGATCAAAGTAATATGGAATGTGAGAAAACTTGCATTCAGTATGTTCATATTTAGATAAATAGTCAAACACAAAACAGCACTTGGCCTCACCCTGTTGTGGCTTGAAAACCACAGCACCCCGGCCAGGGCCCTGGGCCATCTTTAGGAGTGTCCGAAGGAGGCAGGGCTGAGCGTGAAAGCACCTAGTGGAGACAGGGAGTAGGGCTGCTTTGGCAGAGCTGGGAGAGGCTGCTCTCCACACACAGCCCTTCTGCCAGTGGGTTAACATACCAGGTTGTCACACAGAGATTCCTTCTGCTGGGTACACAGAACCTTTGTGGATAGACAGACTGATTCTATTGAAGGCAGGTGTATATGGCTGCGTTAACTCTGGATGATGCCATTCAAGACCCTTTCAGGGCACATGGTGTCAAGGAGAGAACATAGGCTTTGTTTTAGATCCTAGCCCAAACCCTCGTCACCTTGACCTTGGGCCCGTCCCTTCTTCTCGTCCTGTCTTTGCTTATGCAGTCAGCATAACACTTACAGGATTCCCCGTGCCTGGCAGAGTAAGTAGCCAGTAAGTGCTTCTCCTTCCTCTAGCGACTGGATACTAAGAATGTAGGCATCAGACATTGAGACTTAGTGTGGCTGCCAGTGGCCTTTGCAGATGCTGCGCGCAGGGCCAATGGTGCGCCACTGTCTCGGCAGCCACTGTTCCCCAATGATCTCAGCCAGCGATGGCCATATGGCAAGGACATGCATCGCTTTCTGAGGAAGGTCCAAGACGTGGCACTGCTTGCTCGTTGACACCCTATAGGGGCACTGCCATGTCACTGAGGATATTGAACTTGGAGAGATTCTTACTTTGTCTTTTACACACCTTCTGTCTTAGACCGTGTGTACTGGAAATGGCCCTTAGAACTTGGCCAGGATAAACAACAGAAAACCTAAAGAATTTGTTTGTTTAAGACGCCATGAACATTTGTAAAACCATCACTCAACCAAAGAACTAAACTATTGCTAATAAATTACATCTATCTGTTGGTCCTCCTTGTCCCATCCTCCTGATTCCCTGCCAGGGGCAACAGCTCTCCTGAAAGTTGTGATGATTATTTACTTGCTTTTTTATTCTCTCTCTCTCTCTCTCTCTCTCTCTCTCCCTCTCCCTCTCCCTCTCTCTCTCTCTCTCTCTCTCTCTCTCTCTCTCTCTCACACACACACACACACACACACACACACCACACACACACACCCCTCCCTGGATATATTGTTGGTGTGATTGTTTGATTTTTGTCTAGAATGTCGTAAAATGAGTGTCAAACTACAAATAGCCTTCTGGGACTGGGGTTTCTCATTCGCCATTACATTCCTAAGATCCCCTCATTTTATTGTGTTGCTACAGTTCATTTATGTTTACTGTTAGACGATATTCCATTGTGGGAATATAGCACAGTTCTTCCATTTACCTGCTGGCGAAGACTGGGATTGATTGCTTCTTTCCTTTTCTCTCTCTGCTAGTATAAACAATGTGTTCTTTTTAAAAAACAGTTCTTGGATTTACCTCATAAATGCCCATGTACTAGTATATATCTAGGAGTGGAATTGCTGGGTCATAAGATGTGTGAATGATCAGCACTACATGAGAAAAACCATTGTTTTCTCCCGTGGTTGTACCAATGGAGATCCCCTTGCTCCGCATCTTCCCAGCCATTGCTGTTAGCGGTCTTTTAGATTTTTGCCAGCAAAACAGACACAAAATGATATTGTTCTCATAATTTGTCTTTGCCTGAGCTTGAGCATCTCTTTATGTAATTACTGGCATTATACGCCTCCTTTTCTATGAAATGACTGTGCCTGCTCTTCTGTCTTTGCCCATTCTTTTGTTGTGCATTTTCTTCCTGATTTGTAGGCGTTTTTATGTATTCTGATGCTGGTGCTTCACCAGTTCCATGCATTACAAATATCTTCTTCCAGCTTGTGGATTGTCTTCACTCTCTGAAGTCTCTACTGATGGACAGAAATTTTAATGTAATGTAGTCATACTAATTGACCTTTTTTTATTGCTTAACACTTTTCATATCTTCATAAATTCTTTCCTACTTCAAGCTCAGAAAGATATTCACTTATATTTTCTTTTCAAGTTTTCAGAGTTTGCTTTTGACATTTCAGTTCTTCATCCATCTGGAGTTGATTTTTCAGCATGGTGTGACTAAGAGTCCAATTTCATTTTTTTCCTATGGATAAACAATTTTTCCAACTTTTCCTTTTCCACATTCTCTGTCATGCTGTCTTTGTCAAAAATCAAAGTTTCACAGATGCGAACGTCTGTTTCTAGATTCTTCTACACCATTGGTCAGTTTGTTGATCTCTATACCATTACTACACCATCTTAATTATTCTGGCTTTCCAATAAGCTTTTATAGCTAACAAGGCATGTCACCTTCATTATTCTTCTTCAGAAATGTCTGGGCAGTTGTTGGACCATTTGTTCTTCTGTTTAACTTTTGGAGTTAACCTTTCCAGTTCCACAGAATAAATCAGGGTATCATTGCCGTACAGCAGAGATACCCTCTTTGTTGTACAGCTGTTTCAGCAAATGTGTACAGTCATGTAACCACCACCACAGTGATGATACAGGATGGCTCCATCACCCCCATAATTCCTCATGCCCTTTGTGGTTGACCTCTTCCCCCAGTCCCTGACTAACCCTGCTCTGTTTTCTGTTGAGATTTTTTTTTAATTCCTTTTTAAATTTTTTCAGTGTGTCATTAAAATGAAGAATTTGTTTTTACTGGAATTGCATTAAATGTATAGATCAGTTTAGGAAGGCATCTGTATCTTAAGTCATCTTGTCCATAATCATCATCTATCAAGTTAGTTTGAGAGACTTTGCCTGATAATAATGGAAACTTCTTAAGTTTTAGGGGAAAAAAAAAAATCTATACATTTTAAGTAATTCTTTAAAACTCCTAGTAAAGGACACATTTTAGAAGCCAAGTTCCAGTCTCAGTAAACACACAAATACATACAAAAATGTGGCAGAGGGCAGCCCTGGTGGCTCAGCGGTTTAGCGCTGCCTTCAGCCCAGGGCGTGATCCTGGAGACCTGGGATCAAGTGCCACGTTGGGCTCCCTGCATGGAGCCTGCTCCTCCCTCTGCCTGGGTCTCTGCCTCTCTCTCTGTTTCTCATGAATAAATAAATAAAATCTTCAAAAAAAAAATGTGGAAGACATGTGGCAGTAATATATACATATATATGTGTGTGTATGTATATATGTATGTATGTATATATCATAACCAAGACACAACGTGTTGTGTCTTGGTTCCAAACTGGCTTTGTGGCCTACCTACAAGACTTCCAGCAAGCAGCCTAACTTTTCTGATCTCAGTAACTATATCTGTTTGGTGACTAGGGCATCCCTTCCTCACAGGGCCCTTGTGAAGATTAAATGCTGTTACAGGTGCAGGGTGTCAGGAGATGAGCAGATCTGGTGTAGGGACCCTGTGAGTGGGTGAGCCTATGTAAGGGGAGCTGCCCTCACTCACCTACTACCAGGAGGCAGGGAGGGCTGTCGGCATGTGCTCTTCCCTAGAGGCTCTAACCAAGTGGCACGATCGAAAGATGGCCTTGAATCATTTCCCTGACAAATTTGGAAAAGACTAGTGTTACCAAGCAGCCTGCTACATGCTGCCTCTGACAGGCGAGCTGGAATCACTGGAGGACACAGCTGACAGCCAATTCATTTTGCTGATTCATCCATTCGAGGAGGGATGGCTTGGAGCCAGAGCTTGGCTTCCAGATTAAAGGCTGAGAGCTCCAGAGCTGCTGGGACGTGAAGGAATGCTGGTAAATGACTGCCATGTGAAGGCCAGCGGTGAAAAGTGGGTTGTTATTTGTTTCCCCTTTTAAGTGATCCTAATTCCACATGTGCTCGGTTGAATTCCCCACCGTGGTAAGGGAGTTGTTTGTAACGTTTGTCCATGGGGCTGTGAGCTCAATTATTGGAAACAACCGGATACTGTTAAATAGATCATCTTGGCTCCTTTATGACCCTATCATCACCTTTGCTTTCATGGGGAATATTGACTCAAGCCTTCTCTTTTACTTGGGAGTCCAAGTGAAACTGGAGAGTGGGATTATTGCAGATGCCATCCCTTTGGGGATGCAGATGCCATCCCTTTGGGGATTCTGCTTGCAGAATAAACCTGCTGGAATAAGGAATGGGACTTAACAAGAAAAATCCAGGAGATGCATATTTACCAACAATCAGGACCAAATAATGATGGTAGAGTCTGTGGGTTCTCATTATGGATCTCACTAATAGCCTAACCCGTATTAGTAAGATAGTCTTAGGCTTACAGAGGGATACCCTGACATGCATTTTGCATGTGACAGGATAAGCTTAAGGGAGTGGAAATTTTGTTTTGACTTACCAAATATCTAACAAGTTCCTGGGACAGTGAACATTTGCCAGGTGGAAGCATGGATGGTTGGTTTGTTGGATATTTAAATGGCCGGGTAGTTAAATGAACAGAAAAAGTCAGAAATGTGGACCATTAAAAGCAGGAAAAATATCTGCTGTCCCAAGGAATAAGACTTTGAAGAAAGGATCCTATTTCTGTGGTTCTGTGCTAGGAGTGACTTTGGTCAGTCACACATCTCCAGGACCGGATGCTTTTTCTGTTTATCTCCTTGGGAATGAGTCAGAGCATGCTGCTTTGAGCTCACATTTCAGTAACTCATTCTCCTTCTTTAGGAGACTTTGTATAATAGGGAACTTCTGTAATATCCTGGAGTTCTCCTTCCTTTTTTTTTCTCTTTAACTTTAGAGTGGAAAAAAAAAAAAAAAACTTTAGAGCGGACATTTGAAAAGTTCTATAAACATCATAGTAAAAATTTGTAGTTTTTAAAGAGTAGTGTTTTTTTCCTGTTTTGTGGTGGTGGTTGTTATGTCTTGCTCCTTAGATGCTAAACATTTAGGTTTAGGGCATGATATTCTGTCAATCACAGTTGTGCTTAGAAGTTTCAGGCAAATCCAGTCCACTTGGAGTGAAGATGAAAAGTGTCAGGTGTCGGATATGTGCAGCATCTGCCTCTCATACAATTGTCTTTCCTTCTGTTTCAAGGTCTTTAATGTACTAGAGTCCCTCGTCTGGTTCTCACGTGCTGAAGGACAGCATACCCGTCACCACTCTCTTCTGCCATGTGTTCGTTCACACAGTATTTAGAGAGAATGACTCTGTACCAAGAACTTTGCTAGGAAGGCACCTGGGTGGCTTATTCAGTTAAGGGTCTGCCTTGGGCTCAGGTCATGATCCCAGGGTCCTGGGATTGGGCCCTGCATCTCCCTCTCCCTCTCCTCCCTGTTTGTGACCTCTCTCTCTCTCTCTCTCTCTCTCTCTCTTTCTCTCTCTCAAATAAATAAAATCTTAAAAAAAAAAGGGGGGGGGGGCAGGCAGCCCAGGTGGCTCAGTGGTTTGGCGCCTGCCTTCAGCCCAGGTGTGATCTTGGAGACCTGGGATCAGGTCCCATATTGGGCTCCCTGCATGGAGCCTGCTTCTCCCTCTGCCTGCCTCTCTCTCTCTCTCTTTCTCTCTCTCTGTATCTCTCATGAATAAATAAATAAAATCTTTAAAAAGTCTTATAAAAAAAAAAAAAGAACTTTGCTAGGAGTGGATACATGGACTCTGTTTCAGATATCATGGTGCTTTTGCAGCTGCCCGGGTACCAAGTCTGCTCCTAACAGTCCTGACCGGCGTGGCCAGGCTCTCACTATCTCAC
The DNA here is from genome assembly GCF_048418805.1 of Vulpes vulpes. NCBI lineage: Eukaryota > Metazoa > Chordata > Mammalia > Carnivora > Canidae > Vulpes > Vulpes vulpes. Next base: position 103,659,331 of record NC_132782.1, read on the forward strand.
CGCCAGTTTGGGTAGTAACCATTGGTAGTGCCGGCGGGCTAGGAGAGTATATGCTCAGACCGCAGGAGCCAGAACCAGCACGTGGCTGCCCATCTGCCACCAGGTCTTGCATGAGCCCTCGCTCCCACGCTCCCAGCACGTTCTGTCCACCAGCCTCAGAGGAGCAGGCAGCAAAGACTATAAGGAAACTGACCTGGCCTTAGTGAAATGTTAACACCAGGGAGGGAATAAGCTCCAGCTTTCAAGTGCTCCTGCCAGCCAGAGGCACATTACAGAGAATTAGCAGTCTTTAAAAGCGGAAGGAGAAGAGGCATGTCTCAAGTATTGTGGAGTTATCTTGAATTTGCAGGGTTCAAAGCGAGGTGCAGAGTGACAAGAAAGGCCCTGTCCTTAGGGTTGGCGCAGCCTGGTTTGCATCCCAGCACTGCCACTGATCCACAGTGCGGCCCATGGCACGTGCCTCCGCTTTTCTCCTGAGTAGAGGCAGTTCCTCCTTTGCAGGTGGAGGAGCTGTGAGATGAGATGTCACATATGCGAAAGCCCAGGGCACATATGGTAGACCTTCAGTATGTGACACGGTGGTCAGCTCAGCTGTCAGTATTGCTTTGGTTTTCATTTATAACAGGGTTCACAGTTTTCCCTTGTGGTTTTTATTTTTTTTCCATCTTCTTACACTGAAAATGAGTAATTTTCAAGCAGTAATGTTTCCTGCAAATACATTTCACTTACCATCATTATGGTTCTTTATAGTTCACAGAGCACTCTCAGGCCTTTGGGAAGACTAGGGCACAGTCTTTTCTCCAGATGAGAACCCTGAGCTTTGGAGAGCCCATGGGACGTTCCCAAGGCTGCCTGGCTTCTCAATGACAGAGCTGGGGGTTAGAACTCAAGACTCAAATTTCTGGTTTCTTTGACTATCTCAGGCCACCTTTCAAAAGTGACATTTTGGATGAGGCCAGACTTTTTTATATGGGTTTTTTCTTTTTCTTTTAGCTGTCAATACCAGTAAATACGCAGAAAGCTATCGGATCCAGACCTATGCCCAATATGTGGGGAAAAAACGTGAGGAGAAGCAGATCAAGAGAAAGTGGACAGAAGATACTTGGCAGGAGGTTGAGAGAAAACGGTTAAACACTCAGTGCATATCCTATGCTCTGCAGAATCACTACTACCACACCAACAGGTAAGAGTTCTCGGCTGTTGATTTAAGAGGGCAGAGTTGTTCTAGCAGTAGCTTTTCTTCCTGGTTTTCACAGGATTTAAGTCGTAAATCTGACTTTCGAGAAAGTCTTTTTTTTCCCCTAACTTTCCACATAACGTCAGAAGTTACTGCTCCCCTAATTCCTTCTGTGCCATGTAGGCCTGCAGCTCTTGCAGTTAACAATCTCACAGAACTCCGTTGAGGCAGGCAGGATCCATATCATTCCCATTTCAGGGGTGTGGAAGCAGAGGCACTGTGACCCACCCACCAGTTCAGGGAGGGAGCCAGGATCAGAGCTGAACTTGTCTAGGTCTGATTCATCCTCCCTCTCCTCCTCCCCAGTCCACCGTGATGCTCCTGCCTGGCCTTCTGACCTCGTTTCAGATCCCATGGAGATACTGAACCACATGCCTGCTACAGAAAGAAAACTTGATGTACTTGCCCTCATTACCCATAATTCTTCAGAAGATACGTAGTGGTCACATATATCTTTGTGAGGCAAAAAGTGGGTATAGAAAACAGGGAAAAGTTCATTAGAGAAAATGATAAAGATGAGAAAAGTGTAAGCTAACAGAAGAAAATATTAGCCATAGTCCCATCACTCGGAAGCAATCTGGGTGCTAATATTTTGGATTGCCCTCTATGCTTTTTAAAAAAATATTTATTTATTTAAAGATTTTATTTATTTACTTGACAGAGAGAGAGAGAACATAAGCAGGCAGAGTAGCAGGCAGAGGAAGAAGCAGACTCCCCGCTGAGCAGGAGCCCAGTGCAGGGCTTGATCCCAGGACTCTGGGATCGTGACCTGAGCTGAAGGCAGACACTTAACTGCCACTCTCTATGCTTTTTAAATGGCTTTTTAGAGATTTTTTTAAAAATTGAGATATAGGGGTGCCTATGTGGCTCAGTCACGTAAGCTTCTGACTCTGGATCTCAGCTAGGGGCTTAATCTCAAGGTCATGGGTTCGGGCCTCATGTTGGGCTCTGTGCTAGGTATGAAGCCTTAAAAAACAATTGAGACATAATTAATATATGATAAAATGAACAGATCTAAAACTTTAGTTCAGAATCTTAAGAGTTATATACAACAATGTTTCCACAACCTAAAGCAAGGCATAGAACATTTACGTCTCCTCATAAAATCTCCCCGAGTCCCTTTACAAGCAACCCCAAGCCCCACAGCCCTAAGTGTCCATATCTTGTATCTGTGAGTAGGCATTAATTTTGATTATTTTTAGAATTTATAAAAAATGGAATCATATGGAATCATATTGTATTATGTTTGACTTCTTTCACTTAACATTAACTTTTTAAAAGATTTTATTTACTTTAGAAAGACTGTGTGAGTTGGGGGAGGAACAGAGGGGGGAGAGAGAAAGGGGAAGAATCTTAAGCAGACTCCATGCTTAGCATGGAGCTGGACATGGGGCTCAGTCTCACAACCCTGAGATCATGACCTGAGCTGAAACCAAGTGTTGGACGCTCAGTCAACTGAGCCCTACCCAAGCACCCTTCACTTAACATGTTTTGGAAATTCACCCTGGATATTGTGGTATCAAGAGTTTATTATTTCATTGTTCAGTAGTACTCCACTGTGTGAATATACAGCATTTACCTCCTCTCCTGTTGGTGGATATTTGGTTTGTTTCTGGTTTGAGACTATTATAAATAAGGTTGCTATGAACATTTCTATAAAAAATTTCTTGTGGCCATAGGTTTTCATTTCTCTTGAGTCAGTACCTAAGAGTAACATTGTTGGTTCTCAGGATAAGCGTGTGTGTGCTAACCTTTATAAGAACAACCATGGGATCCCATGGGATCCCTGGGTGGCGCAGCGGTTTGGCGCCTGCCTTTGGCCCAGGGCGCGATCCTGGAGACCCGGGATCGAATCCCACATCGGGCTCCCGGTGCATGGAGCCTGCTTCTCCCTCCGCCTGTGCCTCTGCCTCTCTCTCTCTCTCTGTGACTATCATAAATAAAAAAAAAAAAAAAAAAAAAAAACAACCAAATAGTTCTCCAAACTAGGTGTACCATTTTATATCCCACTAGTATTGTGTGAGTGTTCTGGTCGCTCTACCTCCTTGCCAACATACAGTGCTGTTGTCAGCCTTGTATTTCAGTCATTCTAGAGGGTACTACGTTGGATATTACATTGTGATCTTAATTTGCATTTCTCTGGTGACTAATGATGTTGACCACCTTTTGATGTGCTGGTTGGCCATTCAGGTATCTTCATTTTGAGGTGGTTATGTAAGTCTCTTGCCCATTTTCTAGTTGTGTTTTTGTCTTTTTTACTGTTGATTGGTGGGAGTTCTTTTATGTATTCTGGAGATACATCCTTTGTTAGATAGATGAGTGTGCTGCAAATGTGTTTTTTGAGTCTGGGGTTGCATATTCATCTTGTTAGTGATTTTGATGAGCAGATATTTTTAATTTTGATGAAGTCATGTTTATGATTTTTTTCTTTTATGATTAAATCTTTGCCTGTCCTAAGGTTTCACCAGTTTTCTTCCAGAAGGTTTATGGTTTTAGTTTTTCCATTTAAATCATGACCCATTTCAAATGAATTTTGTATGTGGAATGAGATAAGAGTCACGATTTAGTTTTTTTTAATATGGATATCCACTTGTTCTAGCAATGTTTGTGAAAAAGACTTCTCATTCCTTATTGGATTGACTTGGCATTTCTGTCAAAAATAAATTGACCATGTATGTCTAGGTCTATTTCTAGAATGTTCTGTTCCAATCATTTTTATGCCTGTTCTTGTGCCAATATCACACTTTCATATTTCTGTGGCTTTATAGTAAGTCTTAAAATCAGGTAGCATAAACCCTCCAACATTATTATTCTTTGTCAGATTGTTTTGGCTATTCTAGATCCTTTGTATTCCACATAAATTTTACAGTCCTCTGACCTCTTTCTTCATTCAGACTGTGTTGTAGTTTTTTCTGTAGAAGTCTTACAGGTCTAATAATTTTCTTCCTAAATATTTTATATTATTGGTGCTATTATAAAAGGAATTGTTTCCTATATTTCATTTTTGAATTGTTTGCTGCTTCCGTATAGTCATATTAATTGTTGTGTATCAACTCTGTATTCTACAACCTTTTAAAATTCACTTATAGTTTTTTCTTTTAATATTCCACAGGGTTTTTTATGCACACAATCCATTGGCATACTATTCACAACAGTTTTATTTCTTTTCTAGTCTTTATGTCTTTACTTTTTCTTGCCTAATTGCACTGACTAGCACCTCTGGTATATTGTCAAATAGAAGTGGGAAGGGTGGATATCCTTGTCTTGTTTCCAGTATTAGAGGAAGTCCAGTGTTTCCCCAGGAAGCCTGGCTTTTAGATTGGCCAGTTGTCCTCTTTTTGGGTTTAGGAAGCTGCCTTCCATTTCCAGTTTGCTCTAAGTTTGAATAGATGTTAAATATTTTCAGATGCCTTTCTGTATCTTTTTAAGTTGTCATATGGTTTTGTCCTTTATTTTGTTAATATTTTGAATGACATCAGTTGGTTTCTGAATGTGTAATTGGATATGCATTCCTGAGAGAAATCCTACTTGGTCCTGATGTATTATCCTTCTTAGGTGCTACTGGACTTGATGTGTTAATGTTTCATTAAGTATTTTGGTATCTCGGGACGCCTGAATGGCTCAGCGGTTGAGTGCCTGCCTTTGGCTCAGGGCATGATCCCAGTTCAGGGATCGAGTCCCACATCAGGATCCCTATGAGAAGCCTGCTTCTCCATCTGCCTATGTCTCTGCCTCTCTCTGTGTCTCTCATGAATAAATAAAATCTTTTTTTAAAAAAGTATTTCTATATCTTCATGAAAAATACTAGATTGGAATTTTTTCTTTTTTTAAATCTTTATCAGGTTTTGGTTATAAGGATTATGCTGACCTTATAAAAATAGTTAAGAAGTTCCTCTTTTGTTATTTTCCAACAGTATGTATAGGGTGTGTGTGTATGTTTTACGTTTTTGGTAGAGTTTACCAACGAAGACATTTGGGCCTAAAGTTTTTTATTTTTGGGGGGAATGGTTTTGATTATGGATTCAATTTCTGTAACAGATACAGGATTGTGTAGATTTTTCTGTTTCTTCTTGGATCGCTTCTGGTAATTTGTCTTTTTCAAGGAATACTTCATTTAAAAGGACCAACTTTTTATTGATTTTTTTCTCTCTTTTTTCCATTTATTTATTTCCTTGTTCGTATTATTTCCTGTTTTGTATTTTAATGTTATTCTTTATCTAGCTTCTTAACGTGAGAACTTAACTTACTGATTTTATGTATTTTCTAATAAAACGAAATTTTTGTTTAGACTGCTTAGCCACATCCCTCATACTTTGATAGGTTGTCTTTTTACTATTGTTCATGACAAGGTATATTCTCATTTCTCCTGTGCTTTCTTCTTTAACTCATGAATTATTTAGAACTTCTTTGATAATTATTGACACTGATTTTATGGCCCAGCATATAGTCTGTCTTGCTAAATGTTCCATGTGTCTTTGAATGGGTATAAAATTTCATTATTGTCATCTCAGATTACATTGTTTCCTGGGGCTCAAATCTATATCCTTAGTGATTTCAGGAGGAGAGAGGGGTCTACTTATTCTTTCACCTACTGAGAGAGGTGTTGAAATTTCCAACTGTGGTTGTAAATCCAGTTTTCCATTTAATCATATCAATTTTTGTTTCTTCTATTTTTTGCATCTCTTTTGATAGATATGTGCTTATTAATGATTGCTCTGTCTTCTTAATGAATTGCCCTTTTCATCAGTATGGAATGTTCCTCTTGATATCCAGTAATGATCTTTTTTGATGTTTATTTTTCTGATATTAATATTGGCACTCCTGTTTCTTATCTTTGGTGTTTGCATGGTGTATTTTTATTCAGTCTCTTACTGGTAATTTTCCTTTATAAAGTGTGTTTCTTATAAACAGCATGTAGGTGAATCTTACTATTTTATTCATTCAGACAACCCCTTTCTTTTACAGTTAATCTAAAGAATGCTATAGATAGGTCTGTGTCCTATCTTGGTATTTGTTTTCTATTCTGCTTGGTTTTTGTCCCTCTTTTCTTCTTTTCTGTTGCTTTTTGAATGAATCGTGTAGTATTTAGTCTTTGCTGATACTTTAGCATCTTGTTTATCTTCTCTGTTGACTTTTTTGCTTATACCTCTTTGTGTGTGTATGTATGTATATGTATGTATGTATTTATTGGTCATTGCTCTGGAGTTGTGGTTGACAAACTAGAGCCCATAGGCCAAATCTGGTCCACATGTTTTTATAAAGTCTTTTTTGGAACACAGCCATGCTTGTTACTTTACATATTGCCTCTGGCTGCTTTGCCTTAGGTGGGAAATTTGGGTAGTTTGATGAGACCATATGACCCACAAAACTCAATTTGTGTACTATCTGGACTTCAACAGAACAGCTTACTGACCCCTGCTGTAGAGCTACTCTCTCCAGTACGGTGGCCCCCAGCCACATGTGGCTGTTGGGTACCTCAAATGTGGCTAGTCCAAACTGAGATGTAGTTGTAAATATAAAATACATGTCAGATTTTGGAGAATTGGTGACATGTTCAAATTATAATATTTTGGATTGGGGGCTAAATATTAAAATTAACTTCACTGGGTTCTTTTCACTTTTCTTTTTAAATGGTGGCTCCTAGAAAATTTTAAATTCCATTTCTGGCTCATGTATTTCTGTTGGCCAAGCACTGCTCTAGAAATTATAGTGTTCCTCTTTCATTTATTGTGGTTATATCTTCAGGTGAAAATCAAGAACAACGTAGGACTCTTACAGTAGTCTGTTTCCATTTACCTCCCTCCCATCCTTTGTGATCTCTTGTCTCCTATTTTACCTCTACATAGGCCATAAACATGATATGTTGTTGCTTTTGTTCCTTTCCTTTTCTTTTTTTAAACAGTTATTACTTGGGAAGAGAATAAGGGGCTGAAGTATGGGGAAAATGACATAAGTATAAACACAGAAATGCAGGCCTTCCTCATTAAGGGCACAGTGCAGATGGGGGGGCGGTTATGGTCGAGGGGAAAGCCAAGGCTCTGAACCTCACTTCTCTAAGCTTTAGCGAGTGGTCTCTGAGACCCTGGGAGCGCTGTCACAGCAGCCCAGCTTCTCCCCTGGGCAGGCAGGCAGGCAGTGAGCTGTGCTGACAGAAATGGACATCCATCCCTGGTCCCTTTGGCTGTTTGCATCAGTATCATGGCACATGCTGCTTTTTTTTTCCTGTGATGGATTCAGTGTCCAGAATATTCAAGAAGCCTCGAGTCGATATGTGATCAGAACTAGGACTTATATTCTGGGAAACTGGACCAGAAATAAATTTGCTTGAGAAGGAGATTTGTTTTGGTGGCCTGAAATCTGAATAAATACAGGTTAGCATGGTGTTTGAAGAATGCTTCTTTACAGTGGATGCTAAAATGTTTAAAACCTCCCTTTTAGTAGGGATTGAGTCCCCCTAAGTAAGCACTGATGTTTGAAACCTTCCTGGAAGACAGGTGCTATCACCATTCTCATTTGATTAAGAATGTTCTCTAAAGAAAAATGGTTTTCCAAAGCCACTTTGCCCTCAAAGCCATTTCTCTCTTAAGAGATTTTGGTCAGTTGTGTCTATGGATTATTTACAATTCGCGTTTTTTCAACTGTTGGGAAAAACTCTTTGGCTAGCATCTTCTTTCTTGTCTTTTCTGTCTGTGAGACTCCATTTCAGCCTTCCTTGACAACATAGTAGCTCCTGGAAATTCCTGCGTATGTCGAAAATGCTAAAGTATATATCAAAGTTATGGTTTTCAGATTCCACATAATTGTCATAGAAAGTTAATGCTTTCTCAAAGTGACCAATGAGCATATTACATTAGGAAAAGGGGGAGATGCCTCTTTAGAGACGAGTAAGAATTCTGATGAACCTGGTTGGATTCTAGGACCCATTGCTTTGTCAGGCTGCCCACACATTTACTTATATATGGGGGGCAAGTGTTTTCTTTGCTCCTGCTGAAAAATGCCCTGAATACCGAAGAAGCCATACCGAGATGAGGGGACTGACACCACCACCACCACACCCCCGCAGCACCCCTGGCAGCTAGCAGACAAGGGTTCTAGCTCAGACTCTGCTGGTACCTTGGAAACAACTTCATTCACTCTTCCTTCAGCAAATACCCATCCAGAGCCCGCTATCTTTTGTTTGCTCATCTTAAATGAGGCATTTTGTTGAGAAAAAATGCTCCAGTCCCATCTGGCTCTTAAATTCCAGAGGTCTTTACACCAGACGTAGGCAGGGCAAAGCACGAGGAGGAAACCAATAACAATCTCTAGAGACCTCTTGCTTCTCTCCTCAGATAGCAAGTAGTTTCTTCTCAACCTAAGATGGAGAGTTTTGAAAATGCCCATGGTTAGAGAACCTTTAGATAAGGAGTATATAATAAAAATCAGATTGGGTAAACCAGATTCACAAGTGAACCCGTGAAAGCCTTTTACTGCACTGGAATAGTAAAGTGGCCTACCAGCTGAAGGAAAGATCTTGGTCGTTTCAGTAGGTGCTGTCTTTTAAATTCCCACCCTCCATCTGTGTCTTGGAAGCTTCTTTTCCTCATGATATCAAGACGATTAGAACCCCTAGCCTGTGGCAGAACAGACTTGGACTCAGCCTTTTCTGTCCTTGTGTCTTGGTCCTCTGCTTACACCTTCATTGCTTTCCTGCTTCTTTGACTTAGAGGGTTTGCCTCTCGCTTTCAGGCCTCTTCCCTCTCCACCATGTCAGAATGTCTCTGTAGCCTGAGCGCCACCATCTCACCCTGGTGGCAGCTCACTCCCAGCAATTGAGGAGTGCCTTCAGAAGCTCCATGTTGACCATCTCTTGTTTCGTTTTTCTTGCCCCTGGCTTCAGGGCTCCACTGCAGAAATCCTCACCTCAGCTTTGTGGGGTTTTTTCTTTCAAGATTTTATTTACTTATCTGATAGAGAGGGAGAGGGATAGGAAGAGGGACAAGCTGAGCAGAGAGCCCGATGCAGGGCTCGATCCCAGGACCCCGAGATCATGACCTGAGCTGAAGGCAGATGCTTTAAGTGACTGAGCCACCTGGACCCCCTGAACTTTTTTTAAATTGAAATATAATTGCCAAAAAAAAGAAATATAATTGCCATAAAGTATTATATTAGTTTCATCTGTACAACAACATAGTGACCCATCAATTCTATACATTACTCAGTGCTTACCGTGATAAGTGTCATCATCACCTGTCACCAGGCAACACTATTCCAGTGTTATTGCCTGTATTTCCTACATTTCTACCTTACATTCCTGTGACTGGTTTGTGACTGGGAGTTTGTACCTCTTAATCCCCTTCACCTATTTTGCCCATCCCTCCTCAAAAGAAATCCTGTTTTGGATTTTGAACTGGCCACCACCAGTTCCTTCCATTCAGCTTTAATTGCTACTGCTTCTCCTGGGGTAAGTTTCCTGTTGGGGCACTCTTTGTTTGCTTCTGAGTTTTTGTTTTTGTTTTTTTTAAGATTGCATTTATTTATTCATGAGAGACACAGAGAGAAGCAGAGACATAGACAGAGGGAGAAGCAGGCTCCTCTCAGGGAGCCCAGTGTAGGACTTGATCTCCAGACCAGGATCATGCTCTGAGCCAAAGTCAAACGCTCAACCACTAAGCCACGCAGGTGTCCCTTACTTCTGAGTTCTATAACTTAGGAACAGATCTGACATCTCTGTCTTTATCTGAATCACATGACATTCCTACAGTTTGCATATTCCCTAGAATAGACCCTCCTGCTTCTAGAAAGGGCTAAGAAGTTATCTAGTCTAGCCACCTCAGAATCTTTTCTGTATTTGGGAAGAGTAAACGTTGGCAAACTCAGTGTCCATCTTATGGGTTAAATATATTTTCTCAGAGAAGGTGTTTCCCGTGGTACTTTTAAACCATTGAAATTATATATGCACATAATCTTTAAAATTTTGCCTATACAGGAGAATATGAAATGAAGGTGAGAGAATCTTTGCTCCCCCCCCCCGCCCCCAGCTCTTCTTCCCACTCTCTGACCTTTTCTTTAAAGCAGTACGTTTCTTGTCTTGTCAACTTTGACCAATATATCTGGGTCAATTCTATACAAGATTATAAATTTAGTGCATGCACGTTACCTTCCATCTCTCTCTGTTTCTCTTCTCACCATGATTAGTTATGTTATTTATACCTTTTACTACTTTTTTTATCTGTACTTTGTGCTTTCTCGAGAAGTTGATTTTAAGAGATGGCATCAGGTACACAGCATCTATAATCTTACAATTGTGGCTGATCCGAAGGTAGTGAGTTATCTCAATTGATTGTAAAAAAAAAAAAAAATCTTACAATTATGTAAATGCAGTTCTCTCAAGGGAAGAAGTTGCACAGTGGGGCCCACTGGGAAAAGAGTATATTTCTGTGTCATTAAAACTTTGCTACCCAATTCAGAATCTTCCAAATATCCCAGCCTTCTTTCTGTGGATTTCTTTTGAGGGGAGTAGTTTTTTCCCTTGGGTGATTTTGACTTCTTTCCTTTTTTGCATATGTAGTGTATGGTTAGTAAATGGTATAAAAATGTGTCTATTTCACCTAATTGATAATGTTGCTAGATATAGGATTCTAGATCCAGAAATTATATCTGTTCAGGACCTTAAATACATTGCTCTTCCCATGTCATCATTAATTTGCTTTCCTTCAAGGCAGGTGCCATGTTTTCCGTGTCTCTGTATCTCTAATGCCTAACCTGGAGTCTGACCTGGAGTTATATCCTCAGATGTTTGGTGTGAATTAATGAATGAATAAATACTCAAGCCAGTTTCCTGAGTGTAGGCTCTGGGCTAGGTCTTCCATGTTTGTTTGTTTGTTTGTTTATTTATTTATTTATTTTAGACAGCACATGTGCAGGTTTGGTGGCAGAGAGAGCGAGAATCTTAAGCAGGCTCCTTGCTCAGTGTGGAGCCCAATACAGGACTTGATCTCATGACCCTGAGATCATGACCTGAGCCAAAATCAAGATTCAGATGCTTAACCGACTGAGCCACCCAGGCGCACCTGTGGTCCTTCATGTTTTAGCTCTTGTGATGCTCATAGCAGCATTGTCAGGGAGGTGAGGTTTGTTCCCATCTCCCAGAGGCTCAGGGAGATTAAACAGTTCTTGGCAAAGATGTGGGTTTGATACCAGGATTAACTGTAAAGCCCTATTCTTTCCACCATGCCCCACCCCCATACATTTTCCCAGATCTGGTATATAGTCCTGTCCTCTAGGGAAGAAGGTACTCAAGCAGATTGCATCTAGGTACATGGCACATAGGGGACAATTGTCTTGACTATAGTCACTACACCACCTAAGAAAACCTCTAAGAACTTGTATCTTTCACTTAAAAGCAATATCCTGGGAAGCAGAAGAGAGGCCCTTTTGGATTTCTACTCAGAAGAATCCCAAAACTTTCATTACAGAAAAATTTCAATCATATACAAAAGTAGGGAAAATAATATAACAAAGTCCTAGCTAGCTATCACAGAGTGCCACCAGTCAGTTTGTGGCCAGTCTTATTAATGCTCTCTCTTTCCTTCTCTGTTCAGATAATTTTTTTAAAGATTTTATTTTATTTATTCATGAGAGACACAGAGAGAGGCAGAGACACAGGCAGAGGGAGAAGCAGGCTCCTCTCAGGGAGCCCAATGTGGGACTCGATCCCAGATCCCCAGATCATGCTCTGAGCCAAAAGTCAGATGCTCAACCACTGAGTAACCCAGGGGTCGCTCTGTTCAGATAATTTTGAAGCAAATCACAGATGGCATATCCTTTCAGCCATAGGTCTCTTATGTATGCATCTAAAAGATAGTCACTTAAAAACAAAACTACAATGCCACTAACAACAACAACAAAAAAAACCAACAATAACTCCTTAATATCAGATAGCCAGTGTTCAAAATCATACTCACACATTTTTTTTCTCTAATTGTTTTGTTCGAGTACTAGTTTCCATAAAATTTATATATTACATTTGGTTGATGTGTCTCATCTCTCTCAATGTATATGAATCCCCTCTCTGTGTATTCTCTAGTGTCCTTAAGAAACTAGGTTGTTAGCGCTATAGAATTTCCCGTATTCTGGAGCATTCTTTTAAGTTTGTTTATTAACATGTTCCCTCAATACTGTATTTGTAATTAACTGGTAGTGAGATCTCCAAACTTGATCAGATTCACGACTGAACTAATGACAAGAATATTTCATGCATGGTCATGTATATTTCCTCCTGTATCACGTTGGGTGGCACCAACTGTCTGCTTGTCTCTCTTTTTGTGATAAGATTGATCCGGTGGCTTCAGATGTTGCCACCCTGGTCCATCCAGTATAAAGTTCCCTATTAGCTTTTCACCTAATGGTTTTAGTGGCCATTAGTGATCAATGGCTACATTTATTATTTCATTAAGGGTGAAAATGGTAATAATTTAGTTTACTTCATTTCTTATCCCAGATGCTTTTATTTAAAATAAAAAATTTCATCTCCTTATCTCTTTGGTTACCTAGCGATATAATTCCTATAGAAAAAGCAGAATAAATTATTTAATCTCTCCCCTCATCATATCTTTCAAAAACCAGTTTTCAAAATAACTAATTGGTTTCCTGTCACATTCTAACAGTGAGCAGTAAGATTTTGTTTCGTTTGTTTAAATCATGAGGTTTTTAAAAAAATACATATTTCATCTATTTTAGTACAATGAGGTTGTTCTTCTTATTGATGCTCTAATTATCTTGTTTTTGGGCAGTGGGAAAAATTTCTAGTTGACTCTTAAGTCTTCTGAGACAATCCCAGTGACCTTTATTATTTTTTTAAGATTTTTTTTTTATTTATTCATGAGAGACAGAGAGAGGCAGAGACACAGGCAGAGGGAGCCTGATAAGGGACTCATCCTAGGACCCTGGGATCAGGGCCTGAGCCAAAGGCAGATGCTCTGCCTTTGAACCACTGAACCACTCAGGCATCCCCCCAGTAGCCTTTCAAAGCCTCTTTCACTTCTGGTACTCTTTATTCAGGCTCTTCTATACATTTCCTACCTTATATTTAGAGTCAGCCATTTCTCCAACAGGCCTGTTCCTTTTGATAGAAAATGGTAGAGACTATAATCTGGGTGTTAAGGGTATTTATTGATGCTGGATTCATTGTTGTTTATAGCCTTTTTGAATTAAAAGGCCTAGCTTCCTTGCCTCCCTTCTTTCCTTTCTTCCTTTTTTCTTTTAAGATTGTTTATACTGTTATTTCCAATTCCAGTTAGACTCCCAGACTTATTTAACTTCTCTTAATTTTGTTTCTTTTTTCTTATGCTGAAAATTTTGGTTCTTAATTATATTAAAGTAATTACTTATTTGCTTTATGTTATTATACAGTAACTTCAGAATAACTCTAACAGTATCATTACAAATAATGCAATTATTGAAAATAATTTTTTTGCAGTAATTTTTCCCCTAGAGTATATCTGACTAGAGATGAACAAAGTACCTTATTTTAGGGGATCCCTGGGTGGCTCAGCAGTTTAGCGCCTGCTTTTGGCTCAGGGCATGATCCTGGAGTCCTGGGATCAAGTCCCACATTGGGCTTCCTGCGTGGAGCCTGCCTCTCCCTCTGCCTGTGTCTCTGCCTCGGTGTGTGTGTGTGTGTGTGTGTGTGTGTGTGTGTGTGTGTCTCATGAATAAATAAATAAAATATTTTTTTAAAAAATTACCTTATTTTAAAGTTGCTTGAAATAATTTCTCTTTATGTGGTTAAGCTACCAACCAAATAAACATTTAAGTTTGTTTCATTTTTAACTTTAGGGATTGCCTTTTCTGAAATTGGTTTTGCTTTATAATTATGTAGAGCATTTGTGTGGTTTCCGAGTCAGATCTCTCAAGCTTCTCTCCCTGCTTTCCCCAGCTTGTTTCCTCCCTCCCTCTGGTGACCAGTTTTGTTAGTTTTTAGTATATCCTTCCATTTTTACAAATAGGTAGATAGTAATGGACCACATGTCCTTTCCTTTACCTTCCATTTTTCATTTAGCCTTGTATCTCAGAAGCCGCTTTTAGTCTGCTAAAACACCAGAGGTGAAATGTGATTCTTTACACTGTAGATGGCTTTAGTGTTCCTGAACCTCCTTAGTAAAACCTACTAACCGTGGTGCCTGGATGGCTCATTTAGTTAAGCATCTGCCTTTGGCTCAGGTTATGATCCCAGGATCCTAGAATCGAGCCCCACGTGGGGCTCCTTGCTCATCATCAGGGAGCCTGCTTCTCCTTCTCCCTCTGATTGTGTGTTCTTTCTCTCTCTCTCTCTCTTTCTCTCTCTCTCAACTAAAAAATAAAATCTTAAGCAAACAAATATACTAACCAGCTAAATCTGGGTGTGTAATCCCAGTTTAAATGATCAACCTCATAGTGACATTCATGAATACTGTATGTCTTATGATTTGTGAAAAATAAATTCATGACCTGTGCTCTTGTTGAGGAGGATCATTCCTTGACCCTCTCTCACCTTCCCATCTCTTCCCCTGTCCCTCAGTATGAAGGTGTAAAGCTCACTGACACACTACCTGCTTTGTGCAGCAATGTGAAAATCAAGACAGTGCTCATATTTTTAAAACAGATTTTTCATTCCAGGTACTGTGCTAGGTACTTGACATTTTTTTAGAAAATCTCTGTAGTAACTCTGTGAAACCCTTGGTGATATTCCTAATTTATGTATGAGAAAGTTGAGTCTCAGAGAAGCTGATTAATTTGGCTAAAGTTGCACAGAATTCTTATTATGAGTGTTTTGGGTCCATAGCCCAGCGTATTAGGTTGCCTCTTAGAAACATGACACTTGTACACTTATGAGCATGCATGTTTGAGAGAGACGCTGTCTCATTTTAGTGAATTATGTTTTCTTAAAAAACAAAACAAAACAACAACAACAAAAACCTGTGTTAAACCCTAAGTTCCAAACCTCTGCATTTCTGCCTTCTTTGGGCTGAGGGTTTAGATGTCTAGTCCCATGCATCATCACTGTAAAAAAAGTTTAAAAACCCCCAAGCAGAAATGACGCTGGGATGTATAAGCCAATATAAAAAAAAAATCCTAAGGTGGCATCCTCTGGTATGCTCAGCACTGGTCATCCCCTTAGTAGAATCCTGTCTTGGGATTTGATAGATTGATTGGTTGATGCGAAGAGGCACTGCAGCAAGTTCAGAGGAAGATGACTTAGCAGTGAGAACGGATGGACACATGTTGAGTATGTTCAGTCTGGGACAGCAGTTGGAGGGAAAGGTAGTAGAAACCATCATTACATTCCTGAGGATGCCTTTATGATAGAAGTAGTGCTTCTCTGTCCTCATATAGGACTGAGGAAGAACCTGGATGGGGCTTAGGTGCCATTATTATTATTGTTTCATTTCTAAGAAAACTCAGGAAGGGATCGTGTCTTGCTCCACATCATAGAGCTGGTGCTGCCATAGACAGAGCTCTTTCTGCTGATGGGCTACCTTCCCTTCCTCTTCACCGATTTTGGCTAGGCCTAATTATCTTCCAAGGGCTGCGCTAATTTCAGACTTTGAAGGTGGTGGAGACCTTTAACATCTGTTCTAAATGATTTTTTGGTGATAACTAAGGAAAAATGATCATGGTCCTCCACTCAGCCCTCCCACTTACTCCTTTCCACATCTGAACAGTTGGAAGAAAGGATCATTCTGGTCTGAAGGGAGTATTTTAAGATATTGGAATAAACATTGAACATAAAACTAGAGTCTGGTTAATATAAAATGCAGAATTTGAAAGTCTGTAGTTACTAATAAAATGGAATGATTAACCAGGCAAGTTGGGTTTACCATGGAGTGTCCCTAAAGACATAAAACCTGGGAGCTTTTAAATCAAGATGTAGGAATAACTCTTAACTGGTATCTTGTGTCCCATCTACCTGGCCAGGGTCAGGAAGAGATGAACTTATCTGGTTTGTCTCTTACCTTTGTCTTCTCATGGGCTCAGATCAGGACACCACTGCTTTTTCTCAGAGGAGATATGTCAATAGGATTCCTGAGAATAATATAAAAAGAGGTACAAGGAAGTTGGATAAACAAAATGTGGTTTACGTATACAATGGAATATTATTCAGCTTCAAAGAGAAGGGAAGTTCTGATGCCTGCTACCACGTGGGTGAACCTTGAAGACATGCCATGGGCTGGGGACAGGAGGGAATGAGGAGCTGTTGATTAGTAGGTGTAGAGTTTCTGTTCTGTAAGATGAACAAAGTGCTAGAGATTAGTTGCATAGCAATGTGCATGTACCTAACACTACTGAACTGCTCATTTATAATAAGAATTGAGTTGGTAAATTTTGTTATGTGTATTTCCCCAATTAAAAATTTTAAAAAGAGGAAGGCAATTCAGAATACATTTTATATGGTAGAATTTTTTTTAAGAGAGAGAGCACGTGCACACAAGGGGTGGGAAGAGGCAAAGGAAGAGAGAATCTCAAGCAGACTCCCTACTGAGTGCAGAGTCCAACATGGGGCTCGATCTCATGACCCTGAGATCAGGACCTGAGCCAGAGGAAAAGTCAGATGCTTAACTGACTGAGCCACCTAGCCTTTCTCATGGTAACTGGGAAAGGGAGGGTGCCAGTGACAGACCTAGAATACTTTAAAATTTTGAATAGAAAATGATGAATTATCAAGAAAAAGAGTTGATGTGTTCATAATTTTTAGTTACTAATCTAGTTTAGACTTGATTTAAATGCATTTGTAGACGTAAAAAATTCTCAAGATAAACTGAAAGGTTGGTAAATTGAGTGGAATATGCTGCTAAGATCTGGCCTTTCTGTTTTCATCTGTTATAAGGGATGTTGTGTGTCTGGCACCCAGATGGATGGATTTTTAGATGAAGGTCTGCTTTATCAGATCTAGAGTATGAAGTGTCAGTGCTGCAGAAACTGAAAAAGCATAAGAGTGAAAGTGGAAAAGCCACTTCAGCTACTTCGCAGTTGAAAGCAAAATGTCATCTCAAGATTTTATTTTAAATAACATGAAAGCTCAGTTGAATATCACCCTACACTTACATGACTTCTGAGATCTTGTAATGCATTCACGTCTCATAACGGCAGTGATATCTGAGAACTGATGTTTTCTTTCCATGTTTTCATGTTATTTATTTGATCAACCATAATTAAAGGTAATTACCTGTGTTGGTAATAATGTGTTACATTATTCAAACTTATCTTCATGTAACAGTGTACTTTTTTTTTTTTTAACAGTGTTAATAATTGAAGTTGCCTTCTACACACTTAGGTAGGGCAGTGAAATGGTACTTTTTACATGTCCGTTAACCAAATAAAAACAAACTTCCTAGTTGAGTTACCCACATCAGTGCAGTTAGGATTACTTCTATATTTTTTGTTGTAGTTTTAGCTGGAATAAAATATAAAATGTGTAAATTGTATAGATTAATTGCTCAGAGGTAGAAATTTTTAACATTTTTCTGGCACATTATTTTTTGACACTTTGTGCTTTTTAATTCTGCTAGTCCATCCTAAGGCAGTAGAAGCAATAGAAGGTTTGTGTTTATTTGGGGGAAGTCAGATGTAAGGATGAAGAATGGCCGCTGTGGTCCAGTACCAGGGTTGTCATTGTGCTAATAGATGGTTCCATGTTTAAATGCTGTCTACAGAGTTGAGGTGCTTCCTTTTGTTCATTTGGGGGTCTCTGAAGCAAAGATTCCATTTCATTGCTGGTCATGCAGGAGCCAAAGAGATGCTTGCCAGATGGGAACATTCACATCCTTCCTTTTGTGTCCCTTTTCCCAAAGGCAAAAGAACTAAAATTTGCTGTATGTTTTCAAATCTTCAATCTGAAAGTAGAACTGATTACGGAATCTAAGTGGTGGCTAAATGGATGTTTACTGTACTCTTCTTTAAACTTTTCTGTATATTTGAAGTTTTTATGATGATGGGAAAAAATGAAACCACATCTTCTAGGAGCCTTGTATATATTTCCAACAGAATAGGGCATTTAGCTTGGTTCTTGATGGTCTGCAGGTTCCAGACACCCATGAATTCATAAGTGGCAGTTAGCAGATGGTTTCATGTGCCCTGGGGAGGCTGTTGAAAACCCTCCCTCCTTCCCCTTGCAGCTCAGGGCCAGCCTGTACAACCTCTGAGG
Source organism: Vulpes vulpes (assembly GCF_048418805.1). Classification (NCBI taxonomy): domain Eukaryota; kingdom Metazoa; phylum Chordata; class Mammalia; order Carnivora; family Canidae; genus Vulpes; species Vulpes vulpes. Next base: position 103,677,732 of record NC_132782.1, read on the forward strand.
CTGCTTGCGCCTCCCTTCCACTCTTCCTTCTCTCTGGGTCTTCACCTTTCATGATCCTTTTCAAAGATTTGGACCTCTGAAGACTCAGATCAACATCATCTCCAAAAACATGCCCACTGCAGGACCATGTGGGAACAGCGAAGGCACCATTATTCAGATGTCCACCACGTGCCAGGCACTGTAATTTGTGCTGTTTTGTTTCATTTTCCTCTTTAATCCTCATAATAATCTATTTATTAATCAAGGAGACTGAGACACACAGAAGTACAGGAAGTTGTCCAGAGTCACAAAACCAGTAAGTGACAGAACCTGGATTCAGGCCCTTATCTCTCATCCCAAATTCCATGTATGCTCTTTCCAGAATGTCTGCTCTCTCCTCAAATACCCATTTGTGATCCTTCCCCACTGCCAGAAATGCCTTCTGAGATGCTTTCCATGCCACCTGGCATCCTTGGGAATCCTCTGCCTTCGGAACTCCTGTAGAAAGTGAAGTGAAACGATGTTTATTCACATTTGCCTTCCAGCACCTAACAAGTGATGCCCTGTGGTCACTCAGTTCTCTTTAAATAAATGAATGAACAGGAAAACTCAGGACACCTGGTAACCTGACTTCTGATGGACTTTCCTATTGAGAAAGGCCCTGGCGCCTTCTTTTTCCCTTTTGAACAGCATAGTTATAGTAAGAATACTTTCGGTTGCTTTGCTAAAGACAAGGCCAGAAGAAATGACATTCTTTTATAACAACACCAGAATCTACCTTATTTTATTGTCTTATTTGTTGTTGAGACTAAAATGCCCATGTGAAGGTAGGAGTAGTTTGATTGGATCTTTGGAATATCAAGTCTGAAGTCTGTTCATGCATACCTTATCATGTTTTAAGGGAAATAAGAGGAAATTCATCTCATATTATGCTACAGAAATCAGGAATCATGACCATGAGGCACATTACCTCATCATCTTAGATTAATGATTCTAAATTCTTGGAAGGGATTCGTTTCTAGTGTGCTATAATCACAAATTACCCCCCAGAAGGGTCTTCAGAAACCAAACCAAGATACAAGAGGCATGTAGTTTCTTGGTGTCAGAACATCTTCTGGTAGGTGGTCCTCTGTTCTGAGAGAGCAGAAAGGATGTTCTCCTCTCCTGATAAAGCTGTCATACACTATTGATTCATCAAATCAGATCGGTAGAGCTAATGATGTCATCTCATCATTACTTTGATGAAATATATGATGTGAATGTCCATTCAGGATGGCTAAATTGATGGATATAGTGAAACTGTTAGAATTTAGAGTGGCATTCTCCAGGTGGTCAATAGCTTCCTTTAAAAAAAAAAAAATCTTCTCTCTCCAGTTTCTCCCTCTCCATTAGCTCAGTTCATTTTGGCTGCAGTGGGCATCTGAGAAAGGTGAGTGCCCATGCAGCAAGGAAGAGTCGGTCCTTCATGAATAGAATAATCCCACCTATTTACTTTCCTTCTACATCATTCGTGAAACAGTTCACTTCCATCATTTGTGAAACAGTTCACTTCCACATTTGATGCTCAGTTAGCATTATGGTTTTTTTTCCATCTCAGGTTGGGTTTAGTGGATTTATAAGAAAAACAGAAACCACCAAAAACAGCAATTTCTAAAGAGATGGGATGTCTTGAAAAAATATGTAGGATTAAGATATTGATGCTATAAATTTTGTTGTTGTTTAGGTAACAGGTTTTGAATTTTTTCTTAGGTATCATTTCTACTTGCAAAAGCTAACTGTGGAATATTCAGTGATACCACGCTAATTCAGATGAATGGAAGTGTAGACTGAAAACTAGTCTAGATTGTAGGACATTTGTGAAGAAATGAGATAGATTCTTTTAAAGAATCAGTCGTACCTATAACTGTGTGATTAAAAGTGTTACTTGATAAAACCATATACTTATGGAGCTGGAAAGACTCTTGGAGGTGATCTTGTCAACCCTCCCTAATGCTAGTTCAAGAGGAGAATTGGAGAGTCAGAAAAGCAGGTCTTATTCGGAGTCACAGAGCCAATGAGTTTAACAGAGCTGAGTATGCCCATTTAACATAGCCAGACAAGTACTGATTTACTATTGGTATAAGAGTTTTTCACAATGTTAAGTAGATCTTTGTGAAGTCCTTGACATTTTTTTCTTTTAGAGTATTTTCAATGAAATACATGAACATTGTTTTTTAAAGCCAAGTAATAGAAAAATTCTATAATAAAAAGCAGCTGTCCCCTGCCACCCTCATCCTGTTCCTCAGAGGCAACCACTTTCAACTCTTTCTTTTGATATTTACTTTTTCCAAATAATGTAATTATTGCTATGTCTTGGGTTTTTTCTGTTTAGCCATTGACTTGCTAATACAGTAGGCTTGTCCCGTCATTTTTATGGTCCTATACTATGGGCAAAGCAAAGATTGCCTATAGTTTTTAAAGTTTTCCCAGTTCCCTACATTGTCTCTGCTTCCTCAGTTTTTTTCTCTGTATGTTGGTCTGCTTTGAATTTTGTATCTTACGTTCAAGATTTTCTTCAAATATTTGACGATTTTAGGCTGTCCATTATTATTTAAGAATGAACTAAAAAGGGATAAGAAAAAGCTGTGGGTGTGGAGATTAACTGATGTTAGCCTATTGATCTTTTCTCTGTCGAGTGATGAGGTAAGAAGATGGCATTTTAATTACATATGTTTTTCCTCTGAGGCTTATTTTCTTTATGGCTTCTGCTTTTTGTGGTCTCCTGAAGAACTCTTTACCTCTACTAGAGTCAGAAAGATTGTCTTATTTTTTCTATAAGATTGACAGTCTTTTGTTTTATGTTTAGGTATATGACCTATTAAATTTTTTTGTATGTAGATATCTGTTTGTTCTGGTACCATTGTTTGAAAGGACTGTCCTTTCTGTGTTGAATTACTCGGATTTCTTTGTCAAAAACCAGTGGAGAGGGCAGCCCCAGTGGTGCAGCAGTTTAGTGCAGCCCGGGGTGTGATCCTGGAGACCCAGGATCGAGTCCTGCGTCGGGCTCCCTGCATGGAGCCTGCTTCTCTCTCTGCCTGTGTCTCTTGCCTCTGTGTGTGTGTGTCTCTCTGATGAATAAATAAATAAAATTTAAAAAAGAGTCTATAAAAACGAGTGGAGATATATATATATATGTCATTTTCTGGGCTCATTCTTTTCCACTGGTCTGCACCTCTATCCTTTTGCTAGTACCACACTGTCTTGATTACTACAGCTTTATAGGGAGTCTTGAAGTCAGATGGTAAATCCTTCATCCTTGCTTTTCACTTTTCCACATAAAATTTAGGCCAGTTTGTTGATCTTTATTAAAACCCTGCTAGGAATTTGGACTGCAATTATGTTGCATCCATAGATCATTTTGGAGAGAATTAACAATTGTATTGAGTCTTCTAACTCATGAACGTGGTGTATCTTTTCACCTATTTGGTTTTCTTTGATTTTTTTCTCATCAGTTTATTGTAGTTTTTGGCATACAAATTTGACATATGCTTGATTAGAGTTGTCCCTAAGTATTTTGCTTTTTAATGCTATTGTAAGTAATTTATTTTATTTGTTTTAAGTAATCTCCATACCTAGCATGGGGCTCAAACTCATGACCCTGAGATCAAGAGTCTCACACTCTTCCAACTGAACCAGCCAGGCACCCCATATGTCATATATTTTAAAGTTCAATTTCCAGTCATTCATTTCTAGTATAAAGAAATACAGTTGATTTGTATATGTTGACCATGTATCCTTGAACCTCACTAAATTCACTTATTAGTTCTAATGACTTTTTATAGGCTATTTGGTATTTTCTGTTTAGACAATCACATATGCTGCAAGTAGAAGCAACTGTATTTCTCCCTGTGGACTGTATAAATTTTCTTTCTTTCTCTTGTCTTATTGCAGTGGCTAGGGCCTATAGTAGTACAGTGTTAAGTGAAAATAGTGAGAGCCAGCATATGTGTCTTATTCCTGATACTAGGACAAAAGCATTCTGCATTAAGTGTGATATTAGATGTAAGGATTCAAGTTTGTTAAGCCATCAATTTTCTTTTTTTTTTTTTTTTTAATTTTTATTTATTTATGATAGTCACAGAGAGACAGAGAGAGAGGCAGAGACATAGGCAGAGGGAGAAACAGGCTCCATGCACCGGGAGCCTGATGTGGGATTCGATCCCGGGTCTCCAGGATCGCGCCCTGGGCCAAAGGCAAGCGCCAAACCACTGCGCCACCCAGGGATCCCAGCCATCAATTTTCTGATTTGCACCTTGGGGAAGGTGCAGTCTTATCCCAACTGCTGGTGCTTTGCATATTGATTAGCAAGAGGAATCTGGAGGCCTCACTTCCCAGTACATGGGGGATGCTGCTTCCCTCATTCATCACTTCTTACTGCCCTGCTTAGTCCTGCTCTTTACTGTTGGACTTGGTGCCTCCGTGAGAGGGTCAGTCGTGCAGAGAGTAAATGTCTTGTCCAGCTGCTGATGGCTGGGGGGATGTTTGTCCCCTGGCTTCCCCAGGATGGGGGTGGGGATCCTAGGATAGCCTTTCCTCCTGTTTATATAGCCCCAGTCCTTATCACCTACTTGTTTCAAGAATCTGGTGCCTGTTATTTGCTGAGACTTTGCAGGCTCTGTGGGGTGAATCAGCCTTTAATACAACACTTAGATTTGTTTCCTCCTCTGTGTGAAGTTCTTTGGCACTCTTCTTCCTACTTGTTGTCTCCAAAGTGTGTCTCCAAAGTGAGCCGACATCCTGTCCTCTGATGCTGCCTCTCCTGTTCTCTGTGCCTTTGTCAAGTTATTTATATCCCTCTGCAGATAAATATATGTGTCCAACTGGTCATGTTTAACTTCCTGGAAATTTTTTAAAAGCAGTTTATTTTCTGAAGTAGTCGGGCTTTTGTCATGGAAGTAGTTATTTTGTTTTGTTTTGATTACATTACTGATATGATTAGTAAATCCGTTTATCAGAGACAAAAGGAAATTTTAGTGCAAAAGTAAATTTCATTCCAGCCTCTGAAAATTTCAGATGTTCTGAATTCAGCTTCAACTAATTATGTGTTGAGTATAAGTTCGTTATTTAGGAATTAGTATTAATTTCTTTTGTGTTTATCATCCATTAATCTTTTCTGTGTTGAATTAAAGTGAATTAGCAATAAGGGATTGTTTAGTCAGCTTCAAATCAGGTTCTTGTAAGAAGTTCCAGTTGAGTGTCATTGATTCTTTGTAACCCAGAACCAATTTTTTCTCTGATTTAGGCCAATCTTATATTTAAAAATAAACTTTATACCTAGGACTGAGCCACATAGTCACACGACATACTCATGAATTGTCTTTCCCCCGCGCCCCCCATCGAGAGATTCCACAAGAGATACCCTTTATTCCTGGGTAGCTATCATACAGACATACCTTATTTGATCTTACTTTTGCTTTTCAGACCCAAATTCTTTGTTAGAAATAAAGTCACAGTTCATCAGCCTTCCCCCAAGAGATTGCCTTCTGAATTGAATTGAGTATAGAGTGAACATCCTTCCGTTCTCCACCCAGATTATGCCCACAAACACAGAAACAGTCATGCTCATGGAATTTGAATTCAGTATGAGAGTTTGTGAAAAGAATAAAAATGCATTTTCTAGCTCCCACTTCCTGGGATTTTCCCAGTTCATTCTGTTTTGTGAGGTAGTTTGCACAGAGGGGCATTCCTTCTTCCACTTAGCTATATCTAGTAGGGAATATGTTTCTATCCAGGCACACAGGTGACTGTATACTAGAATGTAAACCATGTTAATATCATATATAATTCCAGATGAAATAAGCAGCTTAGTGCTTGTCACTTGCCTCACTGCTCTTGGGGGGAACCATTCACCCATTTCATCTATTCCATCCATTTTACAAACCTTGACTGTAGAGGGCTGATTGACTCTGTAGGCCTTGGGCCAGGCGCTGAGAAGCCCCATACTCAGCATATAGTGTGAGATCCTGTTCTTGCTGAATTTACGTTTTAGTGGCAGAGAGAGAATTAACAAGTGAAGAAGTAAGTAAGAAGCCCAGACAGAGGTGAGTCATAGGAGGAAAACAAAACAGGATAGAGGGATAAATGCTTCAGGGTCAGGGGGCCACAGAAAGCCTTTCTGAGAGGGTCTTTTTTCATATAAGACCTGCCCAAGAAGAACTGGCCCCAGGAACATGGGGCTTGGTGGTGGGGAGGCAGTGAAGCAGTTAAGAGTGCCCTCCCTGGACTTGGAGGGCCGTCACAGGTCTACCTAACCAGCTACCTGACTGGGGAGAAGTCACTTACTCTGAGGTGTCTTGCCTGTAAAATGGAAAAAAAAAAAAAAAAAACCACCTATCCAGCCGAAAATGCTCGTGTCTCTAAGTGTCAAACAAGAGAATTTTATAAACGGGCAACTTTTTAAAATGAAAGGTGGCTATTATACCCAGCAGTGCGAACCTCCCAACTCACTGAAGGACTTACCCTCTGTCTTTAAGACTTACTGTAAAGCTACAGGTATAATAACAGTGTGGTGCTGGCATAGGAAAGATAAATAGATAACGAAACAGAATAGTGGAATAGAGTGTCCTGAAACACAACCACACATTTGTGATCTGTTGATTTCCAGCAGCATTTCCATGCAGGAATCCCTTCCTGACATTTCTGGGGACATTTATGTTACTCTAAATTGTGAGAAAAATCAGTCAAGAAATCAAATTAAAGGGAAAAAATCTGTAGGAATTAAAGTTTAACCACCAGCATAGGTATTACTAGTTCAAAGGAATCCCCTGACCTGAAGCTGAAAGCAAGAGTGGAATCAGTGTCAAAGGTTAAGGGCAACAGTTCTGAAATGAGGATGGAGTGTATGGGAGAGAAGGGGCCATGATCAAATCTGTCATCCTTGCTTGTCACTGCTGCCATGTTGTGAGCGTATGTTTATAGCCTTGCCTGGTGCTAACAATGAGTCATTTTTATAAATAAAAACATATTAACGAGTTTACACACATCAGTACACTTTATAAAAATCCTGCAATTCTCATTCCAAGAAATAATAAGTTTTGGAAGCAGTCTTTAAATTGGCAGTTCTGAAACATGTTTCTGTGTAATAGTGCTGTTGACCTTGCTAGGATACCCAAATATTATGTTATCTTAATAGAATCCAGTGGTGTTTTAGTGTCTGAATATTTGCTATAAGGCTATAGTTCTTTGTAAGTACTTTTACAGAAGAAATGCAAAGGCGTAAATAGCATTGTGGAATACTTTGATGTGAGATCCGGTCATCGAAAATCTGAATTAGGTCGAGCAATATCAATTTTAACAGCAAAACTCAAATCAAGGGAAGCAGACAAAATACTTTCATCCCTCAAAGAGGAAATGAGCTTATATGAAGCAATATGTAGTCTAACGCCCAACTTGTATTTGCTTTGGACACACTAAGAACAATTTTGACCAGCATCAGCACAACATGAAAGAAATATCTCTACATCTGGAATATTTGTCATAAGACAAATATTAGCAATTAATATTTGTGTGCCTTAAAATCTCATTTAAGAATAACTTTTAAATATTAAATATTTGTGACATCTTTCAACGTTTAAATGATGTTTATTGGGCATCCATTCAATGCTAATGTCTTACTCTTTTAATGTTTTCTATCACCAAACGCCTGTATCAGGTAGAGATTATTTTTGCATGTCATTGAAATTATTTTGTTTCAGTATGTGTTTCATGATAATAACAATACATTTATTATTATATCTTACTCTACTAAACTAACCCCTGAAACTTTAAATATAGCCCTATCACAGAAAACTGATTCATTGTTTATGACTATAACTCATTATTATTTAAAAACATGTAGTACAGTGCTATGGAAAATATAGAATAATTTATGATTCAGGAATTCAGATTTCTTGGTCTCAAATTTTGAAGATTAATAACTGTCAGGAATTTGGAGAAACTTAAAATTCCTCACAAAAGTACTGGTAATCCAGAAGGCAAACTTAGTTTTGTTAACAAATAATTCTGAAAAAAACAAAAAAAACCCAAATAATTCTGAAACAATTGCATAGTAGTATGCAGAAATTGAACTTCTACTCTTAAATCACACCATATACATAATGAACTTGAAATGACTCAGAGCTAAATGTAAGAATTACAACTATAACATTTCTAGGAGAAAAGATGGAATAAAATATTAGTAACTTTGTGCTGTAGTCTGAATCATGACACCCCCACCCCCAAATTCATATGTCAAAACCCTGATCCCCAGTGTGATGGAGTTAGGAGATGGGGTCTTTGGGAGATGGTTAAAATTAGATGGGGTCATGAGGGTAGAGGCCTCATGGTGAGATTAGTGCCTGTGTAAGAATAGGAAGATGGGGAGAGAGGGCTGTCTCCTAACTATCTATAAAACATTGCTGAAAGAAGTAAAAGAAGATCTGCGTAAATGAAAAGATACCCCATGCTCCATGTTCATCGATTTGAAAACTCAGTATTGTCAAGATTTCAGTACTAGCCAAAGTTATCTATGGATTCAGTGCAATTCCTGTCAGAATCCCAGTGACATTTTTGGCAGATATAAAAAAAAAAAAATCCATCCTAAGATTCATATGGATTCTCAAAGAATGCTAAATAGTCAAAACAATCTTGAAAAAGAACAGATTTGGAGGACTAACACTTCCTGATTTAAAACTTACTTCACATATATGGTCAGGTCATTTTCAGTAAGAATGCCAAGACCATTCAGTGGGGGAAAGAACAGTCTTTTCAGTAAATGGTGTTGGGTAAACTGGATTTCTACATCAAAAGAATGAAGTTAGACCCTTACCATACACCATGTACAAAATGAACTCCTCTATCTGATAAGGGATAACTATCTAGAATATATAGGGAACTAAAACTCAACAAAAATAACAAAAACTAATCTTACTCAAAAATAGGCAAAGAACTTGCATAGATGTATCTCTGAAGATGTATGAATGGCCAATAAGCTCATGAAAAGATTCTTAACATCACTAATCATTAGGGAAATGCAAACAGAACCACGAGATACCACCTTATACCCATCAAAACCCAGAAAAGAACAGGTGTTAAGGAGGTCACAGAGAAATCGGAGCCTTGTGCACTGTTTGTGGGAATGTTCTTATGAAAACAGTATGGTGGTTCCTTGAAAACTAAAAATAAACTTACCATGTGATCCAGTAATTCTACTTCTTGGTATATGCCTAAAGGAATTGAAAGCAGGGTCTTGAAGAGATATTTGTACACTGATGTTCGTATTAGTATTTTTCACAACTGAAATATGGAAGCATCCCAGGTGTCCATTGACAGATGAATGGATAAGCAAAATGTGGTGTACTGCACAGTAGAATATTATTCAGCCTTAAAAGGGGAGGAATTTCTGACACATGCTACAATGTGCACATTGCTCGACATTTTGCAAAGTGAAATAAGCCAGTCACAGAAAGACAAATACCGTATGATCCCACTAATATGAGGTACCTGTTAGATCTCATTGCAATCAGAGTGGCAGAAAGAATAATGGTTGCCAGGGGCTGGGGGGAAGGAGAATGGGGAATTACCATTTAATGGATACAGGGCTTCAGTATCGTAAGATGAGAAGAGTTCTAGAGATGGGTGGTGGTGGAAATGGCACATTATAAATGTACTTAACAGCACTGAACTGTACACTTAATGTGGTTAACACGGTAAGTTTTACGTTACATGTACTTTACCATGATTGAAAGAAAACTCGGGAAAGCCTTTACACAAATGTTCATAGTATTATTATTTATAACAGCACAATATTGGAAGCAGCCCAAATGCCCATCAAATGGTGAATGAATAAATGAATTGTGGTATAGCCATACTAGTAAATAACACTACTCAGTGCCAGAAGGAGTGAAAGACCAGTACTGCAGCTGCATAGATGGTTCTCAGGGCATTATGCAAAGTGAAAGAGCCAAACACAAAAGACTAAAATACGGTACAGTTCCCTTCATCTGAACTCTTAGAAAAGACAGAATGATAGGAACTGCAGGCAGATCAGTGTTTTCTGGCATCACTGCAGACACTGCAAGTCTGTACAGAGTGGCACAAGGAATCTTAGAGAAAGGGAACCATTCTGTGTCTTGATTGTTTCAGCGTTTACATGGTTATATACAATTCTAAAAATTAACCAAGCTCTGTACCTAAATGAGTGAATTTCATTGCATGTAAATAATACCCTCATTTAAAATAAAGAGGGGAAAACTTCATGGGCAGCCAGATTTTTGTGGCTTTACAGAAAAAGGAATGTGTAAATAAATGTAATGTGTAAATATAACCCATTAGCAAACATTTTTTTTTCTACTGACAGGAAGAAGTTCATGGAGATAGTCACCCTAGAAGAATTTGATTTGTACTTGCTGACTTGTCAATACTTTAACTTCTAGCAAAATTCTGAGTTTGATCTAATAGTCATTGTAACTGGAATGGTTTATCATTTGCATCCCCCATATAAATGCCGATGAAGGTTTAATGTTCAGTTCTGACACACCAGGTTGTGTCTCTAACATTTTATTTTTTCATTAATTACCACTTCTTCAGTGGATTTAAATGTGCATTTCATATTTATTATGAAGTAGCTCAGTTTGTGCATTAAAATTCCGCTCGCAGAATGAGCTCAGACTCATGGAAGGTGGTTTTGCCTGATTTTTGTTGACCTTTGACATCAATCTCTAGAAGAGTGAGAGAGACAAATCAAGGAACTGCTCTTAACTATAAAAACAAGCTAAGGGTATCCAGAGAGGAGATGGATGGGAAGGTGAGGGATATAGGGGGTGGGGATTAAGACCACGCTTAGCATGATGAAAAAAAAACAACAACAACAACAACAAAATAAAATGTTAAAAAATTAAAATCAGTCTGTAAAGGATTGTCTTACCAGCACACATATATGGAGAGTACCCATACATATATACATGTGCACACACAGCCATACCTTGAAAATATATAAATAGTAAAAAATTAAAGGCTCATATATCTGGTTTTCCATATATAATAAAAACTGGTTTTGATCTAAAACTGCTTTATTAAATTACATGGGATATAGTCACAGCTTTTATTTTTATTAAGAGAATGATAGTTGAGAAAATTTTTACACAAGCGTGGATATTACATCCATATACCCAATTAACATTCCATTGGGTATCCATTCCACGCATATCTGAGGGCTTTCACAGGCAGGATGTCCAATAAACAACAAACCTTCCTAGGAAGCAAAGGATTCTTGTTTGAGAGCAGAAACTACAGATGCGGAACCAAGAAATATGTTGTAAATTAATGGGAAGAATTTATGAAAATCCTTTTTGTTGTTGACACTTTGCTCCATTTATATTATTATGCATTTGTACGCTTGCTCTCTCTTCCTGCATCCTCCCATCTATGTACACACGCTCCATATCATGCTCTCTCCTCCCCTTTTCCTTTCCCTCTTTCTTTTTTTTTCTTCCTTCTTTCCTTTCTTTTTTTTTTTAAGAGAGGGTGGTGGGAGGGGGAGGGCAGAGGGAGAAAGAGAGAGAATCACAAGCGGACTCCCTGCTGAGCACCGCAGCTCAAGCTTGATCTCAAGACCCTGAGATCATGACCTGAGTCAAAACCAAGAGTTGATTGCTCAACCAATTGAGCCACTCAGGCGCCCCCCATTCCCTCTCTTTTTCTCTCCATGCCTCCCAACATACTTACTTTTTTTTTCTGAGCCATCTGAAAGGAAGTTAACTACATCATGATCCTTTTTCCCTAAGTCCACTAAGTAAGGATATTTTCTTACACACCTACAGTACAGTTACCAACCTTGGTAATTTAACATTGCTAGGATGCTTTACCAGTCATGTCCCAGTTTTAGTATTTCAGCTGGTATCATCTGTCTCACTCCCCACCCCCCTCCATTATAAGGCCCAGTCTGTGATAACGTGTTACATCTAGTTTTCATACCTCTTTAGTCTCTTGGGACAGTGACGTTGTTGAAGAACACCAGCCCCTCCCTCCTACTACTTTTTTTTTTTCCCAGTAAAATATTTTCCATCCGGATTTGTCTGATACTTCTTCATGGTTGCATTTCAGTTACACGGTCCTGACTGGAATACTGCACAGGTGATGCTGTGCAGGTACCAGTGTGTGGGGAGACCCTCTCAGATCATGCAGATATCCTGCCCTCCATCAGAACATCTCCCCAGGCTGAGCAGCTGCTGAGAATGTTTGCCTCGACCATCCTTCATGTGATGGTTACAGAGGGATCATCTGCTAGCTCTGTTTCTCTTCTCCATTACCAATTCCTAGTTAGTACTCAGCTGTAAGAGCTCTTTCTTCTCCCCTCTCTGTGTCATGTATTATATAAACCCATACAAATATAATATATATTATAAATATAAATGTAAACCTATTTTTTCATCAGCTTAGAATTTGTTACTGCCCCTTACGTATTTGGGTGCTCAGATACCTGACCAGAAAGAGCCTTTTCCAGCCAGGCCCTCCGTACCTGTAAAATGCCTCCTCACATCTTGAGCAGTTTCCTGCCTTCTTGTATTCCGAGATGTTCCAGGCTCATTTTGTGTCTCCTTTACCCCAGCTATGGAATAAGCCAATTCTTCCAGAAGCCCTGTTTTTTCTTAGGGTGTTCAATTTTAGAAATTATGATGTAGACACCTAGTGTGCTCACTGCTACTGGAGTTTCTTTGCTCATAGGCTCTTTCATTAGATAGTGCATGGATGTACACACATACATACCCCCACATTAGTGCACACATGTGCATATGCATGTGGATGCATAAATATGCACACGTACACACATATTTATTTTTAAAATCATGAGCTTAAGCCTTGTCTCCAATATTATTCCATCTCCAGAGGGCTCTTCCTTGTCTTCCTCTACTTCAGTATGTATATGTCTGGCTTCAACACATTCACTCATTTGCTTAGTACTATAACACATCTAAGAATTTTTCAAAATTGCTTCACTCATTTGACAACAGAAGCAAACCTCCTAAAGAGCTCAGGATTTGAGTTCTTTCCCACTCCCTACCCAAGACTGGGAATACTGGACTTATACATTGCTCTTTTGCACTTTGCTTTTTCCACCTTTTTTTAAATTTTATTTTAACTAGAAATCATTCCCTATCAGTTCTTTGAGATCTTCATTCTTTCTTATAACTGCTCAGTACTTCACCAAATGTATGTACCACAGTTTAATCAGCTTCCAATGCTTAGACATTTAGGCAGTATTTTGCCTTGGCAGTATTTTGTAATTACAAAGAAAGCTGCAATGAATAAATAACCTGTGCATATGTATTTTTGCATTGTTAAAGGTATATCTCCCAAATTCCTACAAGTGCAATTGTAGACTCAAGAAGTAAGTAAATATGTAGTTTTGTTAATATTGCCACATTCCCCTCTATAACAGTGAGTTCATGGCTCTGCCATGACTCCCCTCAGATTGAGAGTTATTTGTATATCAGAGACATTAACCTTTTATCAATAATATATGCTACAGATATTTTTCCCTGGTTTCTCATTTGTCTTTTGACTTTGCTCATCATATTGATTGCCCTGCAAAAGATTTTTATGAGATCAAATTTATAAATTTTTTATTGTGTCTGGATTTTGGATTTGCCCAGAAAGCCTGGGCAGCCTGGGTGGCTCAGCAGTTTAGCGCCACCTTCAGCCCAGGGCCTGATCTGGGATCGAATCCTACATCGGGCTCCCTGCATGGAGCCTGCTTCTCCCTCTGCCTATGTCTCTGCCTCTCTCTCTCTCTCTCTGTGTCTCTCATGAATAAATAAATGGAAATCTTAAAAAAAAAAAAAAAACACTTAAAAAAGAGAAAGCCTTTTTGTACACCCATATTTTGGAGGAATTCACCCAGGTTTTATTGTAGTACCTACATTTATTTTATTGTAGTATCTACATTTATTTTTTACATGTAGATATCTGATCCGTTGGGTGTTTATGCTTTTATATCAACTGAAGAATGAGTTTAATTTATCCTTTTCTAGTAGTCTCAACACCATTTCTTAAAAGTTCATCCTTGCCCCAGTAATTGGAGATATGACCTTCATTATACACCAGATTTCTATATGCAGTTGAGGCTATTTCTGGACTTTGTATTTCTCGAAGTCCCAACTGAGTTTTCATTAAACATTCACATCTCAGACACTACCAGGTTCCAAGATTTACAGCACAGAGGAATTTTTAGGCCTGTTCCCCTTTTGTGGTGGAAAAGTGGGTCCTTATTATTTTCTTACACTTTTTGAATTTTCCAAATTTTCAGAAACCAGCCAAAATTATTTTTTATCTTTAAGAAAACTGTTTAAAAGTAGGGTACCTGGGTAGCTCCCCATAGGTTAAGTGTCCGACTCTTGATTTCAGCTCAGGTCATGATCTCTGGGTCATGAGATGGAGCCTGCATCTGCTTGAGATTCTCGATCTGCGCCCCTGCCCCTCACTCTCTCTAGCTCTCTCTAAAATAAATAAAATATTTAAAAAAACTTTTTAAGGCTATTATCAGTTTTTATTATTTTTTTATTATCAGTTTTTAAACATTACATTTAGCATGAATTTTTAATAACCCTCCAAATATTACCATTGGTATCCCCCCTTTTCCTTATGTCTCCCCAATAAAAGAGATGTTTCAGAAAAGTGCATGTAATGTATGTGAAAAAGAGGACAAATGGAAGGCCAGTCAGCCAGTCTTAAGAGCCCATGTGCTCTCAGCCCTATTTTGCCTCCTATGGCTTCTAAGAACCACCAGGGAAACAGTTTATCTTTTTCCTTCTTCACATGAGTGAACAAGTGTGAAGTACAGAGAAGACCAAAATGCAGGACTAACATAGAGGAACTGGGAGGACTGGGTAGCCAGAGGTTTCTTTATATGTAACATTTCAAGTATTTGCTTCCTGAGAAAAGGCTGAAATCAGGGTATGTCTGCATTCACTCACTCTCTCCCTTTCTGCCCCCTCTCTGTACTTGAATGGCCTTCCTGAATTGGAATGACTTGATTTTTAATGTTTCTCATAATTTGGGGGCTATAATAAAAAATCTATTTATAAGACCCATTTAGAGGAGACAGGACTTACATGGGCCATGCGGTCTCTGTTTTTATCAAGTTATATTTCAGGGAACGTATTTTCTCAAGGAAAAATCAGGACATGTAATTTGATTTAATTTAACATGTCACATCCTATAAAGCTTTAAAAGTGAAGCCAGGTTTAATTATAAATTTGACAAGTCACCGTTTTGGCACAGAAGAGAAATATGTGAAGGAGGGATATGCCCTGGCTAAGTGGATTCAGATGATGAGCTAGGTGATAGGGGGCACACTCAAGAGTTCTTCTGTTGTGCTGCGTATCTCATTAGTCAATCATGAAGGTAACGATGCTGTCTTCCAATTTAGCGCCCCCAAGACTATTGTTTTGTTACAGCAGCTCTACTATTCTGTTCTGCTCTTCTGCTCTAGGAGCTCTACCAAAACAGAGACCAGCAATTTTCTTTAAAACTTTGTTCTTTGAGGAGCGCCTGGGTGGCTCAGTAAGTTAAGGGTCTGCCTTCAGGTCATGATCCTGGGGGGGTCCTGTGATTGAGCCCCATGTCACCAGGCTCCCTGCTCAGCCAGGGAGACTGCTTCTCCCTCTGCCTGCCACGCCCCGCCCTGCTCGTGCTCTCTTGCATGTGTGCGCTCCCTCAAATAAATAAAATCTTTTTTAAAAAAAATTTCATCCATTGAAGTGCTAAGAACAGCTTGGATTTGTATGTGTATGTACACAAGCATAACGTAGAACGTGCTTCTGAGTAATGCTGTCAGCGGGGAAACTTTTAGACTTCAGTTCCTATATAAAGTCTTTAACTTTCACATACAGGTGGTTGGCTGCTAGTTTAGTGGTTACAGACTTAAGAGTATTTAGACATTTTATAGGCTGGTGTTCCTGTTAATCTCCACACCTTTCATGTCCTTCCACTGTTTGTGTTTCAGTCTTACAGCGACCAGCACAGTAGGAAAGAGAAACCTGAGTCCCAGCCCAGCCGAGGCGGACTTGGAGGCCAGAATATCAGGGGAGATTTCGGACACCGAGCTCGAGCAGACTGAGTCCTGTGCAGAATCCCTCTCTGAGGGAAAGAAGAAGGCCAAGAAATTAAAAAGAATGAAGAAGGACCTTTCACCAGCAGGTCTGTATAAGATCTTACTAAAGTTCTGGACTTGTTCACTCTTTAAGGCTCTAGAAACTCTTTGGGGGGAGAAGTGATAGCAGGGCTTCGGTTGGCGCCAAAGCCCACGTGCAACAGTCCCCACCCCCCACCCTTATCCATGGTTTCCCATGGTCAGCGGCAAACCAGAAGCAGAGGATCCTTCTGACTTGTCGTCAGCAGGTCATTGGTAGGGGCACTTGGGTGGCTCAGTGGTTGAGTGTCTGCCTTTGGTTTGATTCGTGATGCTGGGGTCCTGGGATCGAGTCCCACATCGGGCTCCCTGCAGGAAGTCTGTTTCTCCCTCTGCCTGTGTCTCTGCCTTTCTCTGTATCTCTCATGAATAAATAAAGTCTTTTAAAAAAAAAGGAGAGAGAGAGAGAAGGTCATCAGTAGCCTAATGCTGGGTCACCATGCCTATGTCATTCCCCTCACTTCATCTCATCATGAGGGCATATTATCATCTCACATCATCACAAGAAGGGTGAGTCCAGGGCAATACGATTTTTTAAGGGAGAAAAACCAATTCATATGGCTTTTACTACAATGCATTGTTATAATTGTTCTTGTTTGTTGTTAGCTCTTGTTAATCTCTGTGCATTTATAAATTAAACTTTATCATAGCCGTGTATGTGCAGGAAATAGCATGGTGTATATAGGGTATAGAACTACCGGAAGTTTCAGGCATCTACTGGGTGTTTTGGAATATGTCCCCCGCAGATGAGGATGACTGCTGCAGTTTTCCATGGGACCAGATGCTTTTTAGGATTCATTTAATTTAATTTGAGGAATCCCTAAAAAGCCCTGTCTCTTGATAGAGGGAGGCTTGGCAGGGGCCTTCGCAGTTAAAGATGGTTACTCTGCTTTGGTAATCCTCTCTCTCTCCTCCATGGTTTAGAGGTTTTGCTGATGTGTGTACGTAGCCTCAGTATCTTAAATGTGCATTTAAATTTGCACAGAAGCCTCCTCCTACACATGTTATTTTCAGTGGCAGAATTTTCACCGTTCCCAGCAAAACGCCAGGCAGCCTGGATTTCTCTCATAAGCAGAATTACATAAGGAGCAAAGGAAACTGGAAACTAACCCAGGTTGAGAGCCTAGTATGTGCTAGGCGCTGTGTTAGGAGCCTTTTCTTTCCTTATTTAATTCCCTTCTCACAGCAGCCCCGACGTAGGGACGTAGGGGATTATCATCCTGTCCTAGTGACGCAGGTGTCTGACTCAGAGGTTAAGAAACCTGTGCAGATCCATGTGGCTAGCCCCAGAAGGGAAGTCCAGGCCTTCCTGGAGCTGAATCCCCTGTTCTTCCCATCACCCGGATGCTGTGGGGGGTCCATGACCAAACTCAGCCCTTCAGGCACAGACCCTCTGCAGTGCTGGACTGTGACATGAGTGGGGGGCTCACTGGTCAGCCAGGCTGGTTCTCTCTCCAGGAGATCGGCCACCACCTTCTGGGCCCCTTGCTGACTGCTGCTTGCTTGGGGTCCAGTGCAGCATTTCAGGCTTGGCGGGAGTTCGATCTTCCCTTTAAAGTTCTGAAGTGGTCATCAAGTTTCACTTCACAGTTAAGAGATTGGAGGCCTAATGGGGAACATGACTCACCCGAGGTGCCGGAGTCCTCTGGTCTGCCCTGTGTCTGCTCAGGATAGGAGGGTCTCTCACCCAGCCCCAACTGTCCGTCTCCTGTGTCTCCCATCACAACGGCTTCCTGGTGAGCAGAACCAATAGTCAAACCAAAGGAAAATCAGAAAACAGTGGAATTTGCTTCGTATGCACGCTAAGAATTCCTCGTGTTCCAGATTAGTCCCTCTTTTTGTGTGGCCTGACCTGGTGGCAGGGAGTTTTCTGCATCTCATTGATAGTAATGAAGTCAAAAGAGGCAGCAAAGATGTTGTATGTTTTTATACTTTACACCGAAGCCGAGCTTTCCCTGAAGATTTCGGGTCTTCTTTGAAGCCCGAATTGTGTCTTTCCACTGCCTCTTGAATCCCCATGGTCCTCCATGACATGCCTCCCCTCTGTTCCCTAAATGGAGCATTGGAGAAGTTTTTCTTCTTCTGTAACACTCTTAATCTTTCCCTGGGATCCCTTCTTAACACTACCTCATCGTATGTGCTCAGCAAATGTTAACACTGAGTGTCGACATGACTTCAGGAGATCCCGGCTAGTGTGGCAGGGGGCGGGGTCCCCTCTTGTGTTCTCTCCCTCATCTCCCAGTCTCTTCTGAAATTTTCAGTTTCTCTCTTAGCTCTCAGGGACAAGATGACAGGTGCCCCCCCCCCTTCTATCTCAGCATAATCTTACAGGTATTAACATTCAAATACCTAATAATAGACTGCTTGAATAGATTAGCTCCCTTTATAACTTCTATCATTCTAAGCGAAAACTTTCTGTGAGTTATTTGGGGTTTTGAATGTATAATACCGTCATTAAAATAGGTTTTTATTTTCCTCCCATTGACAGTAAAGCTGTCACTGCCACAAGATTTGAGCTAAAAAAGAAAAAAATGATAGATTTTGTACTTCTTTGTCAGTCTCGCTCAAAGAGAAAGACAGAAACATCTTGACAGCTTTTAATTGAATCAGAGAACTTGAGATAATTGGGCTTCTGGAGCCCCATTCACCGGGCGAGACCTTCCAGCAGCACAAAGCTGGAGGTTTAATGGGTCCTTCTCGGCTGTTCCGTTGTAAGCATTTAGCGCTAATATTCTCAGCAGGGTGTCAGCCAAGATACCAGGCTCTGAGCCTGTGGAGTCAACCAATTTGGATTGCTTGGTGATTTTCATAAGGTCCTAGGGTGAGTGAAAATACAAAGGTCTGACCCTGTGAAGGGTCTGTATTAAGCACTCGGGTTCAGAGCATACCAGGAGCCATGAAGACCTCATTGGGGTGTTGGCAACAACCAGATGGGACAGTTTGGTATGGTGTGGGAAAGCCTGACCTGCAGAGACAGCTTCCAGGGCATCCTGTCTGATCTCTCCTCCTGGCAAGCATATCTTGACAGGGCCACAGGTAATTCATGAAGGTGTGGTGGGTGTCTGGCACTGTCAGCGAAAGCATGAAAAGTGTAAAAGACACTGTTCCACAAGTCAAGGAGGGTTCTGTTTTCTAAAGAGGAAATAATAGCAAAAAGGAGGACCATAGAATATTGTGTCTTGGAGCAGTCCTGGGTCAGTTGGTGGCTTAGTAAATCCCACACAAAACAGTGTCATCTGTCTTAGTTACACATTTTAATATCTAAGATGTACTGAGAGTTCGGTACTAGACCCCTTCCCAGCTAACAAAATGACTTCAACTGCAAAAGAAATGACTGTTTAGTGAGTTTATTATCATGTAGCCAGCATTTGTGCCAGGAACATCCTTTGCATCTATTCCTTATAAAAACCCAGTAAAGTATAGATACCATTATTTCCGATTTCTAGAGAGGACACGGGCTTAAAGAATTCAAACTGGCAAAGTCAAATATAGCTGGTGTTGGGGGCTCTGGGGAGGACCGTCTGATCCAGAGCTCACACGTTGTACCTACCATTCTGCCATATATGAAATTTATCCAAACTTTAGAGGAAGCAAAGGACTCTTTAGAAAGGAGCTGGTCAAGAGCAGAAACAACGGCCAACTTGGACTTTCTTGTGATGAAGTCATGTGACCAAGCAACCATTCTCTTTAGGAGCTCACTATGTACATATTATGTACTTAGCAAGTATTTTCCTCCTAAGTGTTGTTTCTATCCTGTTTTCAGGATACAGATGTATAATGTAAGTCCCTTCCTCTTATATTTATTAAGATTGGTATAGAATGGTAGTGCTGTCTGTTTTTCCTCGGGGGAAATTCAAGGTACATTCTCAATTGGTATGTAAAGAAACAGAGTTCTTCCTGTCATTTAGGCTGAAATAAAGTATCCCTAGGACATGTCCCCCAGACAGTGTTTAACGGATGAGTTTCTACAGCACACCTGTTCTTGCTAAGTGAATTGTGTTCCAGTGTCCTCTTGCTGACCAGACTGGCCATTTTCAAAATACTGATGGACAGTCCAGTAGCCAGAGGTTCTATCAGGCCCAGTTAGCATTCACAAAAGAGTGCTGGAGACACTATGACTATTTCTGGTGACACTTTGTCATGTAATAGAGAGGCTGCTACAAGTCTTTTTCTGCTTTCCATTTAAAACACAACACAGCAGACCTTTAAATGTTTGCCAAGAACCAGGAGTGTCACTGGAGTCTTGAGTAATCTGTTGAACTTTTTAAGCTTAAATCCTAAGGTTACAGTATGAAAATTTAGGATTAGAGTAGCAGTCTGCAGTTGCTGACCATCCAGGCTAGGGAAGTCCAGCCAAGGAGCTTTTCAATTCCTCAGTTCCAATGTGGCTGATAGCCTCGGTGTGGCCCATGAGGAGTGTGCTGTGGGCAGTACGCTGCTCAGTCCTTGTCCCTCCTGGCAGCCCTCTACTTGGGGAAGCTCTGCCTTCTTGGTGTGGAAAACTGCCTCTTTACCTTTGGAGCATTTTCCAGTTAAATACATTCATATAGCACCCCCACAGGATCTTTCTGTATACAGAATTCTACTCTAGAAAATGATACAATGGCAAATTTCCAATATTTTAGATTCTGTTCTTGATTCACCTGAGGGAAGAAATGTCTTTGCTCTTAGAATCTCTCCTTTTATCTCTGGATAGAAGAAAAGTAAAGACATACAAACAGTCACCTTTTGTGTTAACCACATTTTCATTTCTTTTGTCATTTTGTTAGTAAAATAATATGCTCGCTATGAAAATCTGTAAAATGAAGAAAAACAAGAAAATCAAACCCAGTGGTTGCTTGATACTGTGTTAAGTGTTTTTCCTCTGCTTGTCATTTTTATACATGTTGACATCATACTTCATAGACAGTTTGGTATCCTGTTCTTTTCCCGTTTAAAAAAACCTCTTGGCCAAATTTTAATTATCAGTATAATATTTTATATTAAAATTTTGTTGAATTTTAAAACAACATTCCTACTGTCTTTTGCAGGGTCAGCTTTATTAAGATACAGTTTATGTACAATAAGTCATCACTTTTAGGTGCACAGTTTGATGAGTTTTGGCAAATGCATACAGCCATATAACCATCATCGTGATCAAGAGAGAGAACAGTCATAGAGGCACCTGGAGGCTCAGTCGGTTAAGCATCTGACTCTTGATTTCAGCTCAGGTCCATGATCTCAGGGTGGTGAGATCAAGCCCCATATCAGGCTCTACACTTGGTAGGGAGTCTGCTTGAGATTTTCCCTCCTCCTCCTCTCCCTCTGTCCCTACCCCTCTTCTTTCTAAAATGAATACATCTTTTTAAGAAGAGAGAGAGAGAACAGTTGTATTATTCCAGAAGATTCCCTCATGTCACATCCCTCCCAGCCCTAGATCCTGGCAACTGCTGATGTGCTTCTTTCTTAATATGTTTGAGATTCATTTTGCTGTTGCACATACCAGTGGTTCATTCCTTCCTATTGCTGAGTTAGTATTCTGTTTTATGGACATATTGCTGTTTATCCATTTTGCCCATTGACATTTAGGTTGTTAGCACTTTTTTAGCAACTAAGAATCAAGTTGCTATAAACATTTGCAAACAGTTTTTTATATGAACTAACTTTTCATTTCTTTGGGATAAATACCTAAGAGTGGAATTGCTGGGTCTTACAGTAAGTAAGTGCATGTTTCACCTTCTAAGAAACTGGCACAGTGTTTTCCAGAGTAGCCAGTGAGGCTTCCAATGGCTCTGCACCTTCACCAGTATTTTAGCCATTCCAGTGGGTCTGTAGTGGTGTCTCATATGGCTTTGACTTGAATTTCCCTAATGACTAATAATGCTAAGTATGTCTTTAGGGTGTATAATTAGTTGCCATCCAAATCTCTTCTTTGGCAGAATTTCTTTTCAAATCTTTTGCCCATTTTTTCATCAGGTTGTTTTTTTCTTGTCCTTGAGCGTTGAGAATTCTTTGTATGTTCTGGTTATAAGTCCTTTTGGGTGTTTTGCACATTCTTCCAAACTTTGCTTTTCTTTTCATTTTCTTAATAATAACCTTCAAATAGTAGAAGCTTAAAATTTTACTGAAATCCAATTTATAATTTTTTTCTTGGATTATGCCTTTAGTGTCACATCTAAGAAATCTTTGCCTGACTCCAGATTACAAAGATTTTTCTGCTGTGTTTTCATCTAGAAGTTTTATGGTTTTAGGCTTTATATTTAGAGATACAGCCCATTTTGAGTTAATTTTTATATATGATGCAAGGTATGCATTGAGATCCATCCTAACAGGAAGCAGGCATCCAGAAATACTTGTTTAAAAAGAAAAATTGTTCCAGAATTCTTTCCGCTCAAATAAAACAGGGCAGTGAAAATGAGCTCCTTGGAGCACTGATCCTATCTCCTTATCTACCAGCATTGAGACTGATCCATCAGTCTACAGCAACCACCTTTCTAGAAAGTGGTAGAAAGAATACCAGTAGTGACCTCCAGCCCCCTCTGGTCCAGGTCTCTTTTTAGGTGGTTCCTAAAGTTCTGGTTCCTCTGGACATATTGTTACCCAGCAGCTGCACATTTTAGGTAGTGAAAACTAGGATCTTCTTGACCGCAGGCTGTCGGCTTCCTGGGAAACAACCATGTTTAGTGTTGGACTACCTTACCGATAAGGGGAAGAGACCCAACGTCCATGAAAAACTGACTGTGTCAGGAACTCAGCTGTACCACAGCAGGCCCATGTGGCAGAAAGTGATGATCAATCCAGCTGATAGATGAGGCCGTGAGAGGTATTCAGAGCCACACAGCCAGTCAAATGGCCAAGCCAGACTTGCTTATCCAAAGCTTTTGCTTACTCTGCTATTCCTCACCAGCTCCTCACCAAGTCACTTCCTGTGTGTCTGCTGGCATGCCGCCACACCCACACATGGTCCCATCCAGCTGACAGCAGGTGCTGTTAGAAGTATGACAGTGCAGTTGCTTTCAACCATTTAGCTTTTTGTTTGTTTATTTGATTTCCCTCACAGCTAGTTTGAATTTATTTCAGTTCCCCACACTTGGCATTGTGGCTTTTACCTTTAAAATGGCTAATTGACTGCTGTGCTATTTTGTAATGTGGATTATAAAAATGTCCTGTGGGTGTTGCTTTTCCTACTTACAATCAGGTTTTTTTTTTAAGATTTTATTTACTTGTTTGAGAGACAGAAAGTTGAGCAAGCAAGAGAGCATGAGCTGGGGCTGGACCGGAGGGGGGGGGCGGGTACAGAGGGAGAGGAAGAAGCAGGCTCCCCACTGAGCAGGGAACCTGATGAGGGGCTCAGTCCCAGGACCCTGAGATCATGACCTGAGCTGAAGGCAGACGTTTAACTGCCAGGTGACTGAGCCACCTGGGTGCCCCTACAATCAGGTACCATATGAATTTGTGATTGAGAGGTCAGGCTAGTGCTGTCTTAACACAGCCCATCTGCATTATTTACTTGTTCTGGGGAGGGGAGTGTCTGTGTGTTTTGTTCTTTAGTAACCTAACTGGATCCTGGGAATCTGTCACGCAGAGCATCTCCTGTCCCTCTTCACTTCTCAAGAGCAGTCTTACACACAGTCTTTGCTGGGAGAAGACCAGGGCACCAGACTCCAAGTATCCCTCTCCCAGTCTTCTCATCCTCTCCGTCTGAACTTCATCTCAGGAAATGATCCCAAGTGGGAATTCTCATGTTGGCTGAAATCCTGTGTTATTTTGTGTGTTCAGACCTAGTTATCTTTAGACATTCCTGCCATTGAGGTGGCCACTCTCAGCTGAGTGATTTCCTACTTTGCAGGACCTTGCACCTCCTCCAGTTTTAAAAGTTACCATTTTAGGCAGCATCCAAGCCCTCTCCCCTCTGGAATCTGTGGAGTGTTAGCAGCTGGGGCTAGCTTAGCCCGTTTTCCCTGCCAACCCTGCTTAAGTAATGTACGCCACCTCTGGTGCAGAAGCTCCTGGTCTGTCACACTTTCCATTGTGGCCACGCTCATCTCTGACTTACTTCCCCTTTGCTTAGCTCGACACGGCTGGTCCAGGCCCCCACCTGGCTGTGCTGCTATCATTACAGAGAGTGGCATTGCAGCTTCCGGGTAAAACTGTAACTGAAGAGGACCTTCGACACTTAGCCAGTGTTGCTGAACTCTGAAATGGCTGCACACTTTGACTTTTGCCCCTTTTGGGGGTCTCTGAACCCTCCTCATTGGTCAGCTTCTCTAAAAAAGTCACCAGTCCCTTGGGTTTCTCTTCTGGGTTCTGGCACAGAGCACCTGGCACAGAGAAACCTGGTGTCCTGGGACATGACAGGCTGTGTATGTCATGGAAGGATCTAGTTCCAGCTCAGCCACTTGCTGGCTGTGTGAGACTGCTCACCTTACCTAGCTTCTCTGAGCCTGTTCTTGTATCTGTAAAATGGGGATATTGATGCTACTATGCTTAATTAATTTATTAATTTGAGAGAGAGCACAAGCGAGAGGGGCAGGGGAAGAGGAAGAGATTCAGACCCTGCACTGAGTGTAGAACCAACATGGGGCCTGATCTTACCACCCTGAGATCACGACCTCAGCAGAATCCAAGAGTGGACCCTTAACTGACTCTGCCACTCAGGTATCCCACACCATGCTGGGCTTTTATGAAGATTAAATGAACTGAGGGCCACTTGGCTGGCTCAGTCGGTAGAGCACACAACTCGATCTTGGAGTTGTGAGTTCAAGCTCCACACTGAGCATAGAACTTTTCTAATTAAAAAAAAAAAAAAAAAAATTTAACTGAGTGCCCAGCATGGTGGCTAGCAAAGAATGCAGCTTGTGCTCCCCAAGAGAGATGTGAAGTAAAGAGGTGTCCAAGCAGGCAGACCTGTCACTGATCCTACATGTGATGTTGGGTAGGGTCACCTCCGACTGCTGGGCACTGCTGCCCATGGGCAAGGGTGGGCTTGCCGTGTCTGGCCCAGGCCTGCCTGCAGTGGCCTTTGCAGCCAGCAGTGGATGCTCTGCTCTTTGCTGGTTGTTGGGGCACCCAGGTGCCATCCTCACCTGTTCATCGTGTTTGGTTTTATGTCCCCCCGGCCTCCCAGGAGCCATCCCAGACAGCCCTGCCAAGCTCTTCGAAGTTCCCGACACGTGGTAACCTGGCCCTGAGGGAAACACATCGCTGGTGCTGTGGCTGCAGAGGAACCAGCCAGCACATTCAGAAGCCATACTGTATTTAATTTAATAAAATGTGGTATGGGAGGGGTTTGAAACCAAGTATGTGTCCTGGAAAAAAAACAAAACACAACAGTTTTTATTTTCGTGGCTGTGTCTCTCTTCTTCCCTTTTAATGTAAAGTGTCTGCTGACACTCAGCACGGTTGTAAGCTGTCGTGAATGTGCACATTATGAACCAGTTGATTATTTGTTGCTTGCGTGAAGCCTTTGCTTTCATGACTTTTAGCACATTTAAGAATCCACGCGACGGGGAATGTCGGCTGTGAAATAAGCAAAGAGCCAGCATCCTTGGGCACAGTGATCAGAGTTTTGGGTTGAAGTCTTTCTCGCTTCGAGGGGTTCTCCTGATTCAGGGGCCTCCCAACGGATGGGGAGATCACTCGCCTCTGCCCACTTCGCCCCATAGCTGCCTGAAAATCCTCAGCGCTCAAGCCCATTTTTCCAGTAGGAAAACATCTCCTGCTGTCCACCTGCAACTTACCCTTTGCCTTGGCCTTCGGGCCGTATCTGTTTAGAGTCCTTTTTCCTAAGATGTGAGGTCCTCACAGCGGACTGTACACATCCAAAAAGTTCACTTCTGTTTTTCCATGAGTGCTGTGTCCACTTTCCCCTGTCTCCGCCTGCTCGTCATCTCTGAGTGTGTGCCTGGGACTGAGGTGGCACATGTGTGTGCGTGTACGTGTGCGTGAAATCACAAGTGACATGTACCAGCCCTTTCTCTGTTGAAACTGATCCCAACAGTGACATAATTTCACAGATCTACTTCAGTAGATCTTCTTCATATAGATCATTGTTAGATATTTAACATTTTTTTGTATCATGGAAATAAAAAATGAAATGTGTATTTCCAAAAGATGAAAATTAAAGGAATTTTCATAGGATTCTGGTTCTTTCCTTTTTCTTTTTTTTTTTTTTTAAATAAGTGAATGGCATATTTGATGTTTACATAGATAGGTTGCTCTCAAAAGATCACCCCGAAGAGCTCTGGTAAGTCACAAAGCCTGGTGTTTATAGATTTTTTTTTTTTTAACCCGCGTGAATGAGTCGGATGCTTGGTGCTGGAGTTGAGCCCTGTGGAAAACTATAGGAGGGTCTGTGTCTCTTCATGGTGGGTGGAATGGAGCCCTTTGGAATTCGTGATGGCATGCGAATTCAGATCAGTGAGACACTTGCCCCAGTTACAAGCTTCTTAATGCTTCCCCTGCTCCCCTTTGCCCAAGAGCTGGTGGCAGAGTTACAGACCCAAACTGTGGGGAAGGAGTTCTGGCCCCTTCCGGAGCTGTCACTTGCTCACAGCTCAGTGGAGTGGTGCACAGGCAGGTGGAGGCAGACACCAAAGGCTGGGGGTGACAGGTCGCTGCCGAACTGTACTCCTTCGCTGAAGTCTGTGGGTGGAAACAGGTAGTGCCTGACACTCTCTAACAGTGAACAGGAGGTAGACCCACTGCAGGCTGGGTTTGGCGTGCTTGTGGCCTGATGAGCACGCCCAGCAGGGAGACACAGAGCAATAGGTGATCCACCACCATCTGTGAGGTGCAGGGCCACCGTGGGAGTGGGATGGGCCCTGTTGCCCTAAGGGAATGAAATTTTACATTGTCTCCTGAAGCCTGATTTTCCGTGGTCACAGTGCTTTATAGACACACACGGGTTGCACCCCTGTGTCTCCTGGTCCGGGGAAGGGTTTGGGAGGGGGGTTTTCTGGAAAAGGCCTGTGCTTTGAGGCCTGCTAGGGCTGTGCTTGCACTCCAGCTCCAGTTGGGGGTTCTTGGACACATTATTTACCGTCTCCGAGCCTCCGTATCCATCATAAAACCAGGATGATAAACCTGCCTCATAGGGTAGTCGGTTTTGACCCAAAACCCCATTTGTGTCTTTTTCTGTCAACTGCAGAGGATAGGCATAATCACACGGGATTGGGCTTAGAATGAATTACCTGGTGGGCCCCTCATCCATGTACACCCCCCTGTTGTCTTCCCAACTGGATCAAATGACTTAAAACAGCTGAACTGGGCTGGCCATCAACCCACTCCACACATACACACAGGCTTTCTCAATGTCTCTTCGGGCATAAAACCCTAGGATGGTACTTTGGCTTTTTGATACTGAGGCCCAAGGGCATATGTTGATGATGTGACTCTGTCCAGGTTTCTTATACTGAGCCAAATCTGGAGGCCAGTGTGGAAGTGGGGACCTCCGTGTTTCCCTGCAAATAGGTGTAGCCCTCTGATTTCAGACCCGGGGTGGAGACTGCATGCTGTGTTCTATCCTATTTTTATAGCTTTGTATTCTCTACCCCCCCCCCAACATTTTATTATGAAAAATTTCAAACGCAGTCAACCTGAAAGAGCAGTGAACACCCATTTACTCCCTCCCCCCCGGATTGCACAACTACCATTTTGCTATATTTGCATTATTATATAACCAGCCACCCCACCCCACCCATCAATTCAGCCTAGTTTGTGATATATTTCTGAGGAATTTGTAAACATGCTTGCACTCCTCCTACCACAAACTTTAGCATGTGTGTCATTGGCCGGAGTTTAATATTTGTTTATCGATTGGGGTCCATGGGGATAAAATGTATAGTGAAATACTCCAATCTTCAGTGTACCAATTGAGAAGTTCTGACAAATACAACCTGAACTATCAGAACATCACCATCACCCCCAGAATATTCTCTTCTGCCTCTTAGCATTCAACCCCAATCCCACTACCACCCCCCAGAGGCAACCACCCGCCTGCATTTTTTTTTCACCACAGATTAGTTTGACCTGTTCTAGAACTTCATGGAAATATAATCATGGAGTGTATGCTGTCTGGTGAGGCCTCTTTCTCTTGGCATGATGTTTTTAAGACTCACTCATGCTGCTGTGTGTTTCAGAGGTTGTGGCCCAAGGTGCCTATGTGTGGTAACACAGTCTGTTCCTCCATTCTCCAACTGATGGACACTTCCTAGTTTGGGGCTACTATGAATAAAGCTACTGGGGACATTCTAGAATTCCCCAGGTCTTTTCCCCAAAGTGGTCACATCATTTACACTCTAACGATGTAAGAGAGTTCTAGTTAGCTCTGTCCTTGGCAGCATTTGGTGTTGTTGGTCTTTAGCTATCCTGGTGGGTATATAATGTATCTCATTGAATTTTCCTTTGCATTTCTGTGGTGATGGATGATGATGTGCTTATTGGCCGTTGGTATATGTTCGTCTGTGATACATCTGTTCAGTTCTCTTGCCTGTATTTTATCGGGTTGTGTCTCTGTTATTAAGTTGTAGATGCTCATTGTGTATTCCAGACATCAGTCCTTTGACAATTATTTTGCAAATATTTAGTCCCACTCTGACTTGCTTCTTTTTTTTTTTTTTATTTCCAGCCTTAACTGAGATACAGTTGACATATAACATTGTGTAAGTTTAACATGTACAGTGTGTTCATCTGACACACTCATACACTGCAAAATAACAACCAACCATAGTGCTGGCCAACAGGATCATCATCACATCACATGAACACTTTCTTTCTTTTTTTTTTTTTTTTTTTGGATGGTGAGAACATTGAGGATCTGTTTGCCCAGAAACTTGTCTATTTTCTTAACAGTATTTTTCTTGGGGCAGAATTATAGGTTTTTGTTTTCAGATTTTATTTATTTCAGAGGGAGAGAAGGAGAAAGCTCAAGCATGAGCAGGGAGCAGGGCAGAGGGAGAAGCAGACTCCCCACTGAGCAGGAAGCCTGACTCTGGGCTCGATCCTGGGACCCTGAGAGCGTGACCCGAGCAGATGTCAGATGTTTAACCCACTGAGCCACCCAGGTGCTCCAGCATGTGTGCTTTTCAAGTGAGCTGTTACTCTAGCCAAACAGCAGCACAAAATGGGGCTCATCCTTCTTGCGTGTGCAGTTCCCACCTGGGCATATTGCAGCCCTTCACCTAACATGGAGGGGAACATGCCATGACCCTTGGAAGTTCCTGCTGAGGCTGGGCCAGGAACGGGGAAATAAGCAAGTGTTAAAAATAGTGCAGTCTTTTGGATGATTTTTTATTTTAATCTCATGACAAGTTTCATGACTTTCATGATGATTGAAATCTTTTTTTTTTCCCCAAATGATTCACGAGGTAAATTGATGTGTCTGATTTTGTTGAGGAGGGGAAATAGGATACGTGGAGGCCAGTTCGTGTTTCCCTGGGTTGTGGGTCACCCTGTTGTCCGAGTCATCTGGTCCCCAATGAGATAAGAGCAGTTCAGTCTGTGTTCTCCCGCTTGCCCGTCTCCCTCTCTACCCCTTTGCTTTCAGCTAGGCCGTGGACCTGAACTTGACAAAGCCCTTGGTGTGGCTGTGCCTGCTAAAAACACCCCCAAAAGCTGAGAGGGTCGTTTGAAAAGGAAATGTTTTATTTATTTATTTACAAGTTTATCTATTTATTTGAGAGGGAGAGAGAGAGAGAGAGCACAAGCAGGGGGAGTAGCAGAGGGAGTGGGAGAAACAGACTCCTCCCACCCCCGAGCTGAGCAAGGGAGCCTGATGCAGGACTCGATCCCAGAACCCTGAGACCATGACCTGAGCTGAAGGCAGAAGCTTAACCACCTGAGCCACCCAGATGCCCCTTAAATTGAAATGTCTTAGACAAGACATTCCTATCAAAAAAAGGACAATTTAAAAGAAAGAGCCCCTTTCTTTTTCTTTCTTTCTTTCTTTCTTTCTTTCTTTCTTTCTTTCTTTCTTTCTTTCTTTCTTTCTTTCCTTTTCTTTCTTTCTTTCTTTCTTTCTTTTCTTTTCTTTTCTTTTCTTTCTTTCTTTCTTTCTTTCTTTCTTTCTTTCTTTCTTTCTTTCTTTTCTTTTCTTTCTTTCTTTCTTTCTTTCTTCTTTCTCCTTCCTTCCTTCCTTCCTTCCTTCCTTCCTTCCTTCCTTCCTCCCTCCCTCCCTCCCTCCCTCCCTCCCTTCCTTCCTTCCTTCCTTCCTTCCTTCCTTCCTTCCTTCCTCCCTTCCTTTCTGGAAAGGGGACCTTCATCTCCATTTCAGAAGAAAGGAGATTGAACCTCCATGCCTATTTAAGTGAGAACATGGAGAAATACTAGACCAGAAAGCTTGGAGCCAGAGGACCTCGCCTGTATGTGTGACTCGTGTACACGTGTGAGCCCCGCATGGAGGAAGCCCGTGTGCCCAGGCCGGCTGCGTGGAACCTGTGCCAGGCTTCTGACACCAGCCAGACGACTGGTCACCTGCCTCTTGATGCTTGCCTCCTCCAACACAAGGACGATGGTGACCTGGCCGTCCCCCACAGGTGGGATCTTTGTTACTGGCAAATGGCCAGGCCTCCAGAAATACTCAGACCCAATGGGGTTCCCTCCCCCTTCCCGCAGGTGGG
Source organism: Vulpes vulpes (assembly GCF_048418805.1). NCBI lineage: Eukaryota > Metazoa > Chordata > Mammalia > Carnivora > Canidae > Vulpes > Vulpes vulpes. The sequence goes on from NC_132782.1 coordinate 103,708,515, forward strand.
GAGGAAAGTACACTCCATTCGCGTGTCTCCTCTGTGTGCTGCGGCTCAGGGGTCCCAGCCCCTTACTCTTGACACTCAGAATCTGGAACCCCAGCATCATTCCTTTGACTCAGGGAGGGCTGATCTCACTGGCAACTTGTCCTCCATTTGTTGAATGGGGTGCTATGCCTACAAGTCACCTTGACAAATGATTGTGGCCCAGGGGGCTTAGGCTTGTGTCTGCCTTTGGAGGCTGCATATATCTGGGGGAAATGGAGGTTCCTTAGGGTGTTTTGTTTTTACAAACCATTCTCTATGGTCCAGCCAAATCCCTTTTGTGTGGGGGTTTGAATCGAGTGCACCCCACTTTCAGAGCCGTCATTGTCTCCTCTTTAACATCTCCCTCCCACTTAGACTTGGAAGCCTTTCCATGGACACCCGGGCTTGAGAAGCCACACAGTTGAGGCGGCATGCTGTGGGGTGCAGCATCTGCACCCAGGGATTGCCCAGATCTGAGACTTACCGCTGGGATCAGGATGGCAGCTCAGTTTCAGTCATCTGTGGGTCAGGCTGAACCATTGCCACCCCCTCCCAGATAGTGAGTCTTTACCCACTTAGTTGCCATCATTCACTTACACTGGGAAAAACCTAGAGTTTCCTCCTTGGAAACACATAACTCCTGCTTTCCAGAACTTTCCATTTTAAGTAAACTTCAATATTCAGTTCTGGCCTTTGTTTATTTTTTTTTTAAGATTTATTTATTTATTTAAGAGAGGAAGAGAGAGAGAGAGAGAGAGAGGCAGAGACACAGGCAGAGGGAGAAGCAAGCTCCCTGCGGGAAACCCGATTGGGAACTCGAGCCCAGGACCTTGGGATCATGATGTGAGCCTAAGGCAGACGCTCAACCACTGAGCCACCCAGGCATCCCTCACTTCTGGCTCTTGAAAAGTAAATTGTCTTCCTTCCCCACTGTAATTTTCTGTAATAGTAACAGGACATGTGTATGACAGCATACTCTTAAGTGCTTTGCGATCTTTTGATGTGTAGGTAGGTGTCCTGTGCTCACTTGAAGATAAAACCGAGGTCCAGGCCAGTTTGCTAACTTGCTCTGGAGTGGCAGAGCTGGAATTCCAACCCCAGGAGGTCTGACTGCAATGCCCATGTGACCAGCCAAGACTTGACATTGCCTTATGTGCATATGAAGGGCATCCTGTGGAAGGAAGATAAAGAAATGATAGCAGTACACACGCAGAGGGACTTGGGGTGGCCATCTCATCTGTGCCCGTCCTGTACGCTACAGGAGTCAGCACACTGGGTTGCGGCCAGAATCCCCCCCTTTTCACCCCTCATTGGTCCATCCCCAGCTCCAAGAGACAGTTCTACACAGACCTGTTGACTCCTACTCCTCCAAGCCACAGGACAAACCATAAGGCTTTGTCTGTATCTTAGACAATTTCTCAAGATACAGCTTCCAACATGGGGGATTATAGCATCAGAGAGCAGAAGCATCATAAAGGCTCTGGACACGAATGGCCAAATCAGTTTCCATTTTAGGATCCCACCAGAAGGCCTCCAAATTCTGAGTGGTGGTGTACAAACCGCAGCTGGTGAGCCAGCCAATCATCTCACTTACAAAGCCCTGGGTGGGGGCAGGGTGGGAAGACCCGCCCTGGTCTTTGAAGCTCTGTGTTCCCAGCAGCATCAGCATCACCTGAGAACTTATTAGAAATGCACATTCTTGGATCTCACCCCAGTCCTACTGAGTCACAAACTCCAGGGGTGGGCCCCAGCTGTCTGGAAACAAGGCCTCTGGGTATTTCTGGTGCCGGCTCAGAACTGGGAGCCACTGGTCTTGGGAAAGCTGTGTGAACTGCAAGGGCAATGCACACACTTTATTAACCAAATCTGGGAGGGCTGGGAGCAAATCCAAGAGCAAGGTCACTTCCATCTCTAGGTCATGTTCAAAGTTGTCATGTCCTAGCTGGTTTGTTCTTTAGGTGAATCACTAGAAGCATGTGGAAAATGTTACTCTTTTGCGTCAGGGGTCTAGCTCAAGTAGGCACTTGTTATTAGTACTTAGAGGTTTATTATGTGCCAGGTGCGTTATTATTATTATTATCATCCCTTTTGTTCCCCTGGGAGGGGAAAAGGTAGGCTTAGAGCAATCTAGAAAAAGCCTACGGTCACACAGCTTCGAAGTAGCAGAACTGTTTGAACCCAGTCTGTCTGCCAGAGACTGAGCTCTTAAAAAAAAAAAAAAAAAAAAGACTTGATTTATTTGAGAAGCAGAGCACAAGCAAGGAGGAGTGACAGAGGGAGAAGGAGATGCAGACTCCCCACTGAGCAGGGAGCCTGACCCAGGGCTCAGTCCCAGGACTCTGAGATCATGACCTGAGCCAAAGGCAGATGCTTAACTGACTGACCCACCCAGACACCCTGAGACTGAGCTCTTATTAATGGCCACATGGCCATGGCTTGAGAGAAGGAAGTTGAGATACTTACATAATGTGAAGTCTTTCAAATGACTGGGTTTGTTAATGTTCTGGAGTCTTCCAAAGCTCTGTAGTGAGTGTCTCAAGAAGTGGTTTTCCCCTGCTTCTGGTAGCCCCCTACTTTGACAAACCAAAGCCGGTCTTGGGCACACCTAGCTCTGGCCTAGTAGCCCATCCCTAGCAGCTTAGGGAGGTGATCTTTTATTTCCCCCTACCTGTGTCACTTTGACTCCTAGGGATTGGTTCTAGATTGTCCGGGCTGCAGACATGCCCTGGTAGGTAAGTGTCTCAGCCGTAGATCCCTTGAGTTCTATGACACTTCATGCAATGAACTCTCAAATCCTCTCTCACGTGACAGGTGGGAGCCAGAGGCACTTGGGAAGGCAGGGGTCTGCGGGGTCAGGGACACTGGGTGTAGGCACTATGCTTTGTCTTTTACCATCTGAGTCAGGGGGAGCCTACAGTTTGGGATCCACGCTGGCACTCGGGCTACCCCTGGGCCTTTGCAGCCCGGCTTCCGGGGAGTGGCAGTGGGGTGTGCCAGAGGCCAAAGCAGGAGAGCCAGGCCAGGCTTGCCACTGCCCCGAAGGCATCCCCGTGGAGGTGCCTGCAATCACAGCAAAACAGAGGAGACTCCAAATATTCCCTTTTGGGGCCACGGAAGGGAAGCCAAGTGAAATGTGAAGAGGTGTCTGAAAGCTGAGAGGAAACCAGGAAGGCCTTCCAGAAGTTCTATTTGTGGTAAGAAACCTTGGCATGGATGGGGCAGCCAGCCCCACTGCAAAAATAGACCGATGTGCTGAGAAATGGCTCAATTTTGGAAGCAAACGTCCCTCCGCAGAAGAAAGGAGCTTGTGCGGGGACCCTGGGGGGCTCTGGCCCTCTGCTCTGCTTCCCTCCAGACCCCGGAACCCACCGAGGAGAGAGCCAGAAATGCTCATTTCAAAGTGAATTCTTGCGAATGGCCACGGCTTCACCATCCCAAATGGGGCTGGCGGAAAATCAGGCCCGAGGGGAGGTTTCATGTCGGCGCCTGGCAGCCAGATGGGCCCGCCGTGCGTCCCTGGCTCTGTGGGACCAGCTCCCCCTCACTGCGTGCATTCTTGGTGTGGGCTCCCAGTGGGTGACACGGCTAAGAAGATAGGGGACAGCATGCAGGAGGCTAGTGGCTGGATGGAAAATGCAGACCTTGACAGGGATCGAGGGCAGGACCACTCAGCCAGGTGGTCTGACAGCCTCGCCGGGGGGACAAGATGTGACCGTGAAGGAAGGAAACAGGCAGGAGAGACGCCTGAGGTCCTTCCTTCTGACTCTAGAAGTCTGCCGCTGCCCATTCCCTCTTGTGTGCTCACCGGCCTCCTCTCTTGGGCACAGACGCCCACTGTCCTGGAAGAGCGGCCCTGGCCTCTCTGCAGCAGCAGGGGACCAGCAGTGACTGCTTTCAGGCTCGGGTGACCACCTGCCACCTCGGTCGAGCAGGGCCTGAGAGCCAGCTGGGGGGGTAGTCCCCGACATCCCCCTGCCCTGTACTCCTGGCTGCACTAAGGCTGCTGGGGGCAGATGTGAACGTGTGTGTAGATGGTCATGACACAGTTATGACCTCCTCAGAAATGGGCACTTTATTTTATGGCCCAAGCAGTTTGGGGGGTGGGGAACCACAAATGAGCGTAGATGCCATGTCTCCTTGGCCAGAACTGGGGTACATCCAGCAAACCAGACCCGCCTGCCCTTCTGCCCACAGGAGATGGATGGGGTCCCCACTTTTTGTCCCTTTGCTCCTTGTGGCCAGGAGCATCAGCGACTTTGCGTTAGGAACTGTGGTCAGAGTTGAAAGGTAAAATGTCCTCTGCACTTGGCGGCCCAGCTACTTCTGTCTTCAGAGGGCACAGGGCAGCTGTCGAAAGGTTTAGGTGGGGCCTAGAGGGGCTCATCTGCAGCAAGCGGGGATCGGCGGGGCACTTGGTTTTGCAAGTGTGCCCAAACCCTCCTCCACATATTTGCAATGTTTTGTTTTTGTTTTTTTTAAGATTTTATTTATTTATTCATGAGAGACACAGAGAGAGGCAGAGACACAGGCAGAGGGAGAAGCAGGCTCCATGCAGGGAGCCCGACGTGGGACTCAATCCCGGGACTCCAGGATCACACCCAGGGATCCCCATGTATTTGTAATGTTGAACGGAAGTGGAAACGGGGTGCTTTTTTTCTGGAAGCACCCCATTTCTTCAAGCTGTCACATAGTTCTAGTAGGACCTTTCACAGCTCCCCTCCCCTCCTCGCAGGGCATGGGAGGTGGGCACACGACCCGGCACGGCCAGTTAAGGTGACCCCCTCTCCCCAGGATGGGCCAGTTGCTCCCTGGGTAGCGGCATCGCAGACCGGAGCCCCCTGCCTATTTGGGGCGCTGCGCTGGAGGAACGTGATCCAGGGTTCCTGCAGCTGTTTTCCTGGGCACAGGGAGAACCCGTTTGCGATAGCGAGGAAGGGCAACCCAGTTTGAGAGTGCATGTAGACAGCAGCGCTGAGCTCCTGGATCCATTTGCTCCTAAGGCCAGATGCACCCCGCACTTTCCAGTCAAGTTCATTAGTGCCTCCCAGCCACCTGGGGGGCTCAGTGGTTGAGTGTCTGCCTTCAGCTCAGGGTCCTGGGATCGAGTCTCACATCAGGCTTCCTAGGGAGCCTGCTTCTCCCTCTGCCTGTGTCTCTGCCTCTCTCTCTGTGTCGCTCATCAATAAATAAATAAAATCTTTAAAAAAGAAAGAATGAATGAATGAAAGCAAGCAAGCAGGCAAGCAAGCAGGCAAGCAAGCCACCTCCCTCCGTCTTCTTGCTTGGCTCAGCCTGACTTATCTTTCTGTCCCTTGCCACCATAAAAGAAACCTGCCCATGACAGGGCATATTTCGGTACAGGAAGGGCCTGCCGTCTGAGAAGGCAGCTGGCCAGTGTGTAGATTAATTGTAGGTTGATATAAAGAATAAGACAGGCAGGTGCCGCTCAGCTTGAGAAAGTCCAGGCTTTTCAGCCCCTTGAGAAGCTCTCAGGGACCTAGGGCTCTTTGAGAGGCTGATGGTAAATCCCCCTTCACCAGTCATCCAGGTGGGATCACTACCGGGGTGGGTGTGTGGTTCCTGGGTGAGCCAATGGGAGGAGGAGACAGTCCTCACCCAGGGAAAGGCCCTGCAGACGTCGGGTTGGTGGAAGGCTTGCTCTCTCTGGCAGGTGCCAGGGTTTGAAATGGGGTTCCCTGTGTAAGGGACGCCCTGGCTCAGCCAGGGCCTTCGCTCAGACTCTCAGGGGGTGGAGGTGGGGGGTCAGGTTAGGATCTTCTCCAGAGGACGTGGCCTTGTGCCTTGTGTCCCCGCTCCGAGAGGCCCTTACTGCACGTGGCCCGCAGCCTGGGGCACTGGCCTGGCTTCAAGCACAGAGCATCTGCTGCTCAGACTTCTTGCTCTTTCCGGCCTCCAATATCACTTCTTCTGGAATTGGAAATGCCTCCCAAACTAACAACTGCCTGCTCCATGGTGTTCTTTCCTGAGTGTCCCTGCAGGAGAGACGGGGACACGAGGAATAAAGCCAGACATCTTTGCTCCCCACCTATAGAGGGACTGTTTGGCCGGGTGGCTGTCACACAGCTCTCCTGTCTTTTTTTTTTTTTTTTAAAGAATTTATTTATTTATTCATGAGAGACACAGAGAGAGAGGTAGACACACAGGCAGAGGGAGAAGCAGGCTCCCTAGGAAGCCTGATGCGAGACTCGATCCCAGGACCCTGAGCTGAAGGCAGACGCTCAACCACTGAGCCACCCAGGCATCCCTGATTCCTGTCTTCCCTTTGACTTCACATGGTGAAAACTGTTGAAAAGATGGCCCTTCACCCCAGCCGATCCCTCTCTAGAAGCTTTGGGAAAAGGACATGTTTTGTCATGAAACAAATTAGAAGTCAAGCCCACACTCCACTACTTCCTTGCTTTGGAGCTTTGAATAAGTTCTGTGTGCTTGGAAGCCTCAGTTTTCTTCTCTGTACAATGGGGATAGCCTGGTTCAGCTATGAGTGCAGAGATCTGAATACGGTGGCTTAAAAGTCATCTGAGGATGCTGGTTGCCAGGGGCCAGTGATAGAGAAAATGGGGACTTAGTGCTCAGGGGGGATAAAGTTTCAGATTTACAAGATGAGAAGAGTCCTGGAGATGGATGGTGATGATGGCTGCACAACAGTGTGAGTGTACTTAATACCACTGTACACTTAAAGATAGCTAAGATGGGAAATTTTATGTTAAGTGTATTTCAACTCAAAAAAAAAATCATATTTTCGGAAATTTAGCTGAGGAAAAGGATATAGGGGCACCTGGCTGGCTTAGTTGGTAGAGCATGTGATTCTTAATCATGGAGTCATGGGTTCAAGCTCCACGTTGGGCATGGAGTTGACTTTAAAAAGAGAAAAAAGTGGGGATCCCTGGGTGGCTCAGGAGTTTAGCGCTGCCTTCAGCCCAGGGCATGATCCTGGAGTCCCAGGATCGAGTCCCTCATCAGGCTCTCTGCATGGAGCCTGCTTCTCCCTCTGCCTGTGTCTCTTCTTCCTCTGTCTCTGTCTCTTATTAATAAATAAATAAATAAATAAATAAATAAATAAATAAATAAATAAATAAAATATTTTTTTGAAAAAAGAGAAAAAAGTGTATATACAAAAATCAAAAAAAGACTTTCAAGGCAGGCAGCCAAGGCTTGTAGGATAGGTGTGTGAAATCACGGACCTGGGCTCCTACAGTCTCCCTGTGCTAACTTCCATTCCAAAGGTCAACTCGTGGTCCAATGTGGCTGTTAGAGCTCCAGCCATTACATTCCAGTCTGCAAGAAAGAGAAGCACGGGCGGGGGGGGGGGGGGGGGGGGGTATTTGTGGCAGGACCATTGGCCTGCAATAAAGCTCTAGTAAGGTTAAAAAAAAAAAAAAAAAAGAAAGAAAGAGAAGCACATTCTGACTCACCTTTTTAGAAGCCATCCCAGAAGTCCACCCTAAAACTTCCACTTACATTTCATTGGCTAGTGTTTAGTCATGTCATCACATTTGGCTGCAAGGGAGTCTGGGAAAGGTAGTTGTGGGAGGTGGCCTCTAAGATGGCCTCAGGGGCACCTTGTGGCTCAGTTGGTTAAATGTCAGACTCTTGATCTCAGGTTCATGGGTTCAAGCACCACACTGGGCTCCATGGTGGGTGTGGAGCCTTCTAACTAACTAATTAAATTAATTAAAATAAAAATGGCCCCAATCATCTCTGCCTCCTGGTGTTGACTCCCTTGTATAATTTTCTCCCCTTGAGTGTGGGCTAGACCTTGTAGCTTCCTTCTAATCAATAGAGTCTGGCCAAAGTGATGGGAGGCAACTTCTGAGATTAGGTTATAAAAAGATGGCGGCTTCTATCTTGGGTGCCCTCTCTTGCCCTGAGGAAATCCAGGTGACATGTGAGCTGCCCTGTGGAGAGGCTGACATGGCAAGGAACTGATGTCTCTAGTCAACAGCTAGTGAGACCAGAGGCCTTCAATCCAATAAACTTGGAGGAACATCCTCCCAGGAGAACCTTCAGATGAGGTTGGAGCCCTGGTGGACATCTTGACTGCAATTTCTCAAAACACCTGATCTAGAAAGCCCACAAAACTGACCCACAGAAACAAAAAGCCTAGCAGAGCCTGGGCCTATTTTCAGCTGCTAAGTTTTGGGCTTATTCATTACACAGCAACAACCAACTCATACAGTTCCCTGAAGTGGACACATTCCCAGGGTTTGATGAGTAAGAAGGAAGCGAAGATGGAATTGGGAAGAAACAGTAGTCACTGCTACCTGTGCCCACCTTACAGGACTGTAGTGAGGATGAAATGAGGCACATCTATGAAGTGCCCATACAGTCTGCCAGCACCCAGGAAGTGCCTAAGGAGAGGTCATTAGTGAGGGGCCACCATTCAGAGTCTACTTCCCAGGCTTCTCACCAAGCTCTTCCAGGAGACGGAGTTGTGCTGTGTCTGTTATGTGATTTTTCCCTGGCTCCCTCTCCCACTCACAGTTCAGACCCCCACCAAATCCAACCAGTAGCACAACTCCTCCTGCAAAACAAAGGTCCCCAAGCCAGCTGGTGGGCTCATCCAATGCTAAGATTTCAGAGAGAACAGGGCTTAATGCAGTTCTCCCTTTTATAGTGTGAACCTGTCTAGATGGACATCCTACCTTTCTGCTGTACCTTCTTTCTGCACTGCTACCGCTGAGGCAGAGCCCAGGATTTGAGCATTTATAGAGTTCCCAGTTTAAAAAAAAAATTGCACTAGTTCAACCCAATTTTCTCTCCCCAAGAGAAGTGGAGGTCAGGTTTATGGGACATAAGGTGGTGTTTGAGTGACTGAGCATTATATTTCTTCCTGGTTTTCCTTTGGGCTTTTGGGGACCTTTCCTCCTGTCTGTCTATAGAGACCTAAAGTCCGTATAGGGCCCCAGAGCCTATTCTCCCATGGGTGTAACTGGGAGAAAAATCTAGAAAGTGCTTCTCTGGGTCCCCTGGTAATGTGTCACCTAACTGGGGCAATAATTGAGACTCCCCCTTGAATTAAAAGCTCCAGGGTGTAGGGATTTTTTTTTTTCACAGCAGAAGGTGAACTCCCAAATCATTTCACATAACATGAAATCTCAATTTTTCAGAATGGGTTAACAATGACCAAGGCCTTTCAGTAAAAACAAATATTCTAGGGAGGGAGGGGGGAAGGGGAGTCAAGGTCCAAGACCTTTTTTCTTAATCTCCTTCAGTAATGGTGGAAGATAAAATATGCCACTATTCTTGCTCGTTATTTTTATTAGTGAACCAGGATACATGAGAACTTAATAAAATATTCACAGAAGGCTCAGCTGTATTATTAAAAATCTTCTTTACCAGTTCTTTGAATTTCATAAAAGCAGTGATCTCTTTAAATCACTAGGAAGGGGGGGAACCTGGGTGGCTTAGTCCGTTGGGCATCTGCTTTCAGCTCAGATCACCATCTCAGGGTCCTAGGATCGAGCCCTGCGTTGGGCTCCACACTCGATGGGAAGTCCGCTTCTCCCTCTCCTTGTGCCCCCCCCCCCTTGAACTCTCACTCTCTCTCTCTCTCTCTCTCTCTCTCTCTCTCTCTCTCAAAAAAATAGGTAAAATCTTTAAAAAAAAAATGAAACCACTAGGAGGGGAGAGATGGGTGCATATGGGGGGTACCATTCATAGTGAATGCCATGTTAACATGCTTTCTTCAATTTAAAAACTTAGCTTAAATATGTTTTGAGCATGAGGTTCTTGCTTGTAAAATTCAGAGGAGCTCCACGAATACAAACGCTGTGTGAGCAGACACTTGTCACTGGTGTCTCTGTGCACACCTAATCAGAAAAGTCCACTGCTTCTCCCTCTGCCTGTGTCTGCTTCTTCCTCTGCCTGTGTCTGCTTCTCTCTCTGCCTGTGTCTCTGCCTCTCTCTCTCTCTCTCTCTGTGTGACTATCATAAATAAATTTAAAAAAAGAAAAAAAAAAAAAAAGAAAAGTCCAGCGTGCACCAGGGAGATGAAGCATGGAGAGGCCAAGCACTCTTGAGTTCAGGAAGTTGTCACAACAAAATGATCCATGGAATGTTTTAACACACTCTCTTCTTGGAAGAGGGAGCAGACAGGGCAGGAAGCCCTGTGCAGGAACGAGTGGGGGTGCGTGCATGTGCATCTGCGCGTGTGTGCACACATGCACGCATGTGCACAGGGGGGCTTTGGGTGAGAGGAGTGTTAAGGACAAAATTAACACTTTTGCTCTGATAAAGAGCAGGAGCATTTATTAAGCAGGTGGGAGCTGGGTCTGTGTCTAGCTTGAGTCTTCACTAGTAATTGTTCTTTTACTTAGCGACAGAGTTACGAACGGGTACTCGGATGATTGTTTTTCTTTACACCGCGCTCTGCCATTATATTTTCTATTAGGAATTTGATTCGCTCAAAAAGACGTAGTGAGTTGGCTGTTTGCTAACAACGGGCCTCTTGTGTCATCCGTAGGAAACATTGCCTCGTGTCCCTGTGACCCTGGCATCAGTGCTTAGCTGGTGGCAACTTCCTAGCCCTCACCCTTTCAGACCTCGAGGGGGCTGACCTTGAAACCCCAGAGCTAAAGCCACACATACAGAAGTCATGGGTCAAAGTGTACCCATTGTGCATGGGGGGGACCCCATGCACACCAGGATTCACCTGGGCTGGTTTCCTTCCCTCCCAGCCCCCACTGTGTGCGTGCCCATCTCCCAATGCCCTGGGTGGTCATGTGTTTGCAGTGAAGCATGACTGTTGGTCTCTCTTATTTCATCATGGGAGTCCACCTCATCTGGAAGGTAGTAGGGGTCTGGATGGCTGGCTGTCTTGGGCTGAATGGAGAATCTGCTTGGGGGTGGGGAACATGGTGGACTCACCTCATTTGTGGGGCAGCTCGCAGGATTGGCTGCGTGAAGCCAGAGCTTCTAAGGGAAGCACCAGCTCGAGGACTGCAGAAGGAAATGGGTGGCCGCTAGACAGGGTTTCTTTTTTTTTTTTTATTGGAGTTCAATTTGCCAACATAGAGCATAACACCCAGTGCTTATCCCGTCAAGTGTCCCCCTCAGTGCCCATCACCCAGTCACCCCCACCCCCCACCCACCTCCCCTTCCACTACCCCTTGTTCATTTCCCAGAGTTAGTCTCTCATGTTTTGTCACCCTCACTGATATTTTCACTCATTTCCTCTCCTTTCCATTTATTCCCTTTCACTAATTTTTATATTCCCCAAATGAATGACACCATATGATGTTTGTCCTTTTCTGATTGACTTACTTCACTCAGCGTAATACCCTCCAGTTCCATCCACATCGAAGCAAATCGTGGGTATTTGTTGTTTCTAATGGCTGAGTAATATTCCATTGTATACATAGACCACATCTCCTTTATCCATTCATCTTTCTATGGACACCGAGGCTCCTTCCACAGTTTGGCTATTGTGGACATTGCTGCTAGAAACATTGGGGTGCAGGTGTCCCCGCGTTTCATTGCATCTGTATCTTTGGGGTAAATCCCCAGCAGTGCAATTGCTGGGTCGTAGGGCAGGTCTATTTTTAACTCTTTGAGGAACCTCCACACAGTTTTCCAGAGTGGCTGCACCAGTTCACATTCCCACCAACAGTACAGGAGGGTTCCCCTTTCTCCACATCCTCTCCAACATTTGTGGTTTCCTGTCTTGTTAATTTTCCCCATTCTCACTGGTGTGAGGTGGGATCTCATTGTGGTTTTGATTTGTATTTCCCTGATGGCAAGTGATGCAGAGCATTTTCTCATGTGCATGTTGGCCATGTCCATGTCTTCCTCTGTGAAGTTTCTGTTCATGTCTTTTGCCCATTTCATGATTGGATTGTTTCATTGCAGTTGAGTTTAAAAAGTTCTTTCTAGATTTTGGAAACTAGCCCTTTATCTGATAGGTCATTTGCAAATATCTTCTCCCATTCTGTAGGTTGTCTTTTAGTTTTGTTGACTGTTTCTTTTGCTGCCCAGAAGCTTCTTATCTTGATTAAGTCCCAATAGTTCATTTTTTATTTTGTTTCTCTTGCCTTCATGGATGTATCTTGCGAGAAGGTGCTGTGGCCAAGTTCAAAAAAGGTGTTGCCTGTGTTCTCCTCTAGGATTTTGATGGAATCTTGTCTCACATTTAGATCTTTCATCCATTTCGAGTTCATCTTTGTGTATGGTGCAAGAGAATGGTCTAGTTTCATTCTTCTGCATGTGGATGTCCAATTTTCTCAGCACCATTTATTGAATAGACTGACTTTTTTCCAATGGATAGTCTTTCCTCCTTTGTCGAATATTAGTTGACCATAAAGTTGAGGGTCCACTTCTGGATTCTCTATTCCATTCCATTGATCTATATGTCTGTTTTTGTGTACACGGTTTCTAGAAGCAGTGGCACACAGCAAGGGGGGAATGACAAGGGTAGGCTTTTTGGCCATCAAGCCAGTGGCCCAAGGAGGAAGATTAGTAAGGGGACATTTCAGGGGACTTACCAATGCATCTTTACATTTTCCTCCTTAAATACTTGGAAGAAAACTTGGATTTTTTTGTTTTGTCTTGTTTTGTTTTTTCTGTGAATGTTCAGCACTCTAAGACAATTTTGTCCCAGGAAGATGTGCTGGTGCTTTACCAAAACTAGGACTTCTCACCTGAGGCTTGTAAAGTGCTAGACGGAGTCATAACAGTGATAATAAGGGCATTTATGCGACCGTGCTGTGAGCCAGGGATTGTTCTAAGTGCTTTGTATGGGTCTAATAGCTGACGCTTGGCTCACAGCAGGCAGATGGAAGGATGCAGAGGCTGGGCAGGGAGTAGCCAGCAGCCTTCCTTGCTAGCATCCACCAGCACTAGTTTAGATGAATGAGTTTCACTCCACAAACGTGAGTTTTTTAAATGTCACAATCCTTTTTTAAAAAGTTTTTTGGGGCACCTGGGTTGCTCAGTCGGTTAAACGTCCACCTTCGGCTCAGGTCACCATCTCAAGGTCCTGGGATCCAGCCCCGTGTGGGGCTCCCTACTCAGTGGAGAGTCTGCTTCTCCCTCTCCCTCTACCCTTCCCCCTTCTTGTGCGCACGCGCGCGCGCACACACACACACACACACACACACTCTAACAGATAAATTCTTAAAAAAAAAAACAAAACCTGGGTAGCCCTGGTGGCACAGTGGCTTAGTGCTACAGGGTGTGATCCTGGAGACCCCGGATCAAGTCCCACATTGAGCTCCTTGCATGGAGCCTGCTTCTCCCTCTGCCTGTGTCTCTACCTCTCTCTGTGTGTGTGTCTCTCATGAATAAATAAATAAAATCTTTATTAAAAAAAAACCTTTTTATTTCAAAAGTTTTCCAACTTGATTGAAATAGAATTGACATGTAACACAGTAAGCTTGAGGTAGACAATGTATTGATTTGATACCCTTATATGTTGCAAAGCGATGACCACCATGGCTTAGCTGACACCTGCATGGCATCCCACTGTGTCACGTGTCGCCTTTTGTTTCTTGTGTTGAGAGCATTTAATATCTACTCTCTTAGCAACCTCTAAGTGTACAATATGGTGTTAGGAATTATAAACACCATGCTGTACATTAGATCCCTAGAACCTATTCATCTTAGAATTGGAAGCATAACCTCTGACGTCGCCTCAGTTTCCCCACCTCCAGCCCCTAGCTGCCAGCATTCCACTCTGTTCTACCAGTTTGTTGTCTTTAGATTTGACCTATAATGATACCTTGAAATATTTGTCCTTCTCTGACTTACTCCACTTCACACAGTACCCTCAAGGGCATTCGTGTTGTTGCAAATAGCAGGATTTCCTCTTCTCATGGCTGAGTAATATTCCATCATGTGTGTGTGTATATATACCAAGTCTTCTTTAGCTGTTCATCTGTTGACACACTTTGGTTGTGCCCAATATCTTGGCTACTGTCAGTAACACTGCAGTGAACATGTGAGTGCAAACATCTCTTCAATAGCCTGTTTCATTTCTAACGTGTATAGATCCAGAAATGGAATTGCTGGATCGTATGGTAGTCTTATTTTTAATTTTTGAGGACCCTGCATACTGTTTTCCAAGCTGGCTGCACCAATTTACATTCCCATCAACAGCATACAGGAGTTTCCTTTCCTCTACATCCTCGCCAACGCTTGTTATCTCTTGTCTTCGTGATAACAGCCTTTCTGATGGGTGTGAGGTGATACCACACTGTGGTTTCCATCTGTGTTTCCCTGATGATCAGTGATGTTGAGCATCTTTTCATGTACCTGTTGGCCATGTGTATGTCTTCAATGGAAAAATGTCTATTCGGTTCCTCTGCCCATTTTTATCTTTTAATTAAAGAGAGAGAAAGCAAGAGAGAGCACAAGGGATGGGGGGAGGGGTGGTGAGAGAAGCAGGTTTCTTGCTGAGCAGGGAGCCCAACATGGGGCTCGATCCCAGGACCCCGGGATCATGATCATGACCCGAGCCGAAGGCAGATGGTTAGCTGTCTGAGCCACCCAGGCTCATTTTTAAACTCAAATTGTGTTTTAGTGAATCGTATGAGCTCTTAATATAGTTTTGATGTTAACCCCTTATCAGATGTATCATTTGCAAATATCCCCTCCCATCTATCGGTTGCCTTTCCATTTTGTTTATTGTTTCTTTTGCGGGGAAGGCTTTTATTTTGCTGTGATCCCACTCAGTGGTTTTTCTTTTTCCTGCTATGCTTTTGGTTTCCTTTCCCAAGAATCATTGATGAGACCAGGGTCAAGAAGCATTTTCCCTGTATAGAAGGAAATTTCCCTCTATATATTTCCTCTATATATATAAAAATTTATATATAATTTATTTTATATATATATTTTATATATAATTTATAATTATTTCCTCTCTCTATATATAATTTTCCTCTATATATTTCCCTGTATAGAGCTTCTGGGAGCTCTATGGTTTCTGTTCTTATGCTTAAGCCTTCAATCTGTTTTGAGTTCATCTTCCTGAATGGTGTGATGGAAGGTTCCAGGCTCATTGTCTTGCATGTGACTGTCCAGTTTTCTCAACACCACCTCTAGAAGAAATTATCTATTTCCCACTCAATATTCTTGTCCAGTGTTACTTGATTATACACGAGAGGGTTTATTTCTGGGCTCTCGAGTGTGTTCCATTGATCTATGTGTCTCTTTTTGCCCACATTATACTGTTTTGATTCCTATGACTTTGTAGTGTCATTCGAAATCGGGAAGCGTGATACTTCCATCTTTGTTCTTTCCCAGGGCTCCCAGGCTCTTTGCGGTCTGTTGTGGTTTCGGACAAATTGTGCGATTTTTTTTTCTTTTCTATTTCTGTAAAAATTGCCGTTGGGATTGTGATGGAATCTGTTGATGGCTTTGGGTAGCTTGGGCGAAATGTCAATCCTTTATTCCTCTCAATCAAGTGGAAGGTCTTTGAAGCCACTGTCTCCTCAATCCTAGGGCTCTTGCCCTCACTCCTTATATTTGGGAGAAAGTCTCAGGACCATATGGAGTCAGAATGTGCATGGAAAGGCCTTCTAGTCTGGAATCTACACTGAGACTGCCCTGTGCTGTAAGTGCCAGGAGTTCTACAAGGTGGCAGCTCCATGGCTCCTGAGCCAAGCATGGGGACCAGGGCCTTTCCCAACAGCTAGAAAGGGCGTTCCTAGTACTGAGAGCCCTCAATCTACCCCTCATTCCTGTCTCCTCTCAGCAGCCTCTGCCAAGCCCCAGTCCCTTCCCCAGTCTTGGGGGACTGTTCCCAACCCTCTCTTCAGCATGACCCTTTCTATCCACCGCTCCCTCCACCCCTTCCCTCTGCTGTCTAGGACCAGCCTTGACTCCCTCTTTATTCTTACCTTCCTGACTATGCCTGGAGACTGAAATGCTCAAAGTGGCCTTGTCCTTCGACACTGTAATTGTTCTTTATTTCCCATTAAGCAGGGACCAAACTGTCTAGACTAGTGCCTACTGCAGAGTCAGAACAGTAACCTTGGGAAAGTTGCCCGACCACATCAAACCTCAGTTCCTATTTCGATGCTGAAGATCAAGGTGCTTTCGCACCATGTGTAAGTTCTCTTCCACAGTGCAGGCATAGATGTGGCTTCCGGAATGGCTGGATTCAGGTACTCGAATGTGGCATCAGGAATCCTATCTATCGAGGCCCCTGGCTGGGCTCAGTTGGTAGAGCATGCAACTCTTGATCTCAGGGTTGTAAATTCAAGTCCCATGTTGGGCATGGAGCAAGGAAGGAAGGAAGGGAGGAAGGAAGGAAGGAGAAAGAAAGAGGAAAAGAAAGAAAAGAAAAGAAAAGAAAAAAGAAAAGAAAAGAAAAGAAAAGAAAAGAAAAAAGAAAAGAAAAGAAAAGAAAAGAAAAGAAAAGAAAAGAAAAGAAAAGAAAAGAAAGAGAAAGAAGTCCTGTCTATTGACTCTGGTTTTTTCTGAGGTGGTTTCATACAAATGCAGGTTCCATCCTCATAGTGGCAAGGTGGCTGCCACCTTCTCAGCTTCCCAAGGTCCGACAGCAGCCTGGCTTGAGTCTCCTTGGTGCTGATTGTGTCCTCTCTCTGGTTCTGAGCCAATTCCTGTGTCAAATGGGATTACTGCCTTGATTGGCCCGGCCCCCCTGAGCTAGGAGTGGTGTTCTCTACCCAGACTTCATGAGCCAAGAGTGGGGAAGTTCTCCAAGGAGAATTCAGCCACGAAGAGGAGGAAAGGAGGCCGAGCAAGTGTGACCCCAACCACCCTCGCATCCTCCATCACTGTGAACTCTCGCCCTCACCACTGGCACGCCTTAACCAACTGCTCCTCCTTCCTCCTGCCCTGATTCACCCACCACAGCACAGGCCAAGGCAGGGGAACGGGGCCCAGCCCCTGACCCCTCACCCAGGTAGGGTGTGTGTGGCTCCCCTGCCAGGGAGGCTCTACTGGGATGAAGAGTGTCCCCCACCACCACCGCCAAATTCATGTTGACCTGGAATCTGTGACTGAAAGAGGGCCTTGCTGATGGAATCCAGTTAAGACGAGGTCATGCAGGATTAGGATGGGCCCTAAGTCCAAGGACTGGTGTCTTTATGAGAAGAGGAAAATCTGGACATGGACACAAGGAGAAACACCAGCTGGAGACAGGCAGAGGCCAGACTGATGCTGCCAAAAGCCGAGGCAGACCTAGGGCTGCCGCAAGCACTGGGGGCTGGATGCAGAGAGGAATTCTGGCCTCCAGAGAGAATGAGCCCCGGCTCCGTCTGGGACACTTTTTTAAAAAAAGATTTTATTTATTTATTCATGAGACATACACAGAGAGGCAGAGACACAAGCAGAGGGAGAAGCAGGCTCCCTGTGGGGAACCCGATGTGGGACTTGATCCCAGGACCCCTGAGAGATCATGACCTGAGCCATAGGCAGATGCTCAACCACTGAGTCACCCAGGCATCCCCATCCGTGACACTTTGTTACAGTGGCCCTAGGCACCCCAGGGCAGGGCTTCCAGAGCCACAAGGTTCTCGTCCTGCCCCTGAAGCCTTCAAGTAGGCGACCGGCCCATTTCTAGGAGAAAGACATTCTCAGCTGATGAAAGACGTTAGCAGAAGAGGCCACATGATGTTTGCAGCTGAGGTCACTTCAAAGGGAAGGCAGGATCGCCGCTGCCCTCGGGACAGAGATGGCCAGCCTCATCCTCGGTGTCCCCACCCCCGGCCCCCATCACCCCTCCCCAGTGTGTCCAAGCTCCCAGAGACTGAAAGCCCGGAGAGGTCTCTGCTGAGCCGGTGGCCTTGGGCAGCCAGGGCCAGGGTGACCAAGCCATCCCTGTGCCCCCGGGCTGTCCAGCTCTGACAGCTCTGCATCCTGGGAAGCCCTTGTTGCTGGGCAAGCCTGGAAGGTCAGTCCACCTCACTGGGGCTGGGGTTGGTGTTGCTCCTTGGGAGCTGGGGGACAGGCTCAGACCCCTTGTGGGTCCTACATGCCCACAGGCATTTTTTTTTTAAGCCTTGATCATGTGCTGATTAGCACCTGGAGCTGCATGAGCTCTCTGGTCCTCGTGACACACCTGTAAGGCAGGTGTCTTGGTGGCCCCCACGTTACAAGCTGAAGCTCCAGGAGGAGGTAAGGTGTGTAGACAGCAGGTCATGCACCAGCCGCATCAGCATGGCCCAGGCGGCTTCCTCATTCTGCGGCCTCACCTCTGCCTTGGACTGGCCTTGCAGGGGGTGTTGCTGGGGGAAGGCTGCCTCCAGGACCCTCTCTGTACCTACTGGACCAGTGTCCTCTGCACACAGCCCCCGCGTGGGACCCCACCTGAGTGCCATGAGTGGCATCGCCAGGCAGTTAGCAGCAAGGACCTGGGAAGCTCACTGCTTGGGTTCGAAGGCCAAATCAGCCACCTGCCCATTGTGCGATCTTGGACAAGTCACTGCTCTGTGCCTCATTTCCTCACCTAAGAGATGGGGTGAGGGGTTGCGTGGGTTTATAGCACACCGTTGGCATTACTGTTGAGGGGTTGTAAGCTGCAAGGTGCTGACCTCAGCTTCAAGAGTCAGAACTGGAAGCAAATGGCAGTGACTCTGGGGCACTTTACCCTAAACCCGAGCCTCCTATCTATAAAATGGGGGAAAGGCAGCACTTCGCTTTAGCACCCATCAAACATTGCTCTGATTGACACAGATGCTCAGGCCAAGTCTGAACAATTTGAACTGTGGGCAAAATTCCTATATTTTTTTTTTTTTCTGGTCCCACCAGGGACCCTACTGCTCATGGTTTGAAGCATCCTTGGTTTGTGTGGGAACTGGGGCTGGGGGCAGATAAGAGGGCTGAGCAGAGAACATTCCTGCCAAAGACTGAGCGAACAGTTCATGTGGGAAAGGGAGATGTGGGTCCTGGCTCAGCTCCATCTGATCTCGAACATCCTTGACTTCTCAGGCTTTGGTTCTCCTTCTGTAAAATGGACAGAAGACTGGGTTCCACGCCTGGTCTTTGGGCTGGAGGTGATTTCACCAGTCATCCAAAGGTGACTCAGAGTATTCATTGTTCATTCAGCCAGGGCCAGCTCCATGGGTGTGCCACCCAGGGCCCCCCTAGGGAGAAGCCCTGAGTTTGGTTGAATGCTCTGCTCTGGCCATCTAGAAATTCCTTTTACTTTTATAAAAAGATGCCCTGAATTTTCATTTGCATTGGGTCCCACACATTTCATAGTCAATCCTGCCTTTGACAAATACCTATGATCACTGAAGGTATGTGAGGCTGCCAAACCATTACGATAGGTCCCAGGGATATACTGGTGGCCATGGTCTCTGTCTTCATGGCGTTGACAGTTTAGGAGGGCTGCCATGGGTCGAACAGTGGCCCATGACATATGCTCACATCCCAAACCCAAGCAGCTGTGCATGCGACCTTATTTGGAAATAGGACCTTTGCAGATGTGATTAATTTAAGAAATCTAGATGAGCTCATTCTGGATTTAGGATGGGCCCTAAGTCCAATGACTTGTGGTCTTAGGACAGAGCAGGGGATCTGAGGCAGATAGAGGGGAGAGACACAGAGGGAAGGAGACAGAGGCAGTGTTTAGAGTGATGTGTCCACAAGCTAATGAATTGCCGGTAATCGTCAAGAGCTGGGAGAGTTGTGGGATGGATTTTCCCCTCGAGCCTCCGGGGGGGACCAGCCCCGCCAAAACCTTCATCTCGGACGTTTGGCCTCCAGAACTGTGAGAGATAGATTTCTACTGTTGGAAGCCCCGAGACTGTGGTAATTTGTTACAGCAGCCCCAGGAAACTATTATGACAATAGACAGACATGGATGAAACCATCACACCCAACGTGAAACGAGCTAGTGTGTCACACTAGTGTGTCACCTTCCACAGGGACATGGAAGGTGCCTGTGGCCGAAGGGTTCTCTGGGACTTGAAGTGCAAGAGGGAGGTAACTAACAGGGCAGGAAGAGCACTCCAGGCTGAGCCAACAGCATGGGCAAAGGTCCTGGGGTGGGTGTTGGCTCTCTGTAAAATCGAAAGGAGATACACCTGACAGCTTTCAGGCTGATGTGTTCTCTTGGCCACAGAGAGCTTTAAAAAGACAGCAGACTGGAAGGTTGTCGCTGCTTGTGGCAATGGCAACAACTTGGCACCTGCGTTTTCAACCCCAGCCACCCTCCATGTGCATGCTACCAGACTGAGCCCTGAAGGCAATCTGTTTACCAGGCTCTGACCCTGCGGAGCTACTGTCTGGTTGCCCAGGCCGGAAGTGGCAAAGGAGAGGGTTTTCTGCGCACCTTCATTACGAGAGCTGAGAGCTCCGTGAGGCCTGGTTCAGTCAGGGTGTGGCCGAGTGCAGGACCCGGAGCTGCTGTTCCCGGAGCAGAACTTTGCAGGAGCCAGCGTGCAGGCAGTCCTGTGGTGCTGGCTGCCGGGGAGGACGTAGATGGGGCCAGAGTGCTTTTGGATCGTTCAGGAGGCCAGCTGCATGTCCTGGGACACCCCAACCCTGTGCTGTACTTCCCGTCAGTAAATCCAGAGAAAATACTCTCATCAGCTCCTCCTCTGCAAGCTGGCCACAGGGCTGTCACCTGGGTCAAGTAGCTGCGGGACCAGATGAGGGGACTGCTATTTCATTCGTCACATCTTTTTTGAGCAGCTATTAGGTGGTAGGCAAACAAAATAAGACAAAAATCCACGCTCCCCCAGGACCGAGATTCCAGATCGAGAGTCTGCGGATGATGGCCAACAGGCCAGATCTGGCCAGGCAGCTGGTTTCATATGGGCCATAGACAAAGAATGGTTTTTGCATTTTTAAGTGGTGGAAAATAGGCAAGAGAAGAAAAACGGTTCGTGACCTGTGAAAACCCCACGGAAGTTCACATTTCAGTGTCTGTAAAGAAAGTTTTATTGGCACACAGCTACGCCCACTCATTCTCAGATCGTCTGCGGCTGCCTTGGGCTGTGACAACAGTCCCGACAGACACCATGGGACCTGTGAAACTGAAAATGGTTATGACCAGGCCCTCTACACAAGACGTCTGCAGGTCCTTCTAGATTCTGTCAGCTCTGTGGCCTCTGGACCACAGTATCAGCATCACCTGTTAGAAATCCAGACCCTTTGAGCCAGAGCCTGTAGTTTAACAAGATCCCCAGGGATCTTGTATGCTTTTTTTTTTTTTTTTTAAGGTGTGAGGTGTGTTATCTGCTGAGGCACCTGTGGGTATGCACCTGGTCAAAGGGGCGGTGCCCACGTGATTGAGGATCTTGGGAGAAGAATGCACACCTGCACTATCCCG
The DNA here is from genome assembly GCF_048418805.1 of Vulpes vulpes. Classification (NCBI taxonomy): domain Eukaryota; kingdom Metazoa; phylum Chordata; class Mammalia; order Carnivora; family Canidae; genus Vulpes; species Vulpes vulpes. Next base: position 103,729,795 of record NC_132782.1, read on the forward strand.
TGGGCCTAGGATGGCGTCACAGGGGTCCTTCTCCGAGGAGGCAGGAGGGTGGGAGGAGAGGAAGGAGAGATGGAGACAGAACCAGAGGCTGGAAGAATGAGTTTTGAAACTGAAGCAAGGTGCTCACTGCAAGCCAAGCCATGGAGGAGTTTCTAGAAGCTGGAAAGGGCATGGCAATAGATTCTCCCCTGGAGCCCCCAGCTGGAGTGCAGCCCTACCCACTGGCTGGAGACTTCTGACCTTCAGAACTGTAAGAGAATACATTTGTCTTATGTTACATCACTAAGTTTGTGGTAACTGTTACAACAGCACTGGGTCACTAACACAGTGGCCGGGACACGACTACTGTGAGCATCACTGGTGCTCCTCGAGGGCAGGCCCTGCAATGTGCCCCCCCCCCCAGTTTATTCTGGTGTTACTGAGCCTCGGTTTCCTGCTCTGTAGAACACAGACCATAATTTTGCCTTCCTTGGGGCAGCTTGGGGCATAAATAAGATGATGTGTGCCAAGTGGCTCTAAATGGTTGATGACCTTCTCTGAATGGAGGCGGTGGCTGAGGGCTGGCTCTGGGGGGCCTTGGGCAAGCTGTCAAAGCTCTCTGTATTTGGGGTTTCCCACCTGCACACAGAGGGGGTCCTTATGGCCCCTGCCTCCCAAGCAGCATTACTGCTGAGCTGAACCTGAGCGTAACCCTGGGCCCAGGCCACATGCTTAAGGAGAATGCAGCCGTGTTGGGGGCCAAATGGGGAAATGCAGACACAGATCTCTATACTGGGTGCCCCCCTACCAAATGTCCTGATTCAGGCTCTGAATGGCAGCTACAGGCCGGCTCTTGGGGAGGAGACACCCACATGCCCTCTGTTCCCTTTGCTTTCTCCCTTGAGCGAGGCCCGGGCCCCTGAGCTTGGTGTTGTGGCTGCTGCAGACTCGCTGTGGGGCCGCCCTCTTAGGGCTGGGGGCTCAGGTGGGCTCACCAAGGAGGGGTAAGGGGCTGCGGAGCCTGGGAGGGGTCCAGGGCTCCAGAACCCAGGGTCTCCTGTGCAGAGGCCCCGGCCTCCTCCGTGGGCCCCCTGGGGAGTCAGCATGTGGCTGACCAGCGGTGTTGGCTGACTTTGCTGCTCTGCGTCCTGGGTCGGGTTCCCTCAGAGCATGGATCCCCTGGGTTGGGACTGTCTGTCTCTGGAGGGGGTTCCTCAAAGGCAAGGACCTGTTAGATAGAGTCTGTGAGCCCCCAGCACCCAGCACAGGGCCTGCACGCAGGAAATATCCCTGGACCAGTGAATGAATAACCCACGGGACTGAGAAGCCCCTGTGTAAACAGAAGGGTGCTCTTGGTTGCTGAGCCTCTGCCAGCCCCCAGGAAATGCTGCTTGACTGGCACTGCCCCCAGAATCTGGGAGTCACTGAAGTGGCCTTCCATCCCCAAGGGCTGGAGGCAGCATTTCCCGAGTGCCTACTGTGTGCTGATGCGAGGTCCGGGCCTCTGGATGCCCATCCCCCCAGGAGGGACCCCCCCCAGGAGGGATGCCCCATTTCCTCATGTCAGAGATGTGAGGCTGGGAGAGCGCACCAGGTGGGCCTGGGGTCTGGGCCGGGTGGACGGTGGAGGCCCACCTGAGCCCTTGGAGATGTTGTGTAGGAAATGGAGCCCACCGGAGGCCTTGCATTTCTGCTCTTAAAAAATTGTTTTGTTTTGCTGCTTTCTCCCCAACATTTTGTTGTGACAATTGTCAGACCTACAGCACTGGTACGTTTAACATGTTTCTGCACTTTTATTTCTCACCGATCCATCCATTCTTCATCACGCATCTCTCCATCCTATTTCAGTGCATTTTGGTGCACTGTTTTGACTTCTTATTTGGGAAATGTCTAGCAAACACGGAACAGGGAGAATGATGCAATGAGCTTTGGGGATCGAGCTCCTCACCGGGCTTTGTGCTCAGAGGGTGGTCTGCTGGAGGATTCTCTCTCTCCCAGTCCCCCGTTTACACACGCGCACGCGCTCTCTCTCTAAAATGAATAAATCTTAAAAACAAAACAAAAAGCCCCCTAATCATTTGGCAGTGAACAATCCAGTGGCATTCAGTGTGTTCATGATGCTGTGCACCCACCTCCTCCGTCTAGTTCCAAGACATTTTCATCACCCCCAGAAAATCCTCCTCATTCCCTTCTATCCCCCAGCACGCGGCAACCACTAACCTGCTTTCCATCTCTATGGATTTACTTATTCTGGGTATTTCATGTAGATGAAATCGTGTAACATGGGCCTGGCTTCTTTCACTTCTTTCACTCCGCTTCGATTTCGAAGTTCATCCGTGGGTGCTGTGCGTGTGTCGGTATCCATCCCTTTACTCATCTCTGCGTGCAAATGTTCTTTCGGAGAAACTCCCAGAAGATGGGTTGCTGGGGCCAAGATGTGCATACCTCACCTATTCTCCCAAACCTAGCGGTTGACACTCGGAAGGTCATTTCCCCACACGGAGGCCATTACTTGTTGTTAGCAAACATTTTTAAAAATCTTTTTAATTAAAAATTTTTTAGGGGATCCCTGGGTGGCGCAGCGGTTTGGCGCCTGCCTTTGGCCCAGGGCGCGATCCTGGAGACCCGGGATCGAATCCCACGTCGGGCTCCCGGTGCATGGAGCCTGCTTCTCCCTCCGCCTGTGTCTCTGCCTCTCTCTCTCTCTCTGTGACTATCATAAATAAATAAAAAATTAAAAAAAAAAATTTTTTTTAAGATTTTATTTATTTATTTATTTATGAAAGAGAGAGGGAGAGGCAGGCTCCCTGCAGGGAGCCCCATGTGGAACTCGATCCCAGGACCCTGGGATCACACCCTGAGCCAAAGGCAGCTGCTCCACCACTGAGCCACCCAGACTTCCTATTAGCAAACATTTCATTTGGGCCAAAAGTCAGAGTAGAAAACAGTATCTAATTATTTGACTTTGCCCTTCCCTGACCACCAGCCAGCATGGTGGAGCATCTCTAGAAAGGTTTACTGTGTCAAGTGGATTTCTAGCTGCCGGCAGCAGGGTAATAAGGGAGGGGAGGCAAGCTGGCATTCAGGAACCTTCTGCACAAATCTCAAGTCTCAGCAGAGGGCAATTGGTAGGGAAACCAAGGGCCTGCTTCGCCCAGGACTGTCTTGGTTTTAGCACTAAAATTCCCATGTCCCAGGAAGTCTTAGTCCCAGCGAAATGAGTATAGTGACTCACCCCAGAAACTCCCTGCTGCCCCTAAACTTGGACCTCGGGGCCGAGTGAGGGATGGACAGTAGCACTGGCTGGGAGCTCCCTTTTTGCAGGAGGAAGGGGAGATGGCGGTGGCGCTGGGGTGCACCCCCCATGAAGAATCTTCTGGTGGAGATGTTTTGCATCCAGGGCCAGTTCATCCCCTACCCGTGCTGACCTTGCTGGTCAGGGCCTGGCAGCTTAGATAGACATATGGGAAGAGGGGCTCGTGCCCACTTACTCCCTCCTGCGGCCACTGAGCTCATGGAGCTTTCTGGAGAGAGAGGCAACCTGGCTTCTTGCAACCTGCCTGCATCCATGTGGCACGCCCCCCCCCCCCCCCCGCCTCTCCACCTGTGCCTTAGATGCCCCTACCCCAGGATTTCCTCCCGCCAGCAAAGCTGGCATCACTCAGGGGGACAGCTGCCCAGCTGTTGGAGAGTCAGAGGCTGGACCGACCATCTAGAGCGCTGGAGATGATCTCTTAGGTGACGTCCCCGGTGGAGAAGGAGAGTGAGGCTTGCTGCTGTGATCTGTCCTTGCATTTGTCCTTCTGTCCAGAACACGTTATTTCCCTGGCTCCACTGCCCTCTCTGAGACGGTCTCCTGGAGATAAGGCAGGAGGCTGGGACAGGGTCTGTGCATGTGGGCAAGGGGGGCAAATGTGACCGGTTTGTCCCCAAACACAACGCCCCCCCAATCAGCAGGCCTGGGGGAGGGGCAGGTGGTCAGCTGGAATCAAGGTGGCAGGTGGCGGATTTGGAGAGAAAGCCGCTCTGTCAGCTGGTACATCCTTATCTCTGGAGTGTGGGCGGCTTTAGGACAAGGACCATGTCCCACTCTTTACCACCCTCTCCCTCATGCTCATCCAGGGCCAAGCACACTGTGCATGCCCAGCAAATGATTTCGGGGTGGAGGGATAGAAGGGTGAATAGGGGGACGCCTGAGTGGCTCAGTGGTTGAGTATCTGCCTTTGGCTCAGGGCGCAATCCTGGGCCCCAGGATTGAGTCCTGTGTGGGGCTCCCCACGGGGAGCCTTCTTCTCCCTCTGCCCATGTCTCTCATGAATAAATACATAAAAATCTTTTAAAAAATGAATGGAACTAATACATCGTGTGACCTTGGGCAAGTCACTTCTCCTCTCTGGGTCCCAATTTCCTCCTCTGTAGGACGAATCAGGGAGTCCCCAAGGCTCCTCACGTCCGTCGTCCCAAGGTGACCTCCCCACCCCAGCACAGCCCATTTTTGCTCTTGAGCCACAGGAGGCTCTCGAGTGGTTGGTGGCCACTGTCCTGCTGGTCAAGGGATCCTGGGTGGTTCCTGCGCGTGGCCTCGGGATGGACTGCCAGCCCTGGGCTCCAGGGAAAGGCCTTCCTCTACCTCCTGGGATGGTTGGCATCATCCCAAAGCCTGACTGTGGCCCGACCCCAGCCCTGATGAACCCCTGGCCCTTCCAGTGGTTGTGTCTTGCCTCAGTATCTCCACTGTGGTGCTCCCGCCACCTCCCATCCCCAGTCCCACTGTGTCCAGTTCATAGCCAGGCCCCTGCCCGGGTGTGGGCTCCTCCGGAGTCCTCTCCCCACCACCCCCTCTCCTCACCCCCACCATGGTAGGCCTCCTGCCCGGGCACCCCAGCCCAGCACCTTACTCATCTCAGACCGGGAACACCCAGGAGCCCCCCACTCCCCCGGTCACTCCCCTGGAACAGAAGATAATCCAGGCGATCTGAGCACCTGGGAAAGGACCCGGGTTTCCTGGGGGTAGAGACCAGTATATATTTTCTCTTCTCCCCCACCATTACTCACTTAATTCTGGGGGCAGGGTTGGGTCGGCCTGGTTTCCTGCTACGCCCTTCTGTCTGACACAGACTAGAAGCTCAGTGAGTATTTGTTGAGTGAGCCCGTGAATGGGGAGGATGCACCCAGCTGGGCTCCCCTGCTCCTCCCCACATGCCAGGTCTCAACATTTCTAACTTAGGGCTTTTTTTCTTTTCTTTTCTTTTCTTTTCTTTTTTTTTCTTTTCTTTTCTTTTCCTTTTCTTTTTTCTTTTCTTTTCTCTCTTCTCTTTTCTTTTTCTTTTCTTTTCTTTTCTTTTCTTTTCTTTTCTTTTCTTTTCTTTTCTTCTTTTTCTTCTTTTCTTGTACCAGGCACTGTGCTAAGCCTCCCACATAAAAGGAGGTAGCCCTACAAGGGAGGTAGCCCTAGTTCCTACACTTCACAGATGTGGCAGCTGAGGCTCAGGGAGGTGGGGTGACAGTCCCTGGGTCACACAGCATCGAGCGGGGAAAGCCCAGATCTGATTGAAGTGGCTGCAGGCTGAGGCCCATGCTCTGGATCTCCAGCCAGGCATCCTGAGCTCCTGCTCTCTCCCCTGCCCTCTGCATGAGCACCAGCTAGAGAGTTCCGAGATGCCCCACGTTCCCCAACCTGGGCAGTGGCCTGGCTCAGGGTAGATCTGCCTCCCGGGCTCCGGGTTATGTTCCGCTGTTCCTCACTGCCTCCCAAATTAGTTCCACGTTCAGCCCAGGGACTGTGGTTTCCACTTGTTTTCTGTAACCGGAGCTTCCCCGGCGCTTGGCACTGAGAGCCAGGTGCCAGCTCAGGTTCCCGATTTCCTTGGATGCTGAAATGATGTCAAATGATTTCATTGGCAGAGAAACGTCCAGCTTGGGGGGGTGGGGAGCAGCGGGCAGGTCGCTTCCCCTCCCTAGACTCAGGTAGGAAAAGAGCCGAAAGTACGGGCAGTGCCTGCTTTGCTCATACCATCCTGGCAACAAATGATGAAACAAGAGCTCAGAGAGGTTGGGTGATTTGTCCAGAGCCACACAGCAAATGAACCGCAGCACAGAATGTGCACCCAGTCCCCAAACTCTTCCCCCAACATGCCAGACGGAACCTGACCCTGGGAACCCAGAGTGTTGAAAACCCAGGCCTTGCCTGCGAACGGCTCAAAAGTCGAACAGAAAAAAGCCAGATTGAGTGCAAACAGTGATCAAAGCAGTGCCCGCCAACATGAGACAATGTGTATTTTTAGACAGAGAGTGAGTCAGTCCCTGATGATTCACAGGCTTGGCTGGGCTTGCAGGGCAGCCCCAGGCCACTGAGGGCAGGGCAGGAGATCAGCCCCGCCAGGGGACAGGCAGGCCGTGAAGGAGGCGAGGGCCACGCGGGGTGGGGGCCTCTCCTTAGTCTCCATTGTTCTGCCAAGGGTTGGGCACTTACTGTCTTGTCTGGAAGATGTGTTTTTGAATAAGTGCTTGAAAAAAGCTCACAGGAACAGGACTAGAAAATGATGTTAGCTGGGGACACCTGGGTGACTCAGTGGTTGAGCGTCTGCCTTCGGCTCGGGTCGTGATCCCAGGGTCCTGGGATCGAGTCCCGCATTGGATCCCCACAGGGAGCCTGCTTCTCCCTCTGCCTGGGCCTCTGCCTCTCTCTCTGTGTCTCTTATGACTAAATAAATAAAATCTTAAAAAAAAAAAAAAGAAAATAAATGATGTTAGTAGCAGCTTCCTTGCACTTTATAACCGTCTCTGCTGGGCTGGACACCGAGCTGGGTGCTGGAGGGATGGTGGAGAACAGCACTGACCAAGCCTTAACCTTGAAGCAGGCGTAGACATGCTTTCTCCACAAGTGGCGAGGTAATAAATACTTCAGGCTCTTTGAACCATATGGTCTCTATACTAATGACTCAGCTCTGCTGGTGCAACAGAAAAGCAGTGCCGAGCATTCTGGAAATGGGTGGGCGTGATCATGTTCCAATAAAACTTTACTTATAAAAACAGGAAGTGGGCCAGGTTTGTCCTGGGGGCCATCGCTCTCTGACCCCTGTTCTCAGAAATGCCTGCACACCCCCCATGCGCACACCCTCCCCTGACCCCTCTCATCTGCCCTCTGCTGCGTGACTCACGGACCCTCTCCCTGACCATGATGCTTCTGAAACTGGCTCCTCCCATGTGGCTTGCTAATTCCGCAGGTAAAAACTGCTCTAACAGTCGACTTCCAATGGGAGAGTGTTTTTATTTGGCTTCATGAGCCCCCTGCACAAAGGGCTTTACGGACCATATCGGACTATGGCCTCCTGAGGCAGCAGCGTCCCCACATCACTGTCCAGCATAGTGCTTGGGACACAGTAGCGGGTGGACAAGCATTTGCAGAATGGATGCCCCAAGGCCATGCCCAGCCCTATTTTCTACATTCCAGTTGGAAGCTGGCAAAACTGGGGCACCTGGGTGGCTCACTCAGTTAAGCACCTGCCTTCAGCTCAGGTCATGATCCCAGGGTCCTGGGTTCAAGCCCTGCACTGGGTTCCCTGCCCCGTGGGGAGTCTGCTTCTCTCTGCCCCTCTACTTGCTCATGCTTTCTTTCTCTCTCCCATAAATAAAATCTTAAAAAAAAAAAAAAAACTGGCAAAACTAAAAGGTAGGTTGGGATAGACTCATTCCCCTTCTGGTCGTCTTCTCTTTCCCCCAGGGGGTCTTGGGGCCCCCAGTGTCTCCTCTCCATCCTGTGTTCACACTACAAGAGTCCAGCAGGAGTGGTGGGAGCCAGTGGGAAGCGTCCTGACCCAGAACCCCATCCCCCCACGCTGAGCCTCAGCTACCTCATCTGTGAAATGGACAGGGTGAAGACCTGCCCCTCTTCCTGAGCTCGCTCAGAGGTGTACGCGAATCACTGTGACGCTTGGTCTCTAAGATGCACAGTGAGCTGTCCCAGGTGTGCCTCTCAGCCCTTCCGAGAGGTGAAGTTACCTCTACCTGTATAGACCAGGGACTCAGGGCACTGAGGAGCTGCTCTGAGGTCACAGCCAGCCAGTGGAGGAGCAGGGCTCGGACCCGGCCCCTTCGGGCCTCCCTTAACCCTTGGCCACCCTCCATGAGTCAGCGATATGTGACCGGCCACCCATGTGGCTCCTTTTGCTGGCACCTGCTTCTCTACCAACCAGCAGCTGCCCCCAACCCTCGTCGCTACCTATTCAGGGACCAGGACAGGGAACAAGGTTCCAAGCCACCTTGTAGTGTTTCCAGATGGAGACAGCAGCGTGGTTGAGCAGTCCAGCAGAACCCCATCCCCTCTACGGGTTCCAGATGCCTGGGCTCTGGGGGGAGGAGCTGCAGAATTGGCATCCACGGAGCTGGGTTTGAATCCCACGTCTGAGGACACAGCTAGCCCTGTGACCTTGGAAAGGGATTGAATTCTTCTAAGCCTGTTTTCTCATCTGCATAATAGGAATGGTAAATCATACACAGTTGGTTCTTGTTATTCACAGTATTTATATTCTATAAACTTACTGCAAACGCTGGATTAGCAAATCCTGAGCCGTTGCTCTTAGGGGTTACACAGGGTTAGGTTCCTCTGAGCCACTGGTTGCATTTTTGTCCGCGGATCAACATGTAACCTTGTTTTCTGTGCGGTCCTGTTTAAAGACAGCTTATTCACCTCATTTACTACACATTGTTGATCGATGAACATGGAACTCTGAGCCGACGTAACTTGCGTCTGAACGAAACTTACCTAGCAAGTATTTCTCTCCACGAAGCTCACCCCAACACTTTGGTGTTTTTCAGCATTTTGGTGCCACATCTAGGGACCATTTAAAATACTGAAATCACCAATAAAAAAAGCCCACACACCAAAATTCAAAACCCATGGTGCCAAATAGACCTCAACAACGACATTTGTTTACGGTGTAAGAGCCAAAATGAGAAGGCAGCGTGTGGCTTTATTCAACTTCAGCTGGCAACACGCACAGGGGGTGACTCAGATTTCCTGCCGTTCTGCTCATGCCTGTGAATGACCGCAGAAGCACCACGAGTATTGATTCTGGGGTTGCAAATAAATCCTCACGAGCAGGCAATTTTACAGATGCAGAATCTGCTACTAAATAATGAGGACCGGATGTGCGAGTGTGTGCGCACGCGCGCGCGTGTGTGTGTTCATACATGTCCGTAAACACGAGGGTAGGTTCGTCAAATAAATATGCATAGGTGGGTGCGTGTATGCTTAAACTTCCCTTCCTCTGAGAAAGAGGACCCGTAGCCCTGCTGCACTCAGCCACTGGTCAGAGCAGCCTGTGGAAACCTGCCCTGTTCTTTCCGCGTCTCTAAACCCGTAACATTATTGAGAGCTTGCTCTGTGCCAATCTAAACTAAGCCCTTCCCAGGCCTCATCTCCTTTAATCCTCAAATGGTCCCATTAGTGTTTGGTACTATTATTTATCACCACGATAATCTTATGACAGGTGCAGAGAGGTTAAGCAAATTCCCTGTGGTCACACAGCCAGCCAGGGGGTGCAAACCTGGACATCCAGACAGCATGCACAAGCCCCTTGCACAAGGCCTGGCCTGCCATGGTAGTCATCACAGCTGCCATGCTCTGACCGGGGGGTGGGACTGAAGCCTTTCTACGTGCCGAGCGCACCACGCTATGGGAGATGAATACATTATTATCCTCAAACACAAAATTTCAGTATCCTAAGCTCGAGGGCCATGTTTAGCAGCAAAATCACCAACAAAACCCCACAAAAATGCAAAAAGCATGGCACTAAATAGACCACAGAAAGGACCTTTGCTTATGCTATGAGAGCCGTAACGAGAAGTCAGAGTGTTCCCTCAGCTGGGAATACGTGTGTCTGATGACTCAAATGTCATTCGGCTCCGTGCATGGCCGAGAAAGCCTGAGAGTACTCTATTGAGTTGGGGGTGACAAATAAATTTTAGCATGTAGGTAAATTTGCAAATGCCGAATCTCTGAGTAATGAGGCTCGGTGCAGACCTGGGGATTTTTATTTCCTAAATATATTACAGTTCATTGCAGTCACTGTTTGTTTTCATGGTCGAAAGTTCAATTTTGATTCTTCTCGTCTTTGATGGCTTTCTCACTTTCTTAAACAAGATTTTATTTGTTGATTTGAGAGAGAGAACGAGCACAATGAGCATGGGGAGGAGCAGAGGGAGAGGGACAAGCAGACTCCCCAGCCGAGGAGGGAGCTTGACATAGGGCTCGATCCCAGGATCCAGGGATCATGACCTGAGCTGAAGGCAGACGCTTAACCAACTGAACCACCCAGGCTCCCCACTTTCTCACTTTTTGATACAAGATACCCTAAGCTCATTTGGAGTCCATCATTTCTCCAAAGAGAAACCCTCAGTTCAGAAGAGATGGGAATTGGAAACCATGACCTGAATAGTAGGTGTGTTCATTGCCGCTAGTGTGTCTGTTTTCTTTCAGTGTTTACACTGTGTCTCCCTAAGCAGTCAATGGGCTATTGGCAATTGTTTCTGGGTGAAGTAGGAATCTCACTTTGTTTCACTTCCAAAGTGGCTAATTGCAGGCAGCCCCGGTGGCTCAGCAGTTTAGCGCCGCCTTTGGCCCGGGGTGTGATCCTGGGGACCCGGGATTGAGTCCCATGTCGGGCTCCCTGCGTGGAGCCTGCTTCTCCCTCTGCCTGTGTCTCTGCCTCTCTGTGTGTGTGTCTCTCATGAATAAATAAATAAAATCTTAAAAAAAAAAAAGCCAAAGTGGCTAATTGCATGTTCAATCCTTTGCTGACTACGTGGAGAGGTCACCCTACTGCAGACTAAATTCTTCTGAGGACCCAAGTCTCTTTCTAGACTCTGTTCTAGTCCATGGATCTGTCGATTTATGTTGTCAGAGTGACTGCCCACTCTCTGTCATATGGTCTCTAAATTCCTCCCTGGACCATGGAATCAGGGTGCTCGACCCACACTGTCAGAGTCTAGTTCCAATGAAATCATGCTCCCAAGCCATTCAGATGATGTGATAAGGTAATACTTCTGTCCAGACGCTATTTTCTAGACCAAAGAAGGAAAGATGTTGAAGACAAGTTCCCCAGGCCGTTGGGGATGACTCGCTATGGGGTTGGAGCTGAGTTGTGATGACTGGATAGAATTTTCTGGGCAAAAAAGGAGAGAGGGCAGTTGGAACAAGTATGTGTCAAAGCAAGGAGGCATCAGGTGATGGAGTCTGGGGCCAAGTCCCTAGAGTTGCAACAGGGGTGTGGATGAAGGGGTGTCCCCAGTGCCAGGTACCAGGAGGCCAGCAGAGTGGCCTCATGGGTCTGGTGTGATGAGACGAATCCAGGCCTGGCAAGCAGCTGCCAAGAGGGGCAGCAAAGGTCTGACAGGTGCCCCTCCTTTCCCAAAAGTCCCTCTGGGCTCTGAGGTGCGGAGCCAAAGCCAACTCTGCAGTATCTGAAGGCATCTCCCTCCCCTCCTGGCCCTGGGGTGGGTTAGGCAGCCCTCCACCCTGTGGCCTAAGGGCCTCCTCTCCCCACCTTCCCCCCTAAGGCCTCCCTGTGCTTCCAGGGAGGTACAGGCCCAAAGAAAACCATGTGCCCACTGCAAGGACTGCCTCCCAGCTCACACTTCCTCCTCACTCCTTGGCAGTGCCCTTGATGTGTGTCCTGGGCTGGGGTAACAGGATTGTCCCTGGGAGCTGTGGGATGTAACTCCAGACCATTCGGGCACTGGGGGAGCACCCAGGAGGAACCTGCAACCCCGGCCCCCTTCCAACCTACCCGGAGATGCCCTGGGCAGGGATAGGACCTCAGTCCGGGGACTGGCCCAGGACCCTTTGGGAGACAAGACTGGCCTCAGGCCCCTGAGGCGGAGCAGACCAGAGAGGTGTGGGTTCCCGGGCCCCAATCCCACAGCTGTTTCCAGAGACCCAGGGGGGACAGAGAGGGCTGCTAGGGCCCTGCCTGGCTGCAGGGCCCCCGTGACTCATCGCGCTGGCTCAGAGGAGGAAATCCCAGCCCCTCCCACTCCGGCAGCCTGTGGCCAGTGGCCCTGTCCCCTCACCCAGCCTGGGAGCAGGGGCCCCTCCTCTCTGGGGGACCTGGGATCCCCCGGACCCAGCTGCACACTGAGCTGTGTCCTGCTGGCTTTGTGACCTCAGTAGGTGAGTCCCCTCACCCCTCTGGGACTCTCCCAGCCTCGTAAGATGAGGGGGTTATCTGGCAGGCCAGGCGTGCAGCCCACCTTCTGAACACGGTCAGGGGGTCTCCACCCTGCCCTCCTGCCCCTTCTTGGTGGACACGAAGGACCCTGGGCTGCTTGAAGGACCAGCATGGAGACAGGACACCTGCATTCAACCAAGAGATACCCACCCTTCCTGCCTCCCAGGGCTCCCTTGGGGGGGGGAGCACACCTCCCCACCCACCCCCACCACCACCTCTTCCTTTGAGCCCGCAGACCCGAGGGCCCCTGGACATGTCTCTTCCCCTCCCGGCCTCAGGTCGCTCACCTCTAGGGACAGAGTTGGACCTGGTGACCTTGAAGGTCCTTCTGAGTCTAAAGATTTTATTCAGATGTAATTCATGTGCCATACACATTGGCCTTTTATAGTAACCCCCACTGGCTCTTAGTAGGCTGGCAGACGTGCGACCGTCGCTACCGCCACTGCTCGAACCCTCGCAGCATCTCGGAGAAACGAGCAAAGCGCTGGGTCCCGGGTAACTCCCTGCCTCCCCCTGCCCGGCCCGGGACAGCCAACCCGTTTGGACATCTGCACGAAGAGAACCAGGGAATACGCGGCCTCTGCTGTCTGGCTCCTCGATTGAACGTAAGGTTTTCAGGATCCATCTGGCCGCAGCAGGCGTCCGGACTCCACCCTGCTTCCATGGCTCAGTAACAGTCCACGTGTGGATAGGCCGTCGTGTCCTTCCGCTCAGCTGTTGCTGGACACCTGACTTTGTTTCCCCTTTTTGGCTCCTATGAATACAGGCTGCAGGAACATTCCCGTACGAGTTTTTGTGTGGATGTTAGGTTTTCTCAGGTATACATCGCCGGGAGTAGGATTGTGAGGTCACAGAGCAACTGTAGGTGTCGCTTTTGGAGGAGCCGCCAGACCGTGTTCCACATGTCTCTCGGTGGGGAGAGAAAAGCAAAGAGCAGAAAGCAGCCCCACCACCCCCGCCCAGTTCTCCAACCCCAGGGGACGGGTCAGGCCTGTTGGTGCCTTGTCCCACCTCTGGGTCCTGTAGGACTCCTACATCAGGAGATCAATGTGAAGAGATGAGGATTCCAGAAAGTTCCATGTCCATCCCCTGCATCTTTGCAATCGTCTGCCAGGCAGGCACGCTTACCTTATTTCAGCCACTCTTTTGGATCAAAACGTTAGGCTCTGACAAAACTTGCTGGATATCAAACTACCACGTAGTGGCTGAGCTGGGATTTGAACTCAGGAGGTCTGACTCCAGGGCCTGCGCTCAGACTCTGCAGGGCTGGAGTCTCGTGTCTCTGAGCTCATGGGGGTCGAGGTGCCCAGCCGCCCTCTGGCACGTCAGGGTAAGGGGTCCTCGTCTGCTCGGAGAGCCCGCAGGGGTGGAGGTTCAATGTGGATGACTCGGGCCATGGGGGAGAAAGAGCAGGGAGGGGGCCTGCTGCCAGTAGTCCCGAGCTGGTTACCCAAACAGTGGTGCTCCTTGCCCCCCTCGGCTGCCCTGCTCGCCTCCCTGCCAACCCTGGGGTGGGGTGGGGGTCTGTCATCAGCTAGAGGGCCTGGGAGGAGGGGAGGTGGCCAGGTGGCCTCACCGTGGCTGCCCCAGCAGGGACGTCCCCCATCCTGCTTTATGGATGTGCCACGTGCCAGCGCAGGGAGGCTACTGGTAGGTCAAGCACCTGGAGGGGGTCTGCCCCGGGGGCTTTGGGAGACCTCTGGGAGGCCTTCTTGTTTAAAAGCTTTATTGAGGTCTACTTTACACCCCATAAAATTCACGCATGTTTGTAAATTCAGTTGTGCAACCCTCAGCCACAATCTAGTTTTACAGCATTTTCACCAGCACCTCCCCCCGGAACCTGGTGCCTATTTGCAGTCATACCCAAGCCTGAGCATCTTTTCATGAGCTTGTTGAACCTTTTCTTTTTTTTCTTTTTAAAAAGATTTTATTTATCTATTCATGAGAGACACACAGAGGCAGAGACACAGGCAGAGGGAGAAGCAGGCTCCCAGGAGGGAGCCCGATGCAGGACTCGACCCCCAGGACCCCAGGATCACAACCAGAGCCGAAGGCAGACGCTCAGCCCCTGAGCCACCCAGACACCTGCGTCGTGAATTTTTGTTAAACGCGGTCCCGTTTGCACACCCCACACCTTCCACCCCCGAGCCTTGTGTTGGCCCCAGATTGACTGATGTAGGTCTGGGCCACTGCGTGCAGGACTGGGATTGGATTAAACCAGTCAGACTTCATCTTGGGGTTGGGGTCCACCTCTTCCAAGCACCAGGCTGAAGCGGGTACTGGGGGCAGTCACCCCAGTTGCCCACGATTGAGAAGGTGCCGGTTACTGTGAGGCCTTCCCTTGTGCACCCAGAGAGACTCTGGCTAGCATGAAGCACCCACAAAGCCAGGCAGTGTTTGAATCTCACTTGCTCCTGGCGTCTAGGTGAACAGGAGTCTTGTCCATTGCACAGGTGGAGACACCGAGGCGGGGACCCCGGGGAGGGAGGTGGCCAGCTAGGTGGGCCCAGGGGGAGGCCACACGGAACCACTCATTGCTGAACCGAGCCTGTTGGCATCTCCTGATCGGCTGGTGTCTGGGACTTTTCCAGGGCCGGAACGGTGCTGTCTGTGCCCCTGAGGGGTGAGATCCAGAACCCCCCCCCCCCACTTTGGGCTGGGAACGGGGAGGGCGGCTGGTTATCGTGTGCCTTATCAAGGGCCCAAGATCGGCCAGCAGCTGCCCCAGGAGCTTTGGGGAGGTGAAATCCCCACTAGACGAGGGTCAGGACGGGCCAGGGTCCCGTGCATACTTAGCCACAGGCTGTGGCTCAAACCCAGGGCCCCTGGCTTCTAATCCAGGGGGAATTTCCTTCTACTCAGCACCTCAGCACCAGCTGGGAGTGGGGTGCCTGCAGGTTCTCTTCCCAGGGAAGGCGCTGGGGGTGCACAGGATTGTGGCCCCACATCTCGGGCCCGCTGCGTGGGAGGTCAGAGGAATGTTCTAGAATGCCCCACCTGGGAAGGGAGCCTCTTGGGTCTGGGTTGTTGGGAAGGGAGTGACTGGGGCCGTTTCTCAGAAGTTGGACAGCACAGAGTAGCTGTGCTCCTGGTGAGTATACGATGGTGTTGGGGTACAAGGACGAGCCATGCTTTATTTCTGTGGTCATCTATTTTCCCGTGAGGCTGTGAGGACAGGTAGGAGTAGCCCGTTGGACTAGGAGCTCACCAGATGGTGCTAGAACATTTCCATCTCAAAGGAATAACACACACACACACACACACACACACACACACACACATATTTTTTAAGGGGCCCTATTATAAAAGTTATTAGGTACATGACAGGGGGGATAATACACAGGGACACGGCAGCCCTGAAGGCCCCCGGGAGCCAGGGGCAATTTTGGCGCATGTGGTCTTGGTGGAAGCAGCTGGAAGCAAACACCCGTAGTCTCCTCCACCTCGGGTGTCCCACGGCGGCGGCAGCCAAGCTCTGCTGACGGGGCTGGAAAGAGTGACTCCCAGCTGGCCTGCCTGGGAGGTCAGGGTGACCGTGCGCTGGGCCCCGTGCCCGACCCTCGGCCACACCCACCCAGCTTGGCCGCCCCAAGCCCCGGGCCCCACGGAGCAGACGCTGACACCCGGGGAAGCCGTGTGGGTGTGCACCAGGGTCTCCCCGATGCTTGCACGGGGCCCGGCCTGGCCCAGGTGCAGGGTATCCTCTGGACTCCTCGGCAAGACTCCTGGGGTGCGGGGGGGGGAGCGTGTCACCCACTTCACAGAGGAGCCCTGTGCATGTAAAGCAGCATAAGGCTTGGATGCCCGGGGTCTGGGGTCCCGGCTCCGTCACCTCCTCGCCGAGTCCCCAGAGGCCTCTTGTGGACTCAGCCACAAATTGCAAAGGCACTTGCCACGGGTTGGGCGGCCAGTAGGTGCCCAATAAGTGTAGATCTGGGGGGTTGCCGTTGTTCACCCTCTGGACGCTCGGCCCATGGGCCTTCATCCACACACACGTCGGGAGTGTCTCTACGCATTTGCCTTTGGGTGTATGCAGAGGGCCAGGTGCTCCCCTCGGGAGGCAGGCAGGCGACAGGGTGATATTTCCCTCCGTGCCACCTTTGCTCTGGCCTGCGCCAAGCCTGGGTGATGGACTGCGGCATCCAGGAGACAGAGAAATGGGGAGAAAGGGCTGTCTCCAAGGAGGGTCAGTCCTGGCCCCCCAGGGCGGGGGGTGGGGGGTGGGAGGTCAGCCCTCTTCGGGCTTCACTCTGAGGGTTGAGGTACGTCCTCCAGGGGATGGGTCCCTGTCTCCTTGATAACAGACACACGCTGGACCCCTTCCAAGTGGCAGGAGCCTGGCCAAGGGGGGCTGGGGCATGGACTGCTGAGTGAGTGGGATCCACTCTCAGGTGCCCACACTGAGTACATGGGGGGCTAATCTACCAGGGAAGGGTACTGGAGAGGGGTCAGGAGGGAAAGGTCCACAAAGGAGTTGGGACAAGGCCCAGAGGGGGTTCCATGGGGGTGCGAGTATAGCCTGTGCAAAGGCCCTGGGGTATGAAAGAGTTGTGATGTCAGCCGACCCATATGGTTTGAAGCCACTCCGAGTGTTGTTGCTTTACAGATGGGGTGAGCTCGAGGTCAAGTGAGAGACAGGTGAGCCGTCCTTCTGGGGTGCTGGGCCCACACACCTCCCTGATCCCAGCGCAAGTCATTAACAAAATCTCTGGCGGCTGCAGAAGGCGCCTCCGTGCTTCTCTGAGTCTGAGGAACATTGTCCGAGGTCTAAAGAAGCACCAGCTGAACATCTTAGTCCTGCCTGAGTTTGGAGCTCAGCCAGAAGGGCAGCTCCTCCCCGGGGCCGGGGGCAAAGGTTTCATCCCCTGGAGGCCAGGCCTGCGAGCAGAACTGTCCGTGCGCCAGGCCTGCTGATTCACTGCCTGCGCATGTGGATGAACACGCCCCAGGAGGTCCTCCTCTGGGGCCACCCGCCAGGGCCCCTGGAAGTGCTCCCTGGCTGCAGTGCGGCCCCAAGCTGACGTTTCTTGGCTTCCGGCTGATTCCTCCCGACCCCACTTCCCCATGACAGCCCAGGGGACCGACAGCTGGCCTTGAGCCTTTTCTCATACGTGACTTTGGTGTGAACCCCTTTGGCCTCACTGAGCCTCAGTTTCCTCATCCATAAGGGGAGGTCGCCTGGATGGCTCGGTGGTTGAGCATCTGCCTTCGGCTCAGGGCGTGATCCTGGGGTCCTAGGAATGAGTCCCACATCAGTCTCCCTGCGAGGAGCCTGCTTCTCCTTCTGCCTCCATCTCTGCCTCTCTCTGTGTGTCTCATGAATAAATAAATAAAATCTTTTTAAAAACCCCAAAGAAACCAAAGCTAAGGCAGATACCACCCATCGCCTGAGCCTGTTGCCAGCGGCAGGGGTTCGCCTGGAGCCCGCACGGCTGGACTTGGGGCCCAGGCCACTGGCTGCGGGGTTCATGCTTCAAGCTCCGCATTCAGCCTCCGCCCGGGGAACGGCCTGGAAAGTGGGGTCACCACCCAGGGGCAGGCCTGGCACCGGGCACGGGGTACCCAGAAGAGGACAGCCCAGGCAGGTCCTCGTGGGGTGCCGGGGGCGCCGAGGGCGCCGAGGAGGCACCTACTTCCGACGTGCTGCTCTTGCCTCTGAGATGCATCTTTTCCCCGGTCAGATGTGGATAATTTCCCGACTCTGGCCGTCCTCCAGGTAGCATGCCTGTTGAGAGCCACTGACAGAGCGTGTTTATTGGCGTCCGCTGACGGCCGGGGGCTCGTGGGGCCCTGGGGAGGCAGCAGGAAGGAGCCACATCCAGGAAGCCCCCCCGGCTTGGCGGAGCATCCGTCCACTGTCCACCTAGGGGAGAGCAGAGAAAGAAACACATTAACAAGATAATGTCAGGGAGCCGTGAGTTCCAGAAGGAAAAAAAGTAACGCAAAGGGACGCGGAGAGTCCCCCAGGAAGGGGTCTGGGGGAGACCTGCCCTGGAGCGCTTGGGAGGGAAGGTGCCTCTGGAGCTGAGGCCCCCGGGGGCGGGGGCGGGGGTGGGGGGGAGAGGAGGGAATGGGGGCAGCAGGGGAGGTGGGGAGCG